>NC_069070.1:48609611-49211864 GCF_025698485.1 Gossypium arboreum | reverse complement strand
TCGCAACAAGGATATAGCACACTTAAGTCATTCATCGGTGTGCATGACAGTTCATCTAACACTCGAATGGTGTTATCGAGCGAACTTCGGCCTTTTCGGCATCATCGAGAACTATGGCCTTGAACTCTTCAGCCCGCGCTTCCTAATCAGGTCTCTGGTGGTTTACTCAACCTCACGGGATCGATGAATCAAGGCATTAAGGGCTCTTGGGGTGGAGTATTTAAATTCGGGAATGGTTGGACAATAGGATTAGTTCGGACATCTTCGCGACCCACTCATTCATCATGGTGAAGAAGGCTTGTTTCGCCTTCATTTTGATTATTCGCGGATGATGAGGCTCAACAGCGGTGTCCCTTGCGCAGGAGCAGCCGCTACACTTTCAACGTCATCCGCCAAGGGTCTCTCTATCCGGGTTCCATCGCTAATCAAAACAAAAATTTCAACCGTCGAAGTCATCACATTATTAAGCACTAACAATTTGGCATGTATAGCTAGACTCACACGCTCTATGGTAGTCCTAGAACCGACTAAACCATAGCTCGATACCAATAAAATTGTAACACCCCAAACCCGTGACCGTCACGGATTTGAACACGTGGTGTTACCGCTTACTTCCTTATTTCTCTCTTTGTAAAATCGATTGCTGTTCTAGGCAGGCTAGCTAACTGCGTCACTGTCGCCTTAAAAATCATATCTCGAGTTTCAAAACTCGGAAACTGATTCCGTAAATTTTCCCTGAATTGAGACTCATATATCTATCCATGGATTTATTTCTAGAATTTTTTGTTGGGCCAATTGGTACAGTTTATTAGTTAAAGTCACCAATGTTACAGGAGTCGACTACAATGACCTTCACGCGTTAAAACTTGAATATATCTCTGTACAGGGCTTTAATACTGGTGCCGTTTGTTTCTAATGAAACTAGACTCAAAATGGAATCTGCAAATATAAGGCATGACTTCTAATTCTTTCTGGATAATTTATAGTAAATTTTCAAATTCACGACAGGGGACCCAGAAACTGTTCTGGCCCTGTCTCACGAGAACTTTAATATCTCTCAGTATACTGCTCATATGGTTGTTTCGTTCCATCCATATTAAACTAGATTCATCAAGGTTCAATTGAATAATTTATTCACTATTTAATTCTACTTCTACTATTTTTAGTGATTTTTCAATCTCACCTCACTGCTGCTGTCCGCAACAGTTACTGCAGTAGACTATGCCAATTTCATGAATCTTTCCTTGGCCTTAATCATCCATCATACATGACACAAATTATGGCCACCTTATCAAAATTAAGGTTTCTAAGACTCGTGGCTATAGGTTCTAGCATCCCACTCGACGACCACATAGGCCATTTTCACATGGCTTAAAGTTTACAACCCACAGTTCAACAAAATATAATAGCCTATACATGCCAAATGTTCTTCAACAACGAAGACAATACCAAAATATTTCAGCGGTGTGATGACTTCAACGACGGTTCCGATCACGCAAAACAATACGAGTCCGAGAGACCTAAAATGGGTGACAAGAAAACACCGAGTGAGTTTATAACTCAGAAGTCATAAGCATTCATCAATCCAATGATAAAGTTACTACAACATGAACAATAAGCGAGGTTAGGTACTCATCCATATCGAATCTATACCATAATTCCTCGGACCTTTTGGTCCAATCTCATACCAAGTCATACATCCACATTTCATATTCTACACAACAAGATATTTGAAGCATTTTCACACACTAACTCATTTCCACCACAATCATACAATTTCAATCATCACATAGATTTAAGGCTTACCAAATTCAACCCCGAGCATGAACGTATTTTCTATTCGTCATGAGCTCGAGATACTTACCCGATCCGCTGTCCATACTCAACTCGATGGAGACACACCCTCCATATATATAGAGTACGCACACACAGTGCTTAATATTTGATTTCGCACACTTAGTGCCACGCGATTTAAGCCCGCACACATGTGCCATACCCTTGAGCTCGCACACCCAGTCTTGTATTTTTTTTTCCAGCATGCACACTTAGTGCCATATATTTCCAGCATGCACACTTAGTGCCATATATTTCCAGCACGCACACTTAGTGCCTATCTCGTCACCATACACACGTATTGCCCGACACATAGTGCCGAAAGCAAACTTTCTACACATTTCACTATTTCTTTTACATTCAACAATTATCATCACTCCATACACATACAATTTCATTTATACATATATAGCATTCCATTAAACACAATTGCATAGATTTTCCAATCATTTAAGCAATATCAAACATATGTGTAATGACTTACCTTGTGTTGGGCAAAATGGTTCCAACTCGGCTACTCGATGTTCTTTCCTTTGCCTTTGCTTGTTTCTCCACCTCGAGCTTCTTGAGCTTAGTCAATAAATAAACTAGTTTAACCGTCTTGCCAAATATTTATACATATATACATGACATCAACTATACTATCATCATTAATACATCAATTCACAAAATTTTTCTCATGAGCATATGACCCATTTTTACCCCATATGGCGAATGTATGTATATATATATACAATGTCAACTATAACATCTTTTAATCACCTAATTTCATCTCAAATTCCCATGACCGATCACACCTATACTTACATTCCAATATTCGAATATTCAAAAATCACGTTCTAAATACAATAGTCATGAACAATGCGAATCCTTGTGTGTTCAAACATGAATTATTTTACTTAAATCAAAACGTATAAGCATTCACAACTCGTATTCTTAGGAAGGCCGATTTATTTCCATAGTACATTCCTCATCAATACTTAGATGAACAACCAAAATCCCTCCTTTATACCCTAGCCGAATGCTCCTATCATCCATAAAATTACAAATTTTAGCATGGGCTAAGTAGGAATCATTTAACATGCAAATAAACTCCTATCTCCAACACTTAATCATTCGGCATATTGTCTAAATACACATGAGAAATCTCATCTTCCTTGACCTTACCAAGAGTGCATCCACACTTCAACTTAGCATATTACAAAACCAAATCAACAAATTCAATGCTTACCTCCTAGTAGCCAAAGATACTTGCCGAATTGACCTAGGTAAATCTTCCTTCCTTTCACTTTTTTTTCAAGAACAACCAAAAGAATGAACAATGAATGAACAAAACCTTTTTTTTCTCTTTTCTTTCTCTCTAGCTACGGCACAATGGGGGGCATCCATGCTCATTTTTTTCATTTCTTTAATGCTAGTTTTTATTTTATGGCTTCCTACATACACCACTAGCAAAACATGTTGGAAACATGTTTCCTTTATATAATCTTGTCATGGCGGCCACTCACCTTAGGAAAGGGGTTATTTGACATGCAAGGACAACCATTTTCCCACATGTATTAATAGGCCACCTTACATTTGCCTAGCACATTTCTAAATTTTCTCACATAAGTCCTATTTGATAAAATTCACTTACAATTAACAAAATCCAAACATTCAATTTTTCACACATTCATATTCACATATTCTAGACAATAAATATTACGTTAGAACATTTCGGTGACTCGGTTTAGCGGTCCCGAAACCGCTTTCCGACTAGGGTCACTTTAGGGCTGTCACACTTATCAACTCTATGCAACCCCATATTTCCAAAACCTATTTGCTGCTTGATACTGCGGAAAAGATTTGGAATGCTGCTACTCTCACCTGCACTCATGTTGGGAATGATGCGCAAATTTTTGAAATTCTTAATAAGGTCCATGTTACAAAACAGGGGGAGCTAACGATTTCTCAATATTTTTCTAAATTAAATGGGTTGTTGCAGGAACTTGATTCTTAAGATTTCAAGTGAGTTGTGCCAATGATGCCGAAAATTTTCAGAAGATTGTAGAAAAGGCGTGTTTTTTATTTCTTAGCTGGGTAGAATACTAGGTATGATTAGATTTGGTTCAAGTTCTTAAGAAGACTCTGTTTCTTTCTCTTCATATGGCATACTCCTATGTACAACAGGTGGAGAGTCGTCGTGGTGTTACAACCTATAATCCACCATTAGAGAAAGCTAACCTCATTGCTAATCAGGATAGCCCATCAGGTGGTTAGTCTACCAAGGATCACTTGGCATGTGACTACTGTGGTAAGGCTCGGCACACTAAAGATTCGTGCTGGAAGTTGCATGGTCACCCCACTCATGGTCGTAGTGGAAAACGAGGGGGTAATTCTCAGCCTTAGGCAAATTTGTCAACCTCTGTGACAACAGAGAATAAATCCACTTTTACTAGAAGTTTTACCTTGGACGAGATTCAACATCTTCGATGCTTCTTGTCTCAATTGGACTCTACCTCGATTGCCAAGTCTAATCATGTGAACTCAGGTATTGTTCTAATTACTCCATCTACTTCTGACTCTTGGATTATTGATTCCGGTGCGAATAGACATATGATAAGGTCAAATAAAAGTTTATTTAACTATACTACTTGTCCATCTAAAGATAGTGTGCGATTAGCCGATGGCTCCCTTACTTTCATCTCTGGAGCAGGTTTTGTTGTTTGTACTCCCAATATCACTTTATCCTCTATCCTCCTTGTCCTTAAATTCCCGATTAACCTTTTATCTATTAGAACTATCACTAAAGCCTTAAATTGTAAACTTGAACTTTTCCCGATCATGTATCTTTCAGCACCTCTAGACAGGAAGACGATTGGCAGTGGTGGATTGTGTGATGGCTTATCTTCTAGATCGACCGTCCAATATGTCTCGAGCATTATTTGGAGACAATGAAGATGTCAACTGGGAGATAATTCAGCGGCATAAACAGTTAGGATATTCATCATTTACTATTCTTGCCAAGATTTTTCCTATTTGTTTTCAAGAACTCAGTTAGACTCTTTAGTTTGTGATGCCTGCGAGTTTGCTAAGCATACAACAAACAGTTATCCTTTGATTAATAATAGAAGTACTGTTCCTTTTGAGATTATTCATTCGAATGTTTGGGTCCCTACTTGCCTTACTTCTTTATCTGGTTATCGTTGGCTTATTACTTCTATTGACTGTTGCACTCAGATGACATGAGTACTTTTATTAAAATCCAAAAGTGATGTTTTCTCGTGTTTTCGTTCTTTTCATAAATTGATTACTACTCAATTTGATGCTAAGGTTAAAATTTTACGAACTGATAATGGAACCGAGTATAACTTTAATAATTATTTGGAATTATATGGGATTTTTCATCAGACCATTTGTCTAGGTACAAGTGCTCAAAATGGTGTTGCCGAAAAAAAATCGGCATCTTTGGAGGTTGGTAGATCACTTACACTCACTATGAATCTCCCAAAGCCTTAGTTGGGGGGGGGGGATGCGATTTTGGTTGCGGTTTATCTCATTAATCGGATGCCTCTTCGGGTCCTTGATTTTAAAAGCCCCATAGAAACCTTACAATGCAAGACGGATTACCCAAATCTCACCAAAGGTCTTTGGTTGTGTTTGCTTCATTCATCTTTGACATGAGAGCAAACTAGATCCTCGCGTAGTGAAATATGTTTTAATTGGATACTCTCCCACGTAGAAGGGTTACAAATGTTATCATCTACCATTTAGAAAGTATTATGTAAGTATAGATGTAACATTTCGCGAGAATGAACCCTATTTTTCTTCATCACAACCATCTCTTCAGGGGGAAGTTGTTGAAAATGAAGAGATGACGCATTGTTCTGTTAATCTTTTGAGGGAGAATTTAGTTCCAGCAGAGACTTTGGTTCAAGAGAAGACTAGTGGACGATTGTTGGATAAGCCTGATTTATAGACAAATACTAGAAAAGGCAAGTGTAAATGGGCAAATTTGCCCGGGCCCACTAGAAACCCAAATATACAAGAATAAATAAATATATATATTAAAAACCCAACAGATATTATAAACAGTCCTTTTTTACAGTCCAGTACCCAAAACTAAATACAATGGGCCCGATGCCCTAAGTACCATATACAAACCCAAAACATAACCCAAGACCCAATTAAAATCTAATAGCTAAAACCTAACCCAATACCCAGAGGCCCAAACGATAGCCCAACTACAAGAACAGGCCCAATAAACCCATATCCTTAACAGGTTTCAGAAACCCTAAGTCGTCCCTCTTCCTTGCGCCGCAGCAACCCCTGGCCTCCGTACCTCCCAGCGCCATACGCTCAATACCCTCTAGCAGCCACGCCCATGCCTCCAGTCGGCCCCTGCGCACCTCAAATGCGGCCTTCACGCACCACCTGCACTGGCGCCAAGACACCCACACACAGTAAAGAGACAAACAAGCAACAACAAAGAAAGGGAAACAAAAAAGAAAAACATTGTATTTTTTATTTTTCATAAATTTTTCCTCTTTCTTTTTTGTCTATAAAGCCAGAATTTCAGTCTTTGTAAAGGGTTACGCAACAAAAAAACAAAATATCAACGCATATTGTATGAATACAGAGACAATAGAAAGCAATCGAAAAAACTAAGAAGGTGATTTCCTTTCCCTTTTGAACTCTCTGTTATTCACTTATTTCAGTGGGCTTTTCTTCATCATTTTATACTAAAAAAAAAAAAGGGAGAAGCGAGGCTTACCTACGTTTGATGCCTTCGAACCCTCGCTTGCTTCGCCATGATCAAAACCAAGTGGTGATTCAAGGTTTATGAGCAAGATGCGTGAGCCTTTAGGTTCGATGAAGCCTTGATTGACTCTTGAATGAGTCAAAAGGAGAGGCAGGAGAACAGGCCTTTTAAAGACCAGTGAACGACGAAGGGTGAGGGCACCCTAGTTCTTTTTTTCTTTCTCACCCTTTGAAGATGGCTGCAGACCCTTTTAGGGTTTCTTTCGGTGGTCATAAAGGGCTTCCAGATGTTATCGTTTTAAGCCAAACTACTGGCTCCAAAACGACTGCGTTCAAAGCTAGACCCGACCGACTCGATTCCTAACCCCGATGACCCGCGCGTTTTGGCGGTGAGGGTTTATTTTCAATGTTGGTCCCTCCCTTTTGCGATGTATTCAGATCAGCTGTATTCTTGTTTCTTTTTTTTTTTTAATTTACTTCTGTGATTTACACCCATTTGCAATTGGATCCGCGCCCAAGCACATCATTTTGGGATCTGGTATATTACCAGTTTTAATCCCTAGCTGTTTTCACGTATAGATTATTAGTCCTTTTACTGCTATTGTTTTATTTTTGAATTGTCCCTGCTATTTTAGTTTAATTATTATTAAGTTTTCCTTTGTTCCATCCCCTTTTCTATTCTTAATAAACTATTTTGCCTTTTTTAATCACTTTAATAATTGTTTCTTCATCATTTTAAACGTTTTTTATATTATTATCACATTTTGTAAGTTTAAATTATTTTATACTTATTTATATTAGTACACATATTCTATATATATATTTCTAAATCTATACAATATATACATTTTCTTTACACAAAAGCATGTTTTTTAATCTATTGTTTAATTTTTATAAAATTAATTTGGCCTTATGAGTATTATCTTTTCTATGTAATTTTACTTGTAATTATTTTCAAAAGTCATATGTACATATATATATTGATATTATTACTTTAATAGGTTTTCCTACTTACAACATTTTGCTGTATGAGTTATCAAGTATTTTCTTTATGCATGTATATGGAAGAATTTTAGAAACCTCATTTTTTGTAATCATAAAATTATTATTTTTGGATGTTCCTTTGTATTACATTACTTTGTGTTTTATATAGTCCCTTATTTAGGCGTTTTGATATAAACGCATGTATATACTTTTTAGACTAAGTTAAAGCCTTTTATTAATCTAATGATTATTTTCAAAGCTATCTATATGTACATTTGTTTTATGAGCGTACTTTGTGTATTATATTTTTGCCATATATCTTCATTACTCCTTTCCATATTAGACATATTATTTAAAATCGTCATGTAGTTTGTCAACTTTAAAATATGTTTGTGTTTAAAATTTTTACTTGCAACTTGATTCAAATTCTCATTCTTTAATATCCATTTCAAAATATATACACATATCCCTATTTTTTAAGCTTGTCAACCTATATATATCTAGCTTATTGATCTTATACCATTTTGATTTCTACATTTCATTTGCTTCACGCATATCTTGTTGTTTTCTTTATATTTTATGGCATGAATATATATAATCATTGCATGGTATTCGTCTTAATGATTTGTTAATTGTTCTTCGTATGTGATTGAGATTTGATTATGATCTTTAGATTAATTATATTTAATCGCATATTCTGCTAGTCGATGAATATTATTATTCATCAAGCATCGTACCATTATACGTGCCTGTCACCCCATATCAAAGTTTCCCACTTAATTTTTGAAATGTGGTTTTATAAAATTCAAATTTTCATGATTAATTTCACCTTATTTCGAATCGAATTAATACGTCTTAAGCTAGCTTTATAATCATTCATTCAAAAATTCTTCAAAACGAAGACGAGATTCGATGTTTGGCAATTCGCGGAATTGTGCCCTAACGTGTTGGGTTGCAATTTCGCGTTTGCTCGAAATAATCGAATATCACTTCAAAATTTCACTCATGTCTTTTAAAACTCTTCAAAACAAAGACGAGATTCGATATTTAGCAATTCGCGGAATCGTGCCCTAACGTGTTGGGTTGCAATTTCGCGTTTGCTTAAAATAATCGAGTATCCCTTCAAAATTTCATTCATATCTCCTAAAAATTATTTGAAACGAAGGCAATATTTGGCATTTGACAATTCGAGAATCATGCCCTATCGTGCTGGGTTGTGATTTCCCGTTTGCTCAAAACGATCGAACATTTCTTTATATTCTCACTCATGTTTATAAAAAAAATACTTAAAAACGAAGACGATGTTCAATGTTTGGTGATTTGAGAATCGTGCCCTATCGTGCTGGGTTGCGCTTTTTCATTGGTTCGAAACAATTGAACATCCCTTCAGAATTTCACTCACATTTTCTAAAATCTTTCAAAATGAAGGTGATGTTCGATGTTTGGCAATTTGAGAATCGAATCCTATCGTGTTGGGTTGTGCTTTTTCATTTGTCCAAAATAATCGAATATCTCCTCAGAATTTCACATATATCTTATAAGGTAAGGCAATGGTCAATGTTTGGAAATTCGAGGAATTGTACCTTACTGTGCTGGGTTTCGATTTTTTGTTGGACTAAATAGATGGGCATCCTTTTGAAATTCTCGAATTATAAGCTTTCGGACATCGAAACAAGAAGATTTTGGCAACCAACTCAGGTTACTCAAACATTATAAAAACGAACCACATTTCAAAAACTTTTTAATTTTAGACATAAGGACATTATTTAATCGATTCGGTACCAATTTTGGGCGTAGTGAGGGTGCTAATCCTTCCTCATGCGTAACCGACTCTCGAACCCGTTTTCTCAAAAGTTCATAGACCAAAATTGTTGTTTTAATAAACCAAAATGTTTTATTAAACTAACCTCATTTTTAGGTGATCCGATCACACCAAAATAAAAAGATCGGTGGCAACTCCACACGTCTTATTTTCAAAAGTCGATTCCCCCCGTATTTTCATTAAATTTAAAAATTTTAAAAATTTTAAAAAGGCTAGTTTTGACAGCTTGGCGACTCCACTGGGGACTGGTTGAGAGTCGAGCCATAAAAATCGATTATCTGCTATCCTTTTGTCAAAAATCAAATTTTGTTTTAAAAATCATGTATCTTTCGATTGCATTTGATTGTATGTTTGTGCGGCTCTTGTAGAATAGCACTGCATTTCATCGCATGACCACTGTGGTCACGCCTCCTAAGTGGGAGTAAGAAACTACGCTTTCGTGAGGTTTTCACCTCCGCATGGGCTAGTGGATTGCTTCCGGGGTACATCCGTACCTATGATTTCGTGAAATTTTCATCTCTGCATGGTCATAGAGAAATGTATCCCCCTGAACCGAACTCGATCTATATGAGCCTATAATGGGTGAGGATTGAGGAATCTGCTGGTTCGGGTACCTTATCCCTAGAATTAAACCACATATAGTGAACCTTAGGAGCTATCCTTCGATGGAGCCGCGTCGAGCCTTAGTACTTACCCGTATATGCACTATAATTATTGTTTATATGCTTGCATTTTATCGCTATTATTTGATACTAACTGGTGTTTTGTTTTGATTGTCTTTTTTGCATGACATTATATATTAAAGGAGGCGTTAATCCGCATTCAATTATTAAGTTAGAAAATTTGAAATGGAGAATGAATTTCTTAGTAAAGTCGAGGATAATGCGGCCGTTCGTGCATGGTCGAAGAGGCTACAACCAGAGAGAGGGGATAGCTTTGCAGAAGGGCATGTATCGGAGCTGCAGGATTTCACTTGTGTCAATGTAGTACAAAATGAGCTACAAGAGTTGAGAGACATTTGGGCTAGTTGGGATGAAGGGATCAAGCAGTTGTTTTACCAAAACTACGGTGACATATCCTACCTGCTAGACATTAGAGTGGATAAGCATTTGTTCCGGGCCTTGGTGCAGTTTTGGAATTCTGCGTACAAGTGTTTCACTTTTGGAGAAGTGAATTTGGTACCTACCATGGAGGAATACACTACGTTACTTAGGTGTCCAAAGATTCAGGTCCGGAAGACTTATGCCCGGGTTTTTAGTAATCAGGCTTTTGTGAAGAAGCTGATGGGCATTTCTGGGATGAGCGAGCCTTGGGTCACTGCTCGGATTCAGCAAAAAGGAGATAGCAAATGTATCCCTTGGGACAATTTGAGCGATTTTGTCTTGACGCATCCAGACGAAAGAAAGAGGGTCGATATATTTGCCTTAAGCATCTACGGATTAGTGATCTTTCCTAAGGCTTTGAGGCACGTGGACGAGGTGGTCATCGACTTGTTCGATCGCCTTGAAAAGGGAATCACACCGGTACCGGCAATATTGGCAGAAACATTTAGGTCTTTGAGCTCATGTCGGAAGACAGGCGAGGGGTGGTTTATTGGATGTGCTCAACTATTGATGGTATGGTTTCATGGGCACTTTTGGAAGGTAGACAAGGTTTCCTATCGAGTCTTTTCCGAAGGTTATTCCCCTTTGAAAGAAGAGGCAGCTATACAGAGGAGAGAGGATATCTCAGAGGAGAAGTGGATGGATATTCTTTAACACCTTAAGGATGGGGATATCGAGTGGAGAGCTTATTGGATGGTCCCTGACGAGATCATGTACCGATGTGGTAACTTCGATTGGGTGCCACTGTTAGGAATGTGGGGAGCTACCGGGTATACTTCGTTGATAGCCTTGAGGTAATACAAGTCGAGGCAGTTTGTACCCACGACCTATGGACTTGTTTAGAGTGAATTCTCATTTAAAGGTGCTCACTATAAAAGAGAGTTCGGGAGTTATCGGATGCTTGGAAGCAAACTTGTTGGATGAAGAGGTTAGCCGTCAGTTCCATAGTAACGCCTGAGTATAATGAGTGGTTTAAGAAAAGGATTAATGATAATATTCTTAGGCCAAGCTTGGAGAATGCTGGACCTATCGGGGAACAATTGCAAGTCGCCCCATCAGAATTGGAAATTATAAGGCAAGATTTCGAGAAGAAAAGTTTGGAGTTTAGGAAGAAGATCGAACAATTGGAGGAAGAGAAGATGCACCTAAGATTAGACGCTGATGTTCAGAGGTCAGAGGCTGAGAAGTGGAGAAAAGGAAAACTAAGGCCGAAGAAGATCTAGACAGCTTGAAGACGGACTACAAGAAGCTACGCCTATCCATGAGGATTGTGGGTTTAGGTAAGACTTCAGAACAATGGCGCCATGAAATTCGGGAAGAAAAGGCCAATACCGACCGATGGGAAAGGAAATTTGAGAAACTCAGGCATGAAACGAAGATTTGGAGAGGAATCTATCAGAAAGCAGAAATGAGCGAGGGGAATTAAGGGCTAGAGTGGCAGAACTCGAGAAGTTTCTGCATCAATTCCGAAACCGCAACACCGTAATGGAATTAAGGGCAAGCTTGAGCAAGATAGAAGAAATGAAAGGAAGAATAGAAGAGTTAGAGGCGTCACTACAACACTGTGAGATGCGGATCCAGTTTTTCGAAGCAAACGAGGATCGTTGGAAAGAGCAGCTTCACCATTCGCAAGACCAAGTCAGAAATAGAGATTACCTCATGGGGGAAGCCATAACCCAGATTCGGGAGGTAGTAGATTATTTGCAAACTTTAGTGGTTCAGGCGCACACACTGAGCGTAAAGTATGAGTTGGAGTCAGAGCGCGGACAAGAGCTGGCCTCGTTGCTTAGAAAAATTAGGACTCTAAGTGTTAGAGCAAAATTTTATTTGTAACTCGACTTTTTGTAAAAGATTTTATTTTCAAGTGAAATTTTCTAAGGGCAGTTGAATTGAAATTGATGCCTCCTTTACATTCATGCATTTGCATTACATCACATCATTATGCATTAAAGGCCATAAGAGTTTTCTAATTAATTAATTAAAAATTATTTCAGTAACCTGGAAACCAACGAAAACCAACCAACCACGCACCCCTACGGTACAAGAAAAAAATCAATGGATAAGAGACTCGAGAAATTGGAGTAAATGCAAAAGGACATGCAAGATCAAATGTAGTCTCAGATGCAAGAGCAGCTAGCCAAGATTCAACGAGAAATGAAGAAGCAAATGATGAAGTCCTAGAGAGAAATGATGTCCCAGTTATCCAAATTGCTGCTGAGAGGAACGGATAAGGGAAAGGGCCCTATGGACAAAGTTGAAAAAGCTAATGAGGATCCTCAATACCCCCTGGCTTCACTCCGACACATGTACCGACGAAGCCCGAGATTAATCTACCGAAACCATCTGTCACGATCATGCCCCAGCAGATTCAGGCCGAAGCTTCAATACCGATGAATTTCCAAACCAGCTCAGGCTCTAACTTTGTCAACAACCCGAACTATCCGCCCGTTCCTAACTTGGATGAAATTACTGAAGAAGAAAATGAGAGGATGGATTCGCAAAAACAATTGGAAGAACGGTGTAGATGGCTTGAGAAGAAATTCAAAGCCATAGAGAGCGCGGATCATCATCAAGGGATTGATGCCAAGGACCTGAGTTTGGTCCCAGATTTAGTCCTCCCCCCCAAAATTCAAAATGCCCGAATTCGAGAAATACAATGGAACGAGTTGCCCTGAAGCCCACATCACTATGTTCTACAGACGAATGACGGAATATGTTAATAACGACTAGCTATTAATCCATTGCTTTCAAGATAGTCTAGTCGGGGCAGCGTCTAAGTGGTATAACCAATTAAGCCGAGCTAAAATCAACTTATGGAAGGACCTGGCTCAGGCCTTTATGAAGTAATACAGTCATGTGATGAACATGACCCCCGACAGAATCACTCCCCAGAATATGGAGAAAAAGCCAAATGAAAACTTCAGACAGTACGCACAAAGGTGGAGAGAAGTGGCCATACAAGTTCAGCCGCCACTTCTAGAAAAAGAGACGACAATGCTCTTTATTAACACCTTGAAAGCCCCTTTTATCACTCATATGTTGGGAAGCGCCACCAAGAGCTTCTCCGACATAGTGATAATAGGGGAAATGATCGAAAATGCCGTGAGAAGCGGTAAGATAGAGGCCGAAGAAAGTACCAGGAAGTCAGCCCCGAGGAAAAGAGACAATGAAGTGAACAACACGAGCACATCCAACAAAGGTCAGTCCAAGTCATTCACCGTAAATCAACCTAAGACGGTGACCACCAATCAGCAAAGCTCTGTAAGACAAGAATCCAATGCAAGGGAGAACATAGAAAGGCCACAATTCACCCTTATACCCATGAGGTATAGAGAGTTGTACAAGAACCTGTTCAACGCTCATGTGGTGTCCCCTTTCTACCTGAAGCCACTGCAACCCCCGTATCCCAAATGGTATGACACAAACGCCCAATGTGAATACCATGCGAGAATCACCGGCACTCTATCGAAAATTGCGCTGTGTTTAAAAAATTAGTCGAAAGACTCATTAAGATGGGGATCGTGAGATTTGACGACCTAGCCACACCCAATGTAGCAGGAAACCCACTCCCCAATCATACCGACCAAGGAGTGAATGGGATAAGTGAAGGCTTGAACAAGAAGACCAAGTATAAAGTGGCAGAAGTCAGAACCCCGTTGAGGTGGGTATGGAAGGAGATGGCCAAGAGAAGATTGATCGCGTTGGATTTGAGGGAAGAATCTGAGAAGAGAGAAACTACTGTGAGTTTCACGACGAGGTGGGGCATGAAATCCAAGATTGCGTGGAGTTCAGGGCCTTAGTACAAAACATGATGAACAATAAGGAAATGGAATTCTATGAAGAGATCAAAGACCCCGTAGAGGGAGATATATGAGCATCGGAGGGAGAATCGAAGGCGCAGAATCAAATGACTAACTACCCTATGGTTATCATATCGAGACCCAAAAATAATGAAGCTGGAGTACAAATGCCACCGAGGGTCATAATCCAAAGACCTGCAGTCTTCCCTTACAAGGAGAGCAAAAAAGTCCCATGAAATTATGATTGCAGTGTGATGATGCCGGGGAAGGAAAGCCTCGTGGATGCTTCAAAAGAGGGTCAAGACAAGGGCTCTTATACACGTAGCGGGAGACGTTACAATGCAGCAAATGATGAGGTACAACCCATAAAAGGAAAAGCCCCAATGGCCGAGGAAATGAAAAAAAAAGAAACCAAACCTGTTAACGAGCCAGTTAACGAAGAAGAGGCCAAGGAGTTTTTAAAATTCCTAAAGCATAGCGAATACAGTGTGGTGGAATAGCTACGTAAACAACCAGCCCACATTTCAGTGTTGGCCTTGCTTCTAAGCTCGGAAGTTCATCGTAGCGCGCTAATGAAGGTCTTAAACGAGACATATGTTGCCAACGATATCTCCGTTAACAAGCTAGACCGTTTGGTGAGCAACATAAGTGCCGACAATTATATCTTCTTTAATGACGAGGAGATACCACCTGGGGGCATGGGGTCGACTAAAGTTTGCATATCACCACACACTGTAAAGGGTATACGCTGCCTGGCGTACTGATCGACAATGGATCAGCCTTGAACATCCTGCCATTGACTACGCTGAACAGATTACCTATAGACAGCTCTCACATGAAGGAGTGCCAGAACATCGTGAATGCATTCGATGGCACAGAGAGAAAGGTGATGGGCAGAATCGAGGTACCTCTTCAGATTGGGCCAAACACATATGAGGTGGATTTTCTCGTGATGGATATCAAACCCTCATATAATTGCTTATTGGGGAGGCTCTGGATACATTCAGCTGGGGCAGTGCCTTCCTCGTTGCATCAAAAATTGAAGCTAGTATCGAAAGGGAGGTTGATAACAATCAAGGCCGAAGAAGATATTATTGCAACTGTGAGCAATAATGCACCCTATTTGGAGTCGGATGACGAAGCAATCGAATGCTCATTTCGATCTTTGGAATTTGTTAATGCGGCGTTCATCACTGAGGGAAGCAAAATTCTGGTGCCGAAATTGTCCAAAACCACGAGGATGAGCCTCCAGTTGATGATTGGAAAAGGAGCCCTACTCAGAAAGGGACTTGGGAAACATCTATAAGGAAGGACTGAAACGCCAATGCTGAAAGACAAGAGAGACCACTTCGATTTAGGATTTAAGCCGGATGCGAAACAAAGGAGAAGGGAGCTGGAAAAGAAACAAGAAAGAAGAAGAGCTCGATTAACGAGGGAGGAAATCAAGTGGGAACCAATGATATTCCCCCATATATCGAAAACATTTGTGTCTGGGGGAATCATTCATCCCGAGAGAGACACACCAATGACGGGAGCTATAGAAGAAAGGCTGGAAAGCTTGGACATCAACGTCATGTACGAAGAGGAGACTGGAAGAGAAAGTTTATCGGACATTGGCCCCTACGCACCTGGAAGTGTTCTGGACAACTGGACTGCGGAAGAGATCCCTTTAGTTTTTAGAACGAATTCAGAGTAATGTCCAAAACACACTTATTACTCTAGGCCTAGGAGTGATAAGGATCTTTTGTGGAATAGGCCGATGTTTAAAAACGTTGTTTCAATAAAATGCACGGTTATTATCATTTTTAAGCAAATGTTCTCTCGTCCTCTCAATTTCATTCATAACCATACAAATGATTACTTTTGGATTCTTTCATCCTTGAAACATTCTTCTAAATATTCTTTCATTCGTCATTCATAATCATACCATGCAAATAAATGTTTTGAATTCTTTTGATTCTTTGTATGTGCCTTCATCCTCATAACAGGTCCCCAGATATTAATGATACGAGTGACACTGTTAGCGACTCAGAATTTCCTTTCGAGCAAGATGTGTGTATGGATGATTCTCAGGATTTTGAAGATGACCAAGGCTGTAACCTATCTCCTGATTTGTTGAGGAGGGTAGAACAAGACGAGAAACAAATCCTACCTCACAAAGAATCAGTTGAAATTGTGAGCTTAGGAGAAGGACAAGAGGTGAAGATCGGAACATGTATCACTATGGAAATGAAGCGAGACCTCATTGAACTACTTCAAGAATTCAAAGATGTCTTCGCATGGTCATACCAAGATATGCCCGGGTTGGAAACTGATATCGTGGTGCATTGACTTCCCATAAAAGAAGAGTGTAAGCCAGTTCAGCAAAAAACTCCGAAGAATGAGGCCCGACGTCTTGCTAAAAATAAAAGAAGAGGTTCGAAAGCAGTTCGATGCCAGATTCCTGAAGGTAGTAAAATACTCAGATTGGGTAGCCAATATCGTCCCCGTCCCTAAGAAAGATGGAAAAGTACGAATGTGTGTGGACTACAGAGATTTGAATAAAGCCAGCCCGAAAGACAATTTCCCACTACCTCATATCGACACCCTAGTGGACAACACAGCAGAACACTCACTATTTTCATTCATGGACGGTTTTTCTGGATATAACCAGATCAAGATGATCCTGGAGATATGGAAAAGACCACATTTATAACCATGTGGGGCACATTCTGCTACAAGGTGATGCCGTTTGGACTGAAGAATGCGGGGGCAACTTATCAAAGAGCCATGGTACCCCTTTTTCACGACATGATGCATAAAGAAATTGAGGTTTATGTTGATGATATGATCGCTAAGTCTCGAACAGAGAAGGAACACATACAAGTCTTGAGGAAATTGTTCTTGAGGTTGAGGAAGTTTCAGCTAAAACTCAACCCCGCCAAATGTACCTTTGGAGCCAAGTCTAGAAAGTTGCTCGGATTCGTGGTTAGTGAGAAAGGGATCGAGATCGATTCGGACAAAGTTAAAGCCATACAAGATTTATCCCCATCGCGTACTCAAAAAGAAGTTCGAGTCTTTCTAGGAAGATTAAATTACATTGCTCGGTTCATTTCACAACTGACTGAGAAATGTGACCCTGTCTTTCGCCTCCTCAAGAAACATAACCTAGGTGAATGGGATGAAGAATGCCAAAGGGCTTTCGACAAGGTCAAATAGTACTTATCCAATGCCTCGGTGCTGATGCCACCTAACCCCGATAAGCCGTTGATACTGTACTTGGCAGTATTCGAGAATTCCATGGGATGCGTATTAGGTCAGCATGATGAGTCAGGAAGGAAAGAGAAGGTTATTTACTATCTTAGTAAAAAGTTCACAGAATGTGAGACAAGGTACCCGCCGATAGAGAAGTTGTGTTGTGCCCTAATTTGGACAACGCGAAGGCTGAGGCAGTATATGTTGTATCACACCACTTGGCTCATATCAAAATTGGACCCTTTAAAGTACATGATGGAGTCAACTGCTTTGAATGGAAGGATGGCCCGATGGCAGATTCTATTTTCTAAATTCGACATAGTCTATGTGAACTAGAAAGCAGTAAAAGGAAGTGCAATAGCAGATTTTTTAGCCAGTAGAGCTTTGGAAGACTACGAGCCTTTGAACTTCGACTTCCCGAATGAAGACCTAATGTGTGTCACTACCACTAAAGAGGGGGCTCTGGAAGAACTTCCTTGGAAACTAAACTTCGATGGGGCGTCAAACGCTGTGGGAAATAGAATCAGGACCGTCTTGGTATCCCCAAATAGAGATCATTATCCATTCACTAGTAAATTGGATTTTGATTGTACGAATAACATGGCGGACTACGAAGCATGCATCATGGGTATCCGCGCAGCCATAGATCGCAAGATTAAAGTGCTAGAGGTTTTCGAGGATTCTGCGCTAGTGATTTATCAACTCAAGGGAGAATGGGAGACCAGAGACCCCAAGTTAATCGATTATCGGAAGCTGGTCCTTGAATTGATTAAAGAGTTTGATGATATTACCTTCCACTACCTTCCACGAGACGAAAATTAGATGGCTGATGCTTTGGCTACCTTAGCCTCCATGATCAAGGTGAACAAACAAGAATATGTCAAACCCATCTAGATGAGCATTTATGAAGTTCCGGCCCACTGTTACAATATTGAAGAAGACGAAGAGAAAGATGATCACCCTTGGTATCACGATATATTTCAATACGTGAAGAATCGTGAGTACCCGGACCAGGCAAGCGAGAATGAAAAAAGAACACTAAGAAGATTGGCCATCGACTATGTCCTAGATGGGGATATCCTGTACAAAAGAAGAAAGGATCAAGTGCTACTAAGATGTGTAGATGCTATAGAAGCTAAGAAAATCTTGGAAGAAGTCCACGAAGGTGTTTGTGGGACACACGCTAATGGCTTTACAATGGCTAGGAAAATTATGAGATTCGGGTACTATTGGTCCACCATAGAAGGAGACTGTGTCAATTACGCTAAGAGATGCCATAAGTGCCAAATCTACGGAGACAAAATTCATGTACCTCCTTCACCGCTGCATGTCATGGTTTCTCCATGGCCATTCTCTATGTGGGGCATGGATGTGATTGGACCAATATCGCCAAAAGCTTCTAATGGGCATCGGTTCATCTTTGTGGTTATTGACTACTTTACCAACTGGGTAGAGGCCACTTCGTATGCTAGTGTTACAAAGTCAGCGGTGAGCAGGTTCTTGAAAAAAGAGATCATATGTCGATACGGAATGCCAGAGAGGATCATATCTGACAATGCATTAAACTTGAACAACAGTACGATAGCGGAGGTCTGCAGTCAATTTAAGATCAGACATCACAACTCGTCACCGTATCGCCCGAAGATGAATGGGGCAGTGGAAGCAGCCAATAAAAAATTAAGAAGATTGTGGGGAAGATGACCGAGACCTACAAAGATTGGCATGAAAAATTACCGTTTGCCCTCTTTTCTTATCGAACGTCAGTCAGAACCTCAACCTGTGACAGCCCTAAAGTGACCCTAGTCGGAAAGCGGTTTCGGGACCGCTAAACCGAGTCACCAAATTATTTGAATATTTATTTATTGTATAAAATATGTGAATATGAATGTGTGAAAGTTTTAAGCTTCGATTTAGTAAATTGCATGTGAATTTAGTCAATAGGACTTATGTGTGACACTTTTGAAATGTGATAGGTTAATCTATAAGGATCAATTAGAACATGAAATCAAAAGGGTGGACTTGCATGTCAATTTCCCCCCTAATTAGTAGTGGCCGGCCATGAGCATGAGGGTGGACAAAATGTTATGGCTAAAACATGTCATAAACATGTTGGGTTAATGCTTTATGTTAGGAATAATAAAATAAAGAACATGGGCAATAAAATATTAGTGTTAGTAGTAGGAGAAACAAAAAAAAAAAAGTGTGTGGTTGTTCCCCCATTGTGCCGTACCTAGAAGAAAAAAAAAGGCTTCATCCTCCTTGTTCTTCTTGACCGAAAAATCAAAGGAAGAAGAAAGGAGTCTTCTTGCTTCATGTTCGGTTGGTTGGTGTTTTAGGAGGAGGTATGTTTGATGTTGTTCCATGAGATTCATGCATGTTGTTAGTTGTTAGCTTGAGTTCTACCTAGCCCATGGTTTAAATCTTTGCTATGTAATGAAGATGAGCTAAGTTTCGGCTAAAGTGGATTTGTGTTGATGTCACTTGCATGCTAAATGTGAAGCTTTGTAATGATACATGTGATGGTGGATTGATGACTCTTGGATTTTCTTTTTAGCATTTTTTTCTTGTGTTAGACATTAAGTTCTTTGTTTAAACCATGACCAAAATTGAAATGGTATGGTGTCTTGATGCATTCGGCCATGGTAGGAAGTAGAAGAGAAAAATGGTTGTTGCTCATGTTATTTGGATGAGAAATGGTAGTAAGGTGAAGTGCAAATGTTAGTATTTGATTTCTAATGCATATATGTGTATGAGCCGAGTTTTGAATTTGAAACAAAATGGTATGTAGTCAATACAAGTAACCATATTTGTAGGAAGTATTAAGCATATATTGGCCTCAACATAGACATGCATATTCGGCCACATGAGATAGATTGGTGTTGCATGTATTCGGTTAGGGGCAAGCATATTGATGCTTTTATCTTGACTTAGATAATCGGCTCAAGGAGAATTTTTTAAGTGCTTAGTTAATTGATATTAGGTCAATGATGTGTGTATTCGGTCATAAAAGTGCACATGAGGAAATGTTAGATTAATTGTATTAAATTGCTCAATGTGATTAAAAATGCGTATGACCATTTTGTATTTGAGCTAAAGGTTGCCATATGACCTATCAAACTCCTTGTCATATTCGGCCATAAGCTAGCATAATGAGACTTTAATAAGTTAAATTTGTTTGAATTAGCTCAAGAGCTTAGAGGACCACAGTTGGATAAGGGAAAGGAAAAAGTGATCGAATAGCCGCCAAAATCGTTCGACCACATCCGAGGTAAGTTTTAAGTGATTAAACGTTGAGTAAATTCAATCATAATAGTACATAGTGAGTTGATTTAATAAGATATGATGTGGCCATGATATGTCTTAAACTCAAATGGTAAGTTCATAAGTGTTTGGACTTAGAAATTTAAGAGCAAATTGTAATAATTTGCTTTGGACAGCAGCAGTAACGTGATTTTAGAAAATCACTATAAATTGTTGGTGTGGAATTATAGGACTGAATAAAATATGTAATCAAAGCTTAGTTAGTCTAGTTTCTTATAAAAGAGACCGTGTAAGCAAAGAAATTTCCTATAAAGAGATATTTAAAGTTGTGTGGGATAGTGTCAGAATGACTCCGAAATTCCCTGTTCTGTTTTTAGAAAATCATTATAATTTGTAAAAAAATGGTTATAAGATAAAATTTATATGTTTAGACTCCTTAATGAGTCTAGTTTCAAATGAAATCAAATAGAACACATTTTGAATTCTGTACAATGAAAAATTTGATTCGTAGTGAAGAGTGGTCAGATTAGTCAAACAGTGAAATAGGGGAAACTTTAAGAAAAATCTGGTATTGATTGGCCAAACCCAAAATTCTGGAAATTTTATGGATGGAAGATATACGAGTCTATATTCAGGGAAAATTAACGGCAAGTGATTTGGAGTTTTGTAGCTCCAGTTATAACTAATTTAGTGACTATTGCTCAGGAAAACAGCTCGTAGTGGATATGTGATTTTGTTGTAAACATGGATAAAACTTGTTTTAGTTGCTCATAAGCTATTGATTAAACCCATACGTGAATTCTAAATCGTGATATTGTAAAACGATATATGAGTGTTAGATGGATCTTTGATATTAAAATTTGTGAAATTGTAAGTTTATGAGTATTCGAGTATGAAATGATAGTATGGCGTGAAATTGAATTATTCATTGGAAAATGATTGATGTAGATTCGGCCAAGACAAAGTGTATACATGATAGTATATGTGGTATGTGAAGTATATTTGGATAATTGTGATGTGGATACATGAAAATTTATATTTTGATTTAGGATTTTATGTGATGAATGTGAATATGTATATATGAGATAAGGCCGAATGGCCAATGTGATGAATGTGAACATGCATATATGTTATAAGGCCGAATGGCCAATGTGATGAATGTGAGCATGCATATGTGTGATAAGGCTGAATGGCCAATGTGATGAATATGAGATATGCATACGTGGTAAAGCCGAATGGTCAATGTGAAATATATATATGAGATATGTATATGTGGTAAAGCCGAATGGCTAGTGTGAAATCGTGGGCGATGTGCGTATATTGTGGCGAACGACCAAATGTGAAAGGTGTGTATTATTAGATATTTGATGAGGCAAATGAATTACAAATATGACGATCGATGTGAATGTTGTAACATGTGATTAAATGTACATGAAACTTGGAAATATATTTCGGGTAAGACCCGATGACTACGTGTGGAGATTATGTCCGGGTGAGACCCGATGACTATGTGTGGAGATTTTGTCCGGGTAAGACCCGATAACCGTGTGGAGATTTAAATGCGAGCTAAAGGTCTCACCGATAATCCGAGTAGAGGTTAAAACTATAAGACTTCGTAATAAAATTGCTTATAAATATATTCAATGCGAAGGGTTAAGCAGTATGTACTCAAGTTTATATGTGAGCTTGATTTGAACTAAATCATAAGGTAGTTATGTGATGCATACGAGAGCAATCTATGAGACTATTCCTACGATTATGTGACATCGGATCAGTGTGAGAGGTTATGTGAAATCATACAATATATCTATGTCACATAAGCTCACTTTTATGTGAAAGTTTATCTGCCTATTGTATATGATGAGATGTGCATATTCGGTAAAGGGATGGTATGCCCGAAGGAAGAGTGAAATAAAAATACGAACAACTATGTTATAATTTGATTGTTATCTGTTGACACTGCTTAAAACTTACTAAGCATCGTAATGCTTACTCCGTTTGCTTTGTTTTCTCTGTTTTATAGATCTCATTGCGAAGCTACTGAGCTCGGGGATCGTCAACAACTAGTCACACTATCACTATCCTTTGCTTATTCTTGTTATGTTTAGAATTATTTTATAGCATGTATAGAATAGACTAGTGGCGGAAGAATATTTTTGGTTAATGTATATAAGCCATGCGAAAATGGCATCTTTTGAATGTTTACTTAGAAGTTTAAATTTTATCCTGGTCGTGCTTAGTACTTATTTAAATGAATGATCTTTATTTCAAGAAAAGTTCAAAATTTTCTGTTCGACATGAGTTACAAGTCCGGTAATGCCCCTTACCTATTCCGGCGACGGTTACGGGATAGGGGTGTTACACAACCCGGGCAACCCCTTTCTCTTTGGTCTACGGAATGGAAGCGGTGTTGCCGATCAAAGCTGAGATTCCATCCCTCCGAGTGTTGTCGGAACTAAAATTGGACGAAGTAGAGTGGGTCCAGTCTCGATATGACCAATTGAACTTGATCGAGGAAAAGAGGCTAAAAGCTATTCCTCATGGTCAGATGTACCAAAAACGAATGATGCGGGCTTATGACAAAAAGGTTCACCCTAGAGAATTTCACGAGGGAGACCTGGTTTTGGAAAAGATCCTTCCCATACAGAAGGATTTTTGAGGGAAATGGATGCCTAATTGGGAAGGGCCTTACGTGGTGAAGAAAGCTTTCTCTGGAGGAGCATTGATCCTAGCCGAGATGGATGGTAGAAACTTGCCCAATCCTGTAAACTCGGATTTGGTCAAGAAGTATTTTACCTGAAAGAAGAGGGGCCAGAGTGAAAACCCGCAAAGGGCGCTCTGAGATTATCAAAAAAAAAAAATGGAGAGGCCAAGGTGAAAACCCGCAAAGGGCACTTTGGAACCAAAGGGGCTTTTGAGTTGAAAACCCGAAAACGGGTAGCTCAAATTTTGAATATGGGGCATATGGTAGTCTTTTCCTTCCAAAATCAATAAGATAGAAGAACAGTACACCTTAAAGCATCAACAAAATACGCAGGATCTCCTCAATACACATTTGGTTCAAAGGAGCCTTTGAGAAATTAGAATAGTGAAACTCGTGCTGCGATATCTGGGGTACCTTTTTCTCATTTTTTGCACCTTATCAGATTCGTATTCTTATGTATTCACATTAAATTTTGCTTAATAAAATTCCACTGGTCCATTATGATAATCTTTTTCGAGCATTTTTGTTGAAATCACGATTTTTGAACATGTAATATTCACACAAAAGATGTTATGCATATTACTCTGGAAAGTCTCTAAATGGTACAAGGACCTGAAATAGGGCCACTAGTTAGGACTAACCAGGTTCAAAGTTGGAAAACAATGAGAAAAGAGTATTCCAAATTATGACTATTTCTTCAAATTTTCTGTCAGAGATAACAGCTAAGCAAGAAGACATGATAGCATATCAGTGATAGAGCCCGGACGAATTATGAGCAATGACACCTTAAGCGTTTAAAAAGGAATCACTCTTATGACATTTCTACATCCATAATCATTCATTTAATTAGGAGCGCTTGAGTCATTTCGATCATAGCTTTCTGATTATTTGACATAAACACCACATCTAGTTAGGGACATTTGATTCATCTCGATCATAGCATCCTAGTTATTTGACATACACAGATACAGGAAACCTATTCTACACATCATGTCTTTAGAAGACAGTGTAGCGAAATTGGCAAATCCTGCAGATTTGGCATCTCTATATTGGCGGAGAGCAGATCGAAGATAGCGGATTTGGCGTCTCTGTATTGGCGGAGAGCAGATCGAAGGTAGTCGATTTGGCGTCTCTGTATTGTCAGAGGGCAGATCGAAGGTAGCAGATTTGGTGTCTCTGTATTGTCAGAGGGCAGATCGAAGATAACAGATTTGACATCTCTGTATCGGCGAAGAGCAGATCGAAGATAGCAGATTTGGCGTCTCTGTATTGGCAGAGAGCAGATCGAAAATAGCAGATTTGGCATCTCTGTATTGGCGGAGAGCAGATCGAAGATAGCACATTTGGTGTCTCTGTATTGGCGGAGAGCAGATAGAAGATAGCAGATTTGGCGTCTCTGTATTGGCGGAGAGCAGATCGAAGATAGCAGATTTGGCATTTCTGTATTATCAGAGAGCGGATCGAACATAGCAGATTTGACATCTTAGTGTTGGCAGAGAGCAAATCGGAAATAACAGATGGGTGCTCCCGAGTTCTCAAAAAACGAGTTGAGGATAGCCAATTTGACACTCCTAAAGACATCAGAATACATTTGGGGAAGAAGAGGATCAAGATTTTAAGACTTAGCGAGACCGTTCAAATTTGGTCCTTTTTATAGTCTTTGCTCTATTTTCGTTACACGACAATGAGCAAAGAGGTGCAGCTGTAAATGGGCAAATTTACCCGAGCCCACTAGAAACCCAAATATACAACAATAAATAAATATATATATTAAAAACCTAACAGATATTATAAACAGTCATTTTTTACAGTCCAGTACCCAAAACTAAATACAATGGGCCCGATACCCCAAGTACCATATACAAACCCAAAACATAACCCAAGACCCAATTAAAATCTAATAGCTAAAACCTAACCTGTAACACCCCGAACCCGAGACCGTCGCCGGAGTCGAACACGAGGTGTCAACAGACTTCAAACCACTTATTGAGAAGTTCCAGACAAGCTGCCAATCTGTGTGCTAGTCGCTTAAAAAATCATAACTTGAGTTTTACAACTCGAAAATCAGCTTTGTAATTTTTTTCTGAAACTAGACTCATATTCCCATCTACATATTTTTTTCTAGAATTTTTGGTCAGGCCATTTAGTACAGTTTATTAGTTAAACTCTCCCATGTTACAGGGGCGGACTACACTGACCTTCATGCGTTACAACTCGAATAACTCCCTGTGCAGGGCTTCAATACTGGTGCCGTTTGTTTCTATAGAAACTAGACTCAAGGAGGAATTTATACATATATGGTATGACTCCTAATTATTTCTGGTTAATTTATAATGAATTTTCAAAGTCGGAACAGGGAATCCAGAAACCGTTCTGGCCCTGTTTCACTAAAACCCAAATATCTCTTAACATACAACTCATATAACCGTTTCGTTTCCTCCATATGAAAATAGATTCATCAAGGTTCATTTACATAATTTATTCACTATTTAATTCCATTCCTACTATTTTTAGTGATTTTTCACATCCACGTCACTGTTGCTGCCAGCATCATTTTCTAGGGTAGACTTTCTCATCGACACATAGCTTCTATGATTCAACCACCCTTTTTCATATATGGTCCAAAATATAAGCATGATGACCCATTCTAATGGCTGGTCATTGCCAAACACTTCCATGCCTCTTAATGAGCATATACATACCAAAAGATTATAACATTATGCTCAAAACATTTATAAGCCATTTTCGCATGGCTATTCAATATTTTACATACCAAGTTCAAACAAAACATAATAGCCTATACATGCGAAATGTTTTCTTAAACCATCTAAGAAGAAGATACCAAAAAGTCGCTAGGCGGTGTGATGACTTCGATGACAGTCCGAAACACATAAAATGGATCAAGAACCTAAATAAACAACAAATAAGCACACCAAATGAGTACATAACTCGATGAAGTCGTAAGCACTACTCTACCATCAACAATAACAATCATAAGTGAATAATCAAATAATACAAAATAGATGTTTCCAGCCATAACAAACTATACTGCAATTTCTAAAATTTTGATTCGATCTCATGCCCAATCCTTCAACCAAATCAAGCGCCAAGTCAGCCCAATCGATTTGGATCCGTTTCCTCAAGTTGGAACAACAATGCACTAGATAATTTTATCGTGCACCGTACAATCCCAATTCGATATTTAGTTAGTAACTCAATCACTTACCTCGTTCATGCACAATTTATTTCCACAACCGAATGTGGCACACATAGTGCTTATTATGTTCGCACACATAGAGCTATAGCAAATCGCACACATAGTGCTATAGCAAATCGCACACGTAGTGCTATAGTAAATCGCACACATAGTGCCATAGTAAATCGCACACATAGTGCCATAGTGAATCGCACACATAGTGCCATAGTGAATCGCACACATAGTGCCATAGTAAATCGCACACATAGTGCCATAGTGAATCGCACACATAGTGCATTTGAGATAGCCTCATGCCTCAACCTTCCAATCGGCACACATAGTGCCACATAGTCTTCACACATTGTGCCTTATGTCAATTCATCATGGTAAAGCAATTTACTAAATTCAATTTGTACATATAATCATATTAATAAATAGGAGAATCACTCCGAAAATATCTATCAAGGAGTTCTCACAACAAGTGCTTAAAGACTTACCTTGTGTTGAGTATAACGGTTCCGACCCGGCTACTCGATGTCCTTGGCTTTGCCCTTGCTTGTTTCTCCTTCTTTAACTTCTCGGCTTAATAGATAAATAAACTAGTTTAATCATCTTGCTATACATTTATAGTTTCAATTACACATGCATATGTATATTTGTAGATTCGCAACCTCTCTTACTAATTACTCATTTAGTAGTTTATACACATGATTAAAGGTAACATCATGAATGGGCATACTTATATATATATATATATATATATATACCGATTGTGCACAAAAAATTTGACTCAACCTCACCTATGTACTCCCTTTGATGGCGAATATGTATATATGTATAGTGTCATCTATAACATCATCTAAACACCTAAATTCTTCTAATGCACACTTGACCAACCTTTTTTTTTTTTCCAATCTAGCATAGCTTCACCTCCAACAAAAGACTAACATCTTCACTTTCATGCTAACATAACAAGCAACTTAGTTCATCCACACAACTAACATGTCAATAGCATCAAGGTATCTACTAATTTTTTTGTCAAATCCCAACTCTCCAACAACCCCAAATCCCACCATGGGTTAGATAGAATTCAAACTAACAACCAACAATACACATGAATTTAAAGGAATAACTCCAACATACCTCAACTTGGATACTAGTATGGCCGACTTCTCCAAAGCTTTTCTCTTTTCCTTTCACTTGGTTTTTCGGCTAAGAGGTAGCAAGGATGAACACCTTTTTTTTGTTCATTTTCCTATCATTAATCTTTATTTCCTCTATTTTAATATCTTACCAACATTAAATAATTATAACAACATGATCTTGGAAAGATGAAGCCATGCTTGGTGACCACTCAACTTAGTTTGGGGCATTTTGACATGCAAACCCAACTTTTCATAATTCCATACTATTTGGTCCTCACTTATTTACCTATCAAATTTTCTAAGTCTCTCAACTAAATCCTTTCGAGCAAGATTCACATTCCTAAGATAAAAATTGAATCACCAAATTTTTATACTAGTACTACCACACATATAAGGTATGCAAATAAAATTTTAACTAAATTTTATGACTCGGTTTTAATGGTCCCGAAACCACATCCCGACTAGGGTCAAATTAGGGCTGTTACAATTCTCCCCACTTACGAAATTTTCGTCCCGAAAATCTTACCGGTAAATAAGTTTGGGTAACGCTCTTTCATAGAGTTCTCGGGTTCCCAAGTAGCTTCTTCCATCCCGTGTACGAGCCATAACACTTTTACTAATGGAACCCTTTTGTTTCGCAACTCCTTCATTTCCGAGCTAGGATACGAATCGGTTCTTCTTCATAACTCATATTGGCTTGAATCTCAACCTCGATGGACTAATTACGTGGGACGGATCAGATCTATAGCGTCGAAGCATCGAAACATGAAAGGCGTCGTGAATCTTTTCAAGTTCGGGGCAAAATCAGACGATACATAGCTGGACCGACTCGTTCGGATATCTCATATGGCCCGATGAACCTCGGACTCAATTTGCCCTTGCGCCCAAATCGAGTATCTTTTCCAAGGCGAAACTTTAAGAAACACTTTATCTCCCACGATACTCAATGTCTTTTCGTTTCAGATCCGCGTCGACTTGACGATCGGAGGCTATTTTGATTTTCACGGATTACTCTTACTTTACATTCAGCATCTTTAATCAAATCCACTCGAAAATTTTGCTCTCACCGAGCTCTGTCCAAAACAATGGTGTACGGCATTTACGCCCGTACAAGGCCTCGTAAGCGCCATCTTAATACTTGATTGGAAACTATTGTTGTAAGCGAATTCAATCAAAGGTAAATACCGTTCCATGAACCACCGAACTCGAGGATGCAACATCTCAACATATCCTCAAGTATCTGAATTATTCGCTCGGATTGACCATCGGTTTGGGGGTGAAAGGCGGTCTTTGAAATGCAACTTGGTACCCAAAGCTTCTTGCAATTTCTTCCAAAATCGCGAGGTGAACCTCGGATCTCTATCGACACAATGCAATCGGTACCCGTGTAATCTCACAATCGAGAAGCGTACAATTCAGCTAATTTATCCAATGAAAAATCCGTGCATACGAGGGGATAAAGTGAGCCGACTTAGTCGATCTATCAACAACAACCCAAATCGCATCCTTCTTACTAGTCGACAACGGCGGCCGGACCTAAAGTCCATTGTGACTCGATCCCATTTCCACTCGGGTATCATGATCGGTTGAAGTAACCACGAAGGCACTTGATGTTCCGCTTTCACTTGTTGACATATTAAACATCTCGAAACAAAGTCGGAGATGTCTCGTTTCATACCATGCCACCAAAACCGACGTTTCAAATCGTTGTACATCTTCGTACTCCCCGGGTGGATTGCCATTCGGCTACAATGGGCTTCATTCGAATTATAGAAATAAGTTCAATTCTTTGGAACACAGACGACTTCTGAACCTCAAACAATCGTCATCATCAATTTGAAACTCTGATTCCTTGTTCAGAACACACTCAGCCCGTTTTGCAAGCAACTCCTCATCAACTTTCTGAGCTTCCCGAATTTGATGAGCCAACAATGGTTTGGCCTTTAATTCAGCTACTAACACATTGTCGGGTAGGATAGACAAGTGTACATTCATCACTCGTAAAAAAGCAAACAGTGATTTCCGGCTTAAGGCATCCGCAACCACATTAGCCTTTCCCGGGTGATAATCAATGACGAGCTCATAATCTTTTAACAACTCGAGCCATCGTCTTTGTCGCAGATTTAAGTCTCTTTGAGTCATCAAATATTTGAGACTTTTGTGATCCGAATACACATGGCACTTCTCACCAAATAAGTAATGTCGCCATATCTTTAAAGGCGAATCGATGGCCGCCAATTCGAGATCATGGGTTGGATAATTTTTCTCATGTGGCTTTAATTGTCTCGACGCATAGGCCACAACTCGACCTTCTTGCATCAATCGCAACCTAACCCAAGTAGGGAGGCATCACTATAGATGACAAACTCTTTGCGGACTAAAATTTGTACTAGAACCGGAGCTTTAGTCAAATGAGTTTTCAATTGGTGAAACTTTTCGACACTTTTCCGTCCATTCAAACTTGACATCTTTACGAAGCGGTTTTGTCATGGGTGTGGCTATCATTGAGAATCCTTTTACAAACCGTCGGTAGTAACCGCAAGTCCCAAAAACTCGAACCTCGGTAATATTTCTTGGAGGCTTCCAGTTAAGTATGGCTGAAATTTTGCTCGAATCGACTCGAATACCGTCTGAGATACCACATGACCCAAGAAACTAACCTCTCTTAACGAAATTCACACTTGTTGAACTTAGCATATAACTTTATCCGTAAAATTTGCAACACTAATCTCGGTGTTCAGCGTGTTCGTTCTCATTTTGTGAATAGACCAAAATGTCATCAATGAAGACAACTACGAACCGATCCGATATATGGCTGAAGATCCGATTCATCAAATCCATAAATACCGCGAGGGCATTAGTAAGCCCAAACGGCATCACTAGGAACTCGTAGTGACCATATCTCGTTCAAGGCGGTCTTGGGTATGTCCGAATCTCGAATTATGAATCGATAATAGCCCGATCTCGGATCTATTTTCGAAAACACCGAGGCTCCCTTGATTGATCGAACAAATCATCGTCTGTGATAGCGGATATTTGTTCTTTATCGTCGCTTTATTAAGGCGGCGATAGTCGATCTACAACCTCATGGTTCCATCCTTCTTTTCACAAACAACCTTTGGCGCGCCCGAGGCGAAAAACTTCAGGCGAGCAAATCCTCTATCCACCAATTCTTGCAAGCGAGCTTTCAACTCCTTTAATTTCGTTGGTGCCATACGATGCGGAGCTATCGAAATTGGAGTAGTACCAGTACCAATTCGATGCTAAACTCTATTTCCGAGCAGGTTGCAAACCCGCAATTCTTGAGGAAAACATCCGGTATTCACAAACCAGCGCACAGATTCGGGTTTCTTTTGACTCCTTGTCATCGAGCACATACGCAAAGTGCGCTTGTACCCTTTTCTTACATATTTACGGGCCAACATTGCGATATTACGGTGGCAACCCTTTTAGTCCGTAGACTCAACTCGAATTATCTCGTTATTCGCGCACCTCGGATCGATAGTCTTGCCTTTGCAATTTACAACCGCATCGTGCATGGTCAACCAATCCAACCCAAGAATAACGTCGAATTAAATCGAGCGGCAAAAGCATCAAGTCCGTGGGAAAACAAGAACCTCGAAACACTAGGGACTTTTCTTACACACTTTGTTGACAAGCACGTAATGACCCAAGGGTTTGACACCGAATTACAAACTCGATGAGACTCAATAGGCAAAGTCTTCTTTGGATGCTAAGGTTTCGCATGTATAAGAATGAGTAGAACCGGGGTCAATCAAAGCAATCACATTAGTATCGAAAAGAGTGAAAGTACCGGTGATAACGTCGGGAGGATGCCTCCTCTCGTCTTGTGGATGGCATATGCTCTAGCGAGGCGCTGGTCTCGGATCGAACAGCCGTGTCAGTAGCCCTCTCGACTACCACCCCTACCTCCTGAAATTCTTGGTGGTCTACCTCTAGCTGTCATTCCACTAGGTCTCGCACCTTGCATCCTATTCTTCTCATCAAGCTCTGTGCAATCTCTAATGAGGTGGTCCTTCGAACCGCATCCGTAACAAGCCTTATTGGTAGACTTACCCCAACATTCACCTATGTGTCTTCTCCCACATTGGGAGCATTCAGGTTTCTCTTGACGGTTATTGCCCACACTAGCTACCGAAGTAGCTCGGGAGTCCGTCAATGGTCGTGGTCTAATGGAAATCCCCGCAGTCGTCCTCGATCTATTGGTGTCCTCCCTGAATTTCTTTACAGTAGAAGCGGAGCTTTACCCGTCGATCTTTTGCGATAGTCTCTAGCTTCAAATTCAGCCTTCTTCTTCTCCTTTCCAAGTTCCTCCGCCTTGCAGGCTCGTTCAACTAGTGTTACGAATTCTTTTATCTCCAAAATACCCACTAGTAGTCTTAGATCTTCATTCAATCCTTCTTCAAACCTCTTGCACATAGCAACCTCATCAGCCACACACTCCCGGGCATACCGACTGAGTCTTACGAACTCATGTTCGTATTCAGATACTGTCATGCGGCCTTGCTTGAGTTCGAGAATTCCTTACGCTTTTGATCGATGAACTGTTGACTAATATATTTCTTTGAAACTCCGTTTGAAAGAAATCCCAAATAACTCATTCGTTTGGGACTATAGAAATCAAGGTCCTCCACCAATAGTAGGCGAGTCCCGCAACAAGGATATAGCACACTTTAGACATTCATCGGTGTGCATGACAGTTCATCAAACACCGAATGGTGTTGTCAAGCGAAACTCAGCCCTTTCGGCATCATCGATAATTACGACCCTGAACTCTTCAGCCCGCTTCCTAATCAAATCTACAGGTGGCTTACTCAGCCTCAAAGGGTCGATGGCGATGGCATTACGGGCTCTTGGGGTGGATTATTCAAATTCGGGAATTGTTGGACAGCCGGATTGGTTCGGGCATATTATGCGACCCACTCATTCATCATGGTAAAGAAGGCTTGTTTAGCCCCTCACCTTGATTATTCGCAGATGACCGAGGTTCAACAGGCGGCGTCCCTTGTGCAGGAGCAGCCGCTACACTTTCAACGTCATCCGCCAAGGTTATCTCTACATCGGGATCCATTTACTAATCAAAACAACAAAAAAAAACATTTTAACCGTCAGAAGTCATCACACATTTAAACATTAACATTAAGGCATGTATAGCTAGACTCATACGTGCCATTGTAGTCCTAGAACCGACTAAACCATGGCTCTGATACCAATAAAATTGTAACACCCCGAACCCGAGACCGTCATGGGAGTCGAACACGAGGTGTCAACAGACTTCAAACCACTTATTGAGAAGTTCCAGACAAGCTGCCAATCTGTGTGCTAGTCGCTTCAAAAATCATAACTTGAGTTTTACAACTCGAAAATCAGCTTTGTAATTTTTTTCTGAAACTAGACTCATATTCCCATCTACATATTTTTTCTAGAATTTTAGTCAAGCCAATTAGTACAGTTTATTAGTTAAACTCTCCCATGTTACAGGGGCCGACTACACTGACCTTCATGCGTTACAACTCGAATAACTCCTGTGCAGGGCTTCAATACTGGTGCCGTTTGTTTCTATAGAAACTAGACTCAAGGAGGAATTTATACATATATGGTATGACTCCTAATTATTTCTGGTTAATTTATAATGAATTTTCAAAGTCGGAACAGGAATCCAGAAACCGTTCTGGCCCTGTTTCACTAAAACCCAAATATCTCTTAACATACAACTCATATAACCGTTTCGTTTCCTCCATATGAAAATAGATTCATCAAGGTTCATTTACATAATTTATTCATTATTTAATTCCATTCCTACTATTTTTAGTGATTTTTCACATCCACGTCACTGTTGCTGCCAGCATCATTTTCTAGGGTAGACTTTCTCATCGACACATAGCTTCTATGATTCAACCACCCTTTTTCATATATGGTCCAAAATATAAGCATGATGACCCATTCTAATGGCTGGTCATTGCCAAACACTTCCATGCCTCTTAATGAGCATATACATACCAAAAGATTATAACATTATGCTCAAAACATTTATAAGCCATTTTAGCATGGCTATTCAATATTTACATACCAAGTTCAAACAAAACATAATAGCCTATACATGCGAAATGTTTTCTTAAACCATCTAAGAAGAAGATACCAAAAAGTCGCTAGGCGGTGTGATGACTTCGATGACAGTCCGAAACACATAAAATGGATCAAGAACCTAAATAAACAACAAATAAGCACACCAAATGAGTACATAACTCAGTAAGTCGTAAGCACTACTCTACCATCAACAATAACAATCATAAGTGAATAATCAAATAATACAAAATAGATGTTTCCAGCCATAACAAACTATACTGCAATTTCTAAAATTTTTGATTCGATCTCATGCCCAATCCTTCAACCAAATCAAGCGCCAAGTCAGCCCAATCGATTTGGATCCGTTTCCTCAAGTTGGAACAACAATGCACTAGATAATTTTATGCGTACACGTACAATCCCAATTCGATATTTAGTTAGTAACTCAATCACTTACCTCGTTCATGCACAATTTATTTCCACAACCGAATGTGGCACACATAGTGCTTATTATGTTCGCACACATAGAGCTATAGCAAATCGCACACATAGTGCTATAGCAAATCGCACACGTAGTGCTATAGTAAATCGCACACATAGTGCCATAGTAAATCGCACACATAGTGCCATAGTGAATCGCACACATAGTGCCATAGTGAATCGCACACATAGTGCCATAGTAAATCGCACACATAGTGCCATAGTGAATCGCACACATAGTGCATTTGAGATAGCCTCATGCCTCAACCTTCCAATCGGCACACATAGTGCCACATAGTCTTCACACATTGTGCCTTATGTCAATTCATCATGGTAAAGCAATTTACTAAATTCAATTTGTACATATAATCATATTAATAAATAGGAGAATCACTCCGAAAAATATCTATCAAGGAGTTCTCACAACAAGTGCTTAAAGACTTACCTTGTGTTGAGTTTAACAGTTCCGACCCGGCTACTCGATGTCCTTGGCTTTGCCCTTGCTTGTTTCTCCTTCTTTAACTTCTCGGGCTTAATAGATAAATAAACTAGTTTAATCATCTTGCTATACATTTATAGTTTCAATTACACATGCATATGTATATTTGTAGATTCGGCAACCTCTCTTACTAATTACTCATTTAGTAGTTTATACACATGATTAAAGGTAACATCATGAATGGGCATACTTATATATATATATATATATATACATACCCGATTGTGCACAAAAAATTTGACTCAACCTCACCTATGTACTCCCTTTGATGGCGAATATGTATATATGTATAGTGTCATCTATAACATCATCTAAACACCTAAATTCTTCTAATGCACACTTGACCAACCTTTTTTTTTTTTTCCAATCTAGCATAGCTTCACCTCCAACAAAAGACTAACATCTTCACTTTCATGCTAACATAACAAGCAACTTAGTTCATCCACACAACTAACATGTCAATAGCATCAAGGTATCTACTAATTTTTTTGTCAAATCCCAACTCTCCAACAACCCCAAATCCCACCATGGGTTAGATAGAATTCAAACTAACAACCAACAATACACATGAATTTAAAGGAATAACTCCAACATACCTCAACTTGGATACTAGTATGGCCGACTTCTCCAAAGCTTTTCTCTTTTCCTTTCACTTGGTTTTTCGGCTAAGAGGTAGCAAGGATGAACACCTTTTTTTTGTTCATTTTCCTATCATTAATCTTTATTTCCTCTATTTTAATATCTTACCAACATTAAATAATTATAACAACATGATCTTGGAAAGATGAAGCCATGCTTGGCCAGCCACTCAACTTAGTTTGGGGCATTTTGACATACAAACCCAACTTTTCATAATTCCATACTATTTGGTCCTCACTTATTTACCTATCAAATTTTCTAAGTCTCTCAACTAAATCCTTTCGAGCAAGATTCACATTCCTAAGATAAAAATTGAATCACCAAATTTTTATACTAGTACTACCACACATATAAGGTATGCAAATAAAATTTTAACTAAATTTTATGACTCGGTTTTGTGGTCCCGAAACCACATCCCGACTAGGGTCAAATTAGGGCTGTTACATAACCCAATACCCCAGAGGCCCAAACGATAGCCCAACTACAAGAACAGGCCCAATAAACCCATATCCTTAACAGGTTTCAGAAACCCTAAGTCGTCCCCCTTCCTTGTGCCGCAGCAACCCCTGGCCTCCGTACCCCCTTGCGCCATACGCTCAGTACCCTCCAGCAGCCACGCCCACACCTCCATACGGCTCCCTGTACACCTCTGTACGGCCTTCACGCACCACCCGTACCCGAGCGCTAGCACACCCACACCTACAAAGAGACAAACAAGCAACAACAGCAAAGGGAAACAAAAAAAGAAAAACATTGTAATTTTAATTTTTTGTAAATTTTTCCTCTTTCTTTTTTGGATATAAAGCCAGAATTTTAGTCTTTGTAAAGGGTTACGCAACAAAAAAATGAAATATCAACGCATATTGTATGAATACAGAAACTCTAGAAAGTAATCGAAAAAACTGAGAAGGTGATTTCCCTTCCCTTTTGAACTCTCTGTTCTTCACTTATTTCAGTGGGCTTTTCTTCATCGTTTTATACTAAAAAAAAAGGGAGAAGCAAAGCTTACCTGCGTTTGATGCCTTCGAACCCTCGCTTGCTTCGCCATGATCGAAACCAAGTGGCTATTCGGGGTTTATGAGCAAGACACGTGAGTCTTTCGATTCGATGAAGCCTTGATTGACTCTTGACTGAGTCAAAAGGAGAGGCAGGAGAATAGGCCTTCGAAAGACCAGTGAACGATGAAGGGTGAGGGCACCCTAGTTCTTTTTTTCTTTCTCACCCTTTGAAGATGGCTGTAGACCCTTTTAGGCTTTCTTTCGGTGGTCATAAAGGGCTTCCAAACGTCACTAAAAATAGCAGGAATGGAATTAAATAGTGAATAAATTATGTAAATGAAACTTGATGAATCTACTTTCATATGGAAGAAACGAAACGGTCATATGAGTTGTATGTTAAGAGATATTTAGGTTTTCGTGAAACAGGGCCATAACGGTTTCTGGATTCCCTGTTCCAACTTTGGAAATTCATTGTAAATTAACCAGAGATAATTAGGAGTCATGCCATATATGTATAGATTCCTCCTTGAGTTTAGTTTCTATAGAAACAAACGACATCAGTATTGAAGCCCTGTACAGGGAGATATCTAATTCGTAATGCGTGAAGGTCAGTGTAGTCGAACCCTGGATTAGGGGAGACTTTAACTAATAAACTGTACTAATTGGCCTAACCAAAAATTCTAGAAAAAAATATTTAGATGGACATATGAGTCTAGTTTCAGGGAAAAATTACAAAACTGATTTTCGAGCTTTGAAACTCAAGATATGATTTTTAAGGCGACAGTGACGCAGTAACCAGCTTGTCTGGAAATTTTTTATGGATTTGTGAAAATAATTAAAATGCAGTGCATGTGCACCTTGTGTTCGACTCGATAACGGACTCAGTGCGGGTGTTACAATTTTATTGGTATCGAGCTACGGTTTAGTCGATTCTAGGACTACCGTAATCGTTGGGTTTAGCTTGTACATGCCATTTTATGTGATTATTTGATAGTGTGGTGATTTACGACATTTGTAAATGTGCTTATTTATAGTAATGGATCCCGATCCCGACCGAGTGGTAGTGATGATCTTGAGAGTGTAGCGCTGCTCCCTTTAAGGGGCGGCTCGGCGGACTCTCAACCTAATGCTAGTAATCCGAATGATGAGGCTAGGCAAGCTTTTTATAAGCGTGATGAATGATTGGTTTAACCAATACATTCGAACTAATCTGGTGTTCCACAACCTCCATTCCCGACAAATACCACCCCGCACCTACAATACCTCCGTGGCCCGACCAAATAAGGTCAAATAAGCCCCAGGTTAATGAATCGAAAACATGGGGCTCACTGAATTAAAGCTACGGATAGCGACGATCCGAGCAAGCTGAATTTTGGTTGGACAACACTATCCGGATACTCGATGAGCTATCTTGTACACCGATGAATGCCTAAAGTGTACTATCTCCTTGCTACTGCGATTACGCCTACTATTGGTGGAGTACTCGACTTACATTGTGCCCGAGAGCAAGTAACTTGGGAGTTTTCAAACGAGTTTTGGAAAAAGTATATCGATCGGCGATTTATTGATCAAAAGCGGAAGGAATTTCTTGAGCTTAAGCAAGGTTCTATGTCGATTCTTGATTCTGACGAAAATTTGTTAGACTTAGTAGATACGCTCAGGAATGTGTTTCGTCAAGAGGCTATCATGTGTAAACGCTTGAGGATGGGCTAAATGAAGATATAAAATGTTCATTGGCATTCTTGAAATCGAGAGTTCGTAGTACTTGTCGGCGAGCTTGTAAAGCCGAAGAGCTTAGAAAAGAAAAACAAAAAGTTGATGTGGGGATGGAGAGTTTAGTAAAGATCCTCGGAAAGCCTCTTCAACGAGCATCGAAGAAATTTCGTGATGATGTGGGCGGTCTAGAGGCACTTCGGGCCTTTTAGACGAGATCGTGATCGACCCCACAATGGGTACGAGGCACCTCGATGCCGGTGTTGGGAATGAGCGTCGAGACGAGCGAATTGTCGACATTGTGGCAAATGGCATTCGGAAGTTGTAGATTCCATGACCGCTCTGTTACAAGTGCGGATCGAGTTGACCACTTCATTAAAGATTGCCCGAGGTTATGCGAGCAGAATGTAAATCGAGTGGGAAACCGGCGCTACCACTTTCGAGGTAGACCATCTAGAAATATGGGCAATGCTAGTGGTGGTTAGAGAGGATCTAGAGATGCTACGACCAGATCCGAGGCTCGGCGCTCTGCTAGGGCTTATGCAATCTGCGCGCGAGGATGCTTCCTCGCCGGATGTTATTACTGGTACTTTCACTCTCTTTGATACTAATGTGATTGCTTTGATTGACCTGGTTCTACTCATTCTTATATATGCGAAACCTTAGCATCCGGTAAGACTTTACCTATTGAGTCTCTTGAGTTCGTAATTCGGTGTCAAATCCTTGGGTCGTTCGTGCTTGTTGACAAAGTGTGTAAAAATGCCCCTAGTAATTCGAGGTTCTGTTTTTTGGCGGACTTGATGCTTTTGCCGTTCGATGAATTTGATGTTATTCTTGGTTTGGATTGGTTGACCGTGCATGATGCGGTTGTGAATTGCAAAAGCAAGACCATGGATTTGAGGTGCGCAAATAACGAGATGATCCGAGTTGAGTCTACGGACTTAAAGGGGTTGCCGGTGTAATATCATCAATGTTGGCCCGAAATATGTAAGAAAGGGGTGCGAAGCATACGTTGCGTATGTACTTGATGATAAGGAGTTAGAAATAAAACCCGAATCAGTGCGGGTGGTTTGTGAATACCCGGATGTTTTTCCCGAAGAATTACCGGGTTTGCCACCTATTCGGGGGATAGAGTTTGGTATTGAGCTTGTACCTTGGACTATGCCGATTTCGATAGCTCCGTATCGTATGGCACCAACTGAGTTAAAAGAGTTGAAAGCTCAGTTGCAAGAATTGACGGACAAAGGTTTCGCTCGACCAAGTTTCTCACCTTGGGGTGCACCAGTATTGTTTGTGAAAAAGAAGGACGGAACCATGAGGTTGTGCATTGACTATCGTCAACTGAATAAAGTGACGATAAAGAATAAATATCCGTTACCGCGTATTGATGATTTGTTTGATCAACTAAAGGGAGCCTCAGTGTTTTCAAAGATAGATTTGAGATCGGGTTATTATCGATTCTGGATTTGAGATTCGGATGTACCCAAAGCGCTTTCGAGCGAGTACGGTCACTCTGAGTTCTTAGTGATGCCGTTCGGGCTCACTAATGCCCTACGGTATTTATGGATTTGATGAATCGGATCTTGAACGATTTGGACGGTTCGTAGTTGTGTTCATTAATGACATCTTGGTCTATTCAAGAGATGAGACCGAACATCTTGAACACACGAGATTAGTGTTGCAAATTTTACGGGTTAGCGGTTATATGCTAAGTTCAGCAAGTGTGAGTTACGGTTAAGAGAGGTTCGCTTCTTGGGTCATATGGTATCTGCATCGGGTATTCGAGTCGACAGAGCAAAATTTCAGCCATACTTAACTAGAAGCCTCAGAAATATTCTTGAGGTTTGGAGCTTTTTGGGACTTGCGGTTACTACCGACGGTTTGTAAAAGGATTCTCGATGATAGCCACACCCATGACGAAGCTACTTCAAAAGATGTTAAGTTGAATGGACGGAAAAATGTCGAAAAAGTTTTGATCAGCTGAAAACTTATTTGACGAAAGCTCAATTTTAGTGCGGCCGAATTAGGAAAAGAGTTTGTCATCTATAGTGGCGCCTCCCTACTTGGGTTAGGTTGCGTATTGATGCAAGAGGGTCGAGTTGTGGCCTATCGTCGAGACAATTAAAGCCACATGAGAAGAATTATCCGACCCATGATCTCGAATTAGCGCCATCGTATTCGCCTTGAAAATATGGCGACATTACTTATTTGGTGAGAAGTGCCATATATTTTGGATCACAAAAGTCTCAAATATTTGATGACTCAAAGAGACTTGAATCTCGACAAAGGCGTTGGCTTGAGTTGTTGAAAGATTATGAGCTGGTCATTGATTATCACCGGAAAGGCTAATGTGGTTGCGGGCCTTAAGCGGAAATCCTTTGTTAAACTTTGCGGCGATGAATGTACACTTATGCATTCTACCCGACAATGTGTTAGTAGTGAATTAAAAGCCAAACCATTATTGATTCATAAAATTCGTGAAACTTCGAAAGTAGATGATGAATTGGTTGCAAAGCGGGCTGAGTGTGTTCGAACAAGGAATCGGAGTTTCAAATTGATGATGATGATTGTTTGAGGTTGAAGTCGTTTGTGTGTTCCAAGGAATTGAACTCATTTCGATGATTCTGAGCGAAGCCCATTGTAGCGAATGTCAATTCACCCGGGAGTCTGAAGATGTACAATGATTTGAAACGTCGGTTTTGGTGGCATGGTATGAAGCGAGACATCTCCGACTATGTTTGAGATGTTTAATATGTCAACAATTGAAAGCGGAACATCAAGTGCCTTGAGGATTACTTGATAGATCAAGATACACGAGTGGAAATGGGATCGAGTCACAATGGACTTTGTGTCCGGACTGCCATTGTCCGCAAGTAAGAAGGATGCGATTTGGGTTGTAGTTGATAGGTGACTAAGTCGGCTCACTTTATCCCGTCGTCTGGATTTTCATTGGATAAACTAGCTGAATTATGCGTTTCTCAGTTGTGAGATTACACGGGTACCGATTTACATTGTGTCGGATAGAGATCCGAGATTCACCTCGCGATTTTGGAAGAAATTGCAAGAAGCTTTGGGTACCAAGCTACATTTTAGCACCGCTTTTCATCCTAAAACGATGGTCAATCGGCGGGTAATTCAAATACTTGAGGATATGTTGAGATGTTGCGTCCTTGAGTTTAATGGTTCATGGGAGCGATATTTACCTTTGATTGAATTAAACACAACAATAGGTTTTAGTCAAGTATTAAGATGGCACCTTACGAGGCTTTATGCGATCGAAAATGCCGTGCGCCATTGTTTTGGACCGAACTCGTTGAAAGCAAACTTTTGGAGTGGACTTGATTAAAGATCTGAGCAGAAAGTAAAAGTAATCCGTGAAAGTCTAAAGACGGTAGTAGATCGTCGAAAATCGTCACGCGGATTTGAAGCGAAAAGACATTGAGTATCGGTGGGAGATAAAGTGTTTCTTAAAGTTTAGCCTTGGAAAAGATACTCGATTTGGCCGTAAAGGCAAATTGAGTCCGAGGTTCATCGGGCCATATGAAGTCTCCGAGCGAGTCGGTCCGATTGATTTTGCCTCTGAACTTGAGAAGATTCACGGCGTCTTTCATGTTTCGATGCTTGACGCTATAGATCGATCCATCGCACATAATTAGTCCATCGAGGTCGAAATTCAAGCCGATATGAGTTATGAAGAAGAACCGATTAATATCCTAGCTCGTGAAGTGAAGGAGTTGCGAAACAAAAGGGTTCCGATTAGTAAAAGTGTTATGGCTCAAACACGGGATGGAAGAAGCTACTTGGGAACCCGAGAACTCTATGAAAGAGCGATACCCAAACCTATTTACCGGTAAGATTTTGAGGACGAAAATTTCTTAAGTGGGGAGAGTTGTGACAGCCCAAAATTGACCCTAGTCGGGAAGTGGTTTGGGACCACTAAACCGAGTCACCGAAATGTTGGAGCGTAATATTTATTGTCTAGAATATGTAATTATGAATGTGTGAAAATTTCAAGCTTGATTTAGTCGATTGCATGTGAATTGAGTTAGTAGGACTTGTGTGACACTTTTGAAATGTGATAGGCTAATCTATAAGGACCTAATAGTGCATGTAATCAAAAGGGGGGACTTGCATGTCAAATTTCCCCCCTAATTGGTAGTGGCCGGCCATGACAAGGGATTATGGGCAAAAACATGTCATAAAACATGTTGTGACAATGGTGTATGTAAGAAAAAAATAAAATAATGAGCATGAGAATTGAATAATGAAAGGGAAGAAAAAAAAAAGAGAATGGTGTGAGTGTCTCCCCCCCCTTTGCCGTGAGTTGAAGAAAAAAGAAAAAAAAAATAAAAAATTTGTTCATCCTTTTCATTCTCTCTTGGCCGAAAATTCTAAGGAAAAAGGAGGGAGTTTTTGCTTCATGTTTGGTTTGGAAGAGGATTAGGAAGAGGTTTGGCTATACTTGTATCAAGATTAAGGTATGTTTGATGTTGTGCCATGAGATTCATGCATGTTTTTAGTTGCTAGCTTGATGTTCTTATTAGCCATGGTTCAAATCCTTGCTATGTCATGGGAATGGTATTCGGCCAAGGTGGATTTTGTGTTAATGCCATTGCATGCTAAATATGAAGCTTGTTAATGATATATGTGATGGTGGGTTGATGACTCTTGGATTTTCTTTTTAGCATTTTTAGTGAGACATTAAGTTCTTTGTTTAACCATGACCAAAATTGAAATGGTATGGTGTTGTGATGTATTCGGCCATGGTATATCCATAAGCATGATTTATGCTTATTGCATGGTAGGTAAGATTTGTGTGGATATATGTTTATATTTGGTTATAATCAACTTGAGATTCGGCCCTTGCACCTATATGTTTATATGTTTGCACATGATGTATTCGTATGACATATATACTATCTCAAGGTATATATTTTCATATGATGATGTTTCGGTTATGAAGTAAATGATAGATGCGTATTGAGCTACAATATGTAATGCATTAGTTAGTAAAATGTATGCCATTTATGTGTGGTATTAAACGTGTAATTGGCCTCAACATCAACATGCATATTCGGCCACATGAATGAGTACATAGGTTGATGTGTTGTTCGGCCATAAGTAAGCATGTTGAAGGCTTTATCTTGACTTAGAAAATTCGGCTAAAGAGAATACTAACTAATGTGTTGAGTTTGATTCATGATTTCCGTACATATGTGACTTTAATGTTTAATGAATATATGTGGGCTAAGTACCTTGAATTCCCCTTTTCGATGCTCAAATGATTAAATCAAATTATTTGTTAAATTAAGCTCAAGAGCAAAGGGGAACTAAATCCGATCAAGGGAAGGAAAAAGTGGTCGAATAGCCATCGCAATCGTTCGACAACATCCGAGGTAAGTTCTTGAGTAATAGAGCTTAAATTATGATTTGATTAGATCATGTCTCAAGTAAATCGAAATCATGCTCTTTGTGTGTGGATATTGAACCGAAATGTGCAAGAGTGATAAGTGTATTGTATTTGAGTTTTGCTAATGAAAATGAAATACGAATGTGTCATGATTTAGTGTTAAATGTGCATGTTTATCCAAATGGTGTCCGGGCTAAGTCCCGAAGGCTTTTGTGCTAAGTGACTAAATCCGGGTCAATTCCCGAAGGCATTTGTGCGAGTTACCAAAACCGGGTTAAGTCCTGAAGGCATTTGTGCGAGTTACCAAAACCGGGTTAAGTCCCGAAGGCATTTGTGGGAGTTACTAAATCCGGGCTAATTCCCGAAGGCAATTGTGCGAATTACTATAACCGGGCTATGTCCCGAAGACAATCGGCGAGTCGCTATATCCGGTTAAATTCAAGGTACGTGATTCGGGAATGAGCAATCTTGCTGTAAAAATTTCAGTTAATACACTTGCAAAATTCCAGCAATGAGGTATGTGCATTGGAATAGTTGAGTTCCTTGAATAATATTAAGCTCGGTTGAGTAATGAGCTTAGGTATTTGGCTAAGATGATCCCTTATGTATGAACATAGGGGTTGGAATGTAAAGTAGAAATGATTTGAATATATGAATACGCGGAATTATCCGTTTAATTATGTGAATGCTATACTTGATTGTGTTTAAATTCTTGCTCAAAACTTACTAAGCATAAATTGCTTACTCCGTTTCTTTGTTCTCTGTTTTATAGATTTTGGCTCGTCGGCAATCGGACTCGGGATTTTGAAGTCGAAGTCGCCCACACTATCAAAGCCCCCTTTTTGGTACAATTTTGGTTGAGCTTTGAAATGGCATGTATAGGACTACCCTTTGTTGTTTTTCAAGTACCTTTTTGTGATGTATGTGTGTACGGCCATGCGAAAATGGCTCGTAGAAGTGGAGTATGGCATTAGACCATTTGTGTTTATGTATGTATATATGGTTTCATGATGTGAATATGGACTGGAATGGAAGTGTTGGGCAATGATCAGCCCTTGGAATGGCTAAATATGATCATATGTGGACCTATGTATGACAAAACTCTAGTTGGTCCATGGAAACCACGAAATAGGTAAAGTGTACCTTGAAAGCAGATCTTGACAATGAAGCAGTGGTGTGGATGTGAAAAATCACTAAAAATAGCAGGAATGGAATTAAATAGTGAATAAATTATGTAAATGAACCTTGATGAATCTACTTTCATATGGAAGAAACGAAACGGTCATATGAGTTGTATGTTAAGAGATATTTAGGTTTTTGTGAAACAGGGCCATAACGGTTTCTGGATTCCCTGTTCCAACTTTGGAAATTCATTGTAAATTAACCAGAGATAATTAGGTGTCATGCTATATATTTATAGATTCCTCCTTGAGTGTAGTTTCTATAGAAACAAACGGCATCGATATTGAAGCCACATGCAGGAGATATCCAATTCGTAATGCGTGAAGGTCGATGTAGTCGAACCCTGGATTAGGGGAGACTTTAACTAATAAACTGTACTAATTGGCCCGCCAAAAATTATAGAAAAAATATGTAGATGGACATATGAGTCTAATTTCAGGGAAAAATTACGAAACTGATTTTCGAGCTTTGAAACTCAAGATATGATTTTTAAAGCGGCGGTGATGCAATAACCGACTTATGCGGAAATTTTTTATGGATTTGTGAAAATAATTAAGTTAAGTCTGTGTGCACCTTATGTTCGACTCCGGTAACGGACTCGGGTACGGGGTGTTACAATCCCTTCGGAATTTCACTCACATTTTCTAAAATCTTTCAAAATGAAGGCGATGTTCGATGTTTTGCAATTTGAGAATCGAGCCCTATCGTGTTGGGTTGCGCTTTTTCATTTGTCCAAAATAATCGAATATCTCCTCGGAATTGCACATGTATCTTATAAGGTAAGGCAATGGTCAATGTTTGGAAATTCGAGGAATCGTACCCTACTGTGCTGGGTTTCGATTTTCGTTGGACTAAATAGATGGGCATCCTTTTGAAATTCTCGAATTATAAGCTTTCGGACATCGAAACAAGAAGATTTTGGCAACCAACTCGGGTTACTCAAACATTATAAAAAAGAACCACATTTCAAAACTTTTTAATTTTAGACATAAGGACAGTATTTAATCGATTCAGTACCAATTTTGGGCATAGTGAGGGTGCTAATCCTTCCTCATGCGTAACCGACTCCCGAACCTATTTTCTCAAAAGTTCGTAGACCAAAATCATTGTTTTAATAAACTAAAATGTTTTATTAAACTAACCTCATTTTTAGGTGATCCGATCACACCAAAACAAAAAGATCTGTGGCGACTCCACACGTCTTATTTTCAAAAGTCGATTCCCCTCGTATTTTTATTAAATTTTAAAATTTTAGAAATTTTAAAAAGGGTGGTTTCGACAGCAAGAAAGAAGATGTCATCATACAATCTACTTTATGCCCTGACTCTTCACTGTCAGGTGAGTCTTCTTTACCTCAAGCTACTACTGATTTGGATTTACCAATAGCCCAACGAATAGGTGTTAGAACTTGCACTTTACATTCTATCTTTGACTTCGTCTCTTATGATTCCTTATCCCCATCCTATAGAGCTTTTGCTTTGTCTTTGTTCTCTATGTCTGTTCCACAAGATTGGTGAGAGGCTATCACTAATCCAAGATGGAAGAAGGCTATGATTGAAGAAATGAGGGCTTTAGCAAAAAATTAGACGTGGGAATTGGTTAATCCTCCTGAGGGGCAAAAATTGGGTAGCTGCAAATGGGTGTTCACTATCAAGTATAAGACTGATGATTCAATTAAAAGACTCAAAGCCATATTAGTATCACAAAGATTCACTCAGACATATGGAGTGGATTATCAAGAAACATTTACTCCAGTTGTTAAATTGAACACGATTATGATCCTTTTATCATATGTAGCAAATCTCAATTGGGACTTACAGCAGTTTGATGTAAAGAATGCCTTCTTACATGGAGACTTAGAAGAAGGTGTATATGAAAGTTCTTCCAAGATTCGAGGATAAAGATACTCAAGGAAAGGTATGTAAACTGAAAAAAGCCTTATATGGACTAAAGCAATCTCCTAGAGCCTGGTTTGACAGATTTAGTAAGGCCATGGTGTCGTTTGGATATCTACAAAGTAATGCTGATCATACTTTCTTTATAAAACATCACAAAGGTAAGATTACTCTCTTTATAGTTTATGTTGATGACATAATTATGATAGGAGATTACAAGGAAGAAATGACCCAGTTTAAGAAACAATTGGCTCAGGAATTCAAAATCAAAGATTTGGGAAAGTTATAATATTTCCTCAGGATAGAAGTGGCCAGATCGAAAGAGGGAATTTTTATTTCCTAAAGAAAATATGTTTAGATCTTCTGACAAAGACTGACATGTTAGGTTGCAAACCAGCAGAATCACCTATTAAGAGTAATCACAAGTTATAAGAAAAGATTGGCAAAATGATGGATAAAGGGAGATATCAAAGACTCAACGGACGTTTAATTTATCTCGCTCATACTTGACATGATATAGCCTATGTTGTTAGTTTGGTAAGCCAGTTTATGCATGATCCTCACGAAGCTCATATGCAGGCAATATTGCGAATTTTGTGCTATTTGAAGTCTGCACCGAGCAAAGGTATTCTCTTCTCAAAAAATAGTCATCTCAAGATAGAAGTATTTAATGATGCAGATTGGGCTAGTTTTCTTGATGACAGAAGGTCTACAACGGGTCATTATATTCTTGTGGGAGGAAACTGAGTCATTTAGAGGAGCAAGAAACAAAGTGTTGTGCCTCGATCAAGTGCAGAGGCTAAATATAGGGCCATGGCTGAAGGAGTTTGTGAGCTTTTATGGCTACAAAAAGTATTGGAATAGCTGTAATTGTTGAACGAAAATGGATCAACCTTGTACTGTGACAAAAAGGAAACCATCAACATAGCTCAAAATCCAGTACAACATGATAGAACCAAACACATAAAAAATAGATCGTCATTCTATCAAGGAAAAAGTAGCCAGTGGTGACTCAAGTCTATATTACCTAGCATCTGAAAAACAGTTGGCTGATATTTTTACTAAAGGGCTCAACTGTAAGACTTATCATAATCTGCCTTGCAAGTTAGGCATGCAAGACATCTATGCACTAACTTGAGGGGGAGTGTTGAGAATATTTGATTATTTGATATTATTAAATAGTATCTTTAGAGATTACAACTGATATTTTTAGATATTCTAATTAAGAGATATTATTTCCTTAGTTGTTAAATCCTACATGTATATATAGTTGTACATATTTCTAAGAAATATATACTTTTGAGAGAGTTTTTCCTCAATACATTAGAGTATTCATGTGACAGCCCAAAATTGACCCTAGTCGGAAGGTGGTCTCGGGACCACAAAACCGAGGCATAAAAATAATTTAAAATTTATTTCGATGCCTATAATATGTGTGTATTCATGTATGACATTTTTTGATGAATGATTTAGTGTTATAAAGGTGAATTTCACTAGAAAGGACCTAGTAGTGAACTTTGAAAGTATGATGGGGAAATGTGTGATGGCTAATTAAAGCATGCATGCAAAATAATGGACTTGCATGTCAAATTCCCCTTTGTACAAGTGATGGCCGGCCATGACAAAGAGATATGGGCTAAACATGTCATGAAACATGTTTTGTTGGGCATTAGGGAGAAATAATAAACAAATAAGCATGGGTAAGAAAAGAATGAAAAAAAATGTGTGTGAGTGCGGTAATCCCCCCCCTTGCCGTGAGTTGAGAAAGAAGGAAGAAAAAAATTTGTTGTGTTCATCCTTTCTCATCTTTTTGGCTGAAAATCATAAGGAGGAAGAAAGAGGATTTTTGCTTCATGCTTGGTTTAGAAGAGATCTAGAAGGTGATTTGGCTAAATTGGCATCAAGATTAAGGTATGTATGAGGTTGTGTTAGGAGTTTCATGCATGTTTTGGTTGCTAACTTGATGTGCATGTTAGCCATGGCTCAAATCTTTGTTATGCCATGGAAATGGTATTTGGCCAAAGTTGTTATGGTGATAAAGCCATTGCATGCTAAGTGTGAAGCTTGATGATGATGCATGCAATGATGGATTGTCTACTCATGAGTAAGATTTTGAGTTTTCTTTTTGTTTAACCATGATTGAAGTTGAAAAGGGGCATGATTGTCATATTCGGCCATGATGCATTCATGAGCATGGTTCATGCTTCTTGCATGTTAGTTAAAATTTGTGTTTTGGATGGCTATGGACACCTTGAAATTGCCATGCTCATATATGTATATATATGTTTGCACATGATGTTTTGGTTATGAAGGAAGTGATGAATAAGTTTGTTTAAAGAAGAAGATGTTGAAGAATAATTGTGAAATTGCAAGCACAAATCGGCCTAGCACACATATAAGTGCTTGATGCTATATTATAAGTTTTGAGCCACAATATGCAAAGCATTAACTAGTAAAATGCATGCTGTTTTTGTGAGGTATTAAGTGCATAATTGGCCTCAACATGTACATGAATATTCGGCCTTGGGTAGCCTATTGAAGGCCTTAGCATTTCCTTGATCCTCAAATAAATTGTATTGAATTGCTTGATGTAGTATAAAATGTGCATGACCATTGTGTATTCAAGCTAAAGAGTGGCCATATGACCATTTAAATTCCTTGTCATATTCGGCCATAAGCTAGCACAATGAGGTTTTAATAAATTGAATTTGTTTGAATTAGCTCAAGAGCTAAGAGGTCCACAATTGGACAAGGGGAAGGAAAAAGTGATCGAATAGCCGTAAAAGCCGTTCGACAACATCCGAGGTAAGTCCTCAAGAAGTGACCTTACTTGAATTATGTGAGATGAAATATGGATGTGTATGATTATTGATTATGTGTGTATGAGTATTTGAATTCCACCCGGGCTAAGTCCCGAAGGCGAATATGCTAATGATTATAATTGTGTTTGAGCCTTAGTAAGGAAAATGAAATATGTATGTCCAATGATTATTGATGTATATGTATACGGCCATGCGAAAATGGCTCGTAAAAGGAAGCATGAACTTAGACTATTTGTGGTTTGAATGTATATATATGGTGTCATGATGTGACTATGAATTGGAAATGGGAATGTTGGTCACATGATCAGCCATTGGCATGGTTAAAATGATCATATGTGGACCTATGTATGGCAAGACTAGTTGGTTCATGGAGACTACAAAATAGGTAAGACCTACCTTAAAAACAGATGCTGCCAGCTGCAGTAACGTGAATGTGAAAAATCACCAAAATTTGTAGGAATGGTATTAAATAGTGAATCAGCTATGTAAATGAACCTTGATGAGTCTATTTTCATATGGAAGAAACGAAATGGTCATAGGAGTTACTTGTTAAGAGATATTAAAGCTATTGTGAGACAGGGTCAGAATGGTTTCTGGGTCCCCTGTTGCAACTTTAAAAATTTACTATAAATTATCCAGAAAGAATTAGGAGACATACCTTATATGTACAGATTCCATTTTGAGTCTAGTTTCATTAGAAACAAACGGCACCAGCATTAAAGCCCTGTACAGAGAGATATTCAAGTTAGACCGCGAGAAGGTCAGAGCAGTCGATCCCTGTAACATGGGTGACTTTAACTAATAAACTGTACCAATTGGCCCGACCAAAAATTCTAGAAATAAATCCATGGATGGATATATGAGTCTAAATTTAGAGAAAATTTACGAAACCAGTTTCTGAGTTTTGAAACTCGAGATATGATTTTTAAGGCGACGGTGACGCAGTCTTCCAGCCTGACTGGAAATGCCAAATTGGTGGGCAAAACATGTGAACTTGGCTTGTTAACCCTCGTGTCGACACGGCGATGGTCTCGGGTTCGGGGTGTTACAATTTTATTGGTATCGAGCCACGGTTTAGTCGATTCTAGGACTACCGTGATGTGTTTGGGGTCTAGCTATACATGCCATTAAATGATGAATCGATAGTGTGGTGATTTCGACAATTTGACTTTGTGTTTGTTATTAGAATGGATCCCGATCCCAACCGAAGCGATAGCTGATGGTGTGAGAGTGTGGCGCTGCTCCGCGCAAGGGACAGCGGCGGACTCTCAACCTATGGCCAGCAATCCGAATGATGAGGCTAGGCAAGCCTTTTATAGTGTGATGAGCGAATGGTTTAATCAATACATTCGAACTAACACGGCTGTTCCACAACCTCCATTCCCGACAAATGCAACCCCCGCACCCACAATACCTCTGGTGATTGACCAAATAAGGTCAAGTAAGCCCCCAGTCAATAGGATTCGAAAACATGGGGCCACTGAATTTAAGGCTACGGATGATGATGATGCCGAAGCGAGCTGAATTTTGGTTGGATAACACTATCCGGTGCTCGATGAGCTATCCTGTACACCGATGAGTGCTTAAAGTGTACCATCTCCTTGCTACGTGAGTCCGCCTACTATTGGTGGAGTACTCGACTTCGTGGTGCCTAGAGAGCAAGTGACTTGGGAATTCTTTCAAACCGAGTTCGAAAAAAGTATATTAGTCGAGATTCATCGACCAAAAGCGAAGGAATTTCTTGATCTTAAGCAAGGTTCTATGTCCGTTACCGACTCTGAGCGAAAGTTTGTGAGGCTTAGCCAGACGCGAGAATGCATTTTGTCCGAAGCTATTATGTGTAAACGCTTGAGGATGGGCTGAATGATGATATAAGGATGTTCGTTGGCATTCTCGAGATCTGAGAGTTCGTAGTACTTGTTGAGCGAGCTTGTAAAGTGAAGAGCTTAGAAAGGAGAAACAAAAAGTTGATGTGGGAACCGGAGAATTCCAAAGAGGTCCTCGGAAAGTCTCTTCAACAGCATCGAAGAGATTTCGAGATGATGTGAACCGGTCTAGAGCGCTTTGGGCTTTTCTAGACGAGGACGCGATCGACCCCCTGTGACCACACGAGTCACTTCGATCGCCAGTGGTGGAAATGATCGCCGAGAGAGGGCGGAGTGTCAACATTGTGGCAAATGGCATTCGGGGAGCTGTTGGTTTCGTGATCGCTCCTACTATAAGTGTGGATCGGCCGACCACTTTATGAAGGATTGCCCGAGGATGCTTGAACAGAATGTGAGTCAGAGTGGAAACCCGGTGCTACCACTGCTCGAGGTAGGCCACCTAGAAATATGGGCAATGTCGATTAGCGGTCGGAGAGGATTTAGAGATGCTACCATCGGATCGAGGCTCGTGCTCTGCGAGGACTTATGCCATACGCATGCCGCGAGAATGCTGCCTCTCCGGATGTCATTACGGTGCTTTCACTCTTTTCAATACTAATGTGATTGCTTTGATTGACCCTGGTTCTACTCAATCTTATATATGTGAAACCTTAGCATCCAAAGAAGACTTGCCTATTGAGTCTCTCGAGTTTGTAATTCGGGTATCAAACCCCTTGGGTCATTACGTGCTTGTCAACAAAGTGTGCAAGAAAAGTCCCCTAGTGTTCCGAGGTTCTTGTTTTCCGGCGACTTGATGCTTTTGCCGTTCGATGAGATCGGCGTTATTCTTGGTCCGGATTGGTTGACCATGCACGATGCGGTTGTAAATTGCAAGAGCAAGACTATCGATTTGAGGAGCGCGAATAACAAGATAATACTGGTTGAGTCTACGGACTTAAAGGAGTTGCCACCGTAATATCGCGATGTTGGCCCGAAATATGTAAGAAAAGGGTGCGGCGTACCTTGCGTCGTGCTTTCGATGACAAGGAATCGAAAAGAAACCCGAATCTGTGCGTGGTTTGTGAATACCGGATGTTTTCCCAAGAATTGTCGGCTTACCACTGTTTGGGAAGTAGAATTTGGCATCGAATTGGTACCTGGTACCACTCTAATTTCGATAGCTCCGTATCGTATGGCATTAACGGAGTTAAAGGAATTGAAGGTCCAATTGCAAGAATTGACGGATAGAGGTTTCGCTCGACCGAGTTTTTCTCCTTGGGGTGCGCCAGTGTTGTTCGTGAAGAAGAAGGATGGAACCATGCGGCTGTGCATCGACTATCGTCAGCTTAATAAAGCGACGATAAAGAACAAATATTCGTTACCACGTATCGATGACTTGTTCGATCAATTAAAGGGAGCCTTGGTGTTTTCAAAGATAGATTTAAGGTCGGGGTACTATCAGTTGAGGGTCCGAGAATCGGACATACCCAAAACCGCTTTTAGAACGAGGTACGGTCACTACGAATTCTTGGTGATGCCGTTTGGGCTCACTAATGCCCCTGCGGTGTTTATGGATTTAATGAATAGAATTTTCAGGCCATACTTGGATCGGTTCGTTGTAACACCCCAAAACCCGAGACCATCGCCGGTGTCGGACCCGAGGGTTAACAAACCAAGTTCACATGTTTTTGCCCACCAATTTGACATTTCCAGTCAGGCTGGAAAACTGCGTCACTGTCGCCTTAAAAATCATATCTCGAGTTTCAAAACTCGGAAACTGGTTTCGTAAATTTTCCCTGAATTTAGACTCATATATCCATCCATGGATTTATTTCTAGGATTTTTGGTCGGGCCAATTGGTACAGTTTATTAGTTAAAGTTACCCCTGTTACAGGGATCGACTGCTCCGACCTTCGCGCGGTATAACTTGAATATCTCTCTGTACAGGGCTTTAATTCTGGTGTCGTTTGTTTCTAATGAAACTAGACTCAAAATGGAATCTGTACATATAAGATATATCTCCTAATTCTTTTTGGATAATTTATAGTGAATTTTAAAGTTGCGACAGGGAACCCAGAAACCATTCTGGCCCTGTCTCACAATAGCTTTAATATCTCTTAACCTGTAACTCCTATGACCGTTTCATTTCTTCCATATGAAAATAGACTCATCAAGGTTCATTTACATAGCTTATTCACTATCTAATTCCATTCCTATGAATTTTGGTGATTTTCACATTCACGCCACTGCAGCTGGCAGCATCTGTTTTAAGATAGGACTCACCTATTTGGTGGTCTCCATGATTCAACTAGCCTTACCATACATAGGTTCATATATGATCATTTTAACCGTGCCAATGGCTGATCATATGACCAACATTCTCATTTCCAAGCCATAGCCACATCATGACACAAAATATATACATACAACCCACAATTAGTCTAAGTTCATACTTCCCTTTTCGAGCCATTTTCGCACGGCCGTACATACTTACATTACAACATATTTAACAAACAAGGGGTAGTCCTATACATGCCATCTCAAGTTCAAACAAAATTTATACCAAAATGGAGGCTTGATAGTGTGGATGACTTGACTTCAACGATCCCAAATCCGATTGCCTCGGCGAAATCTAGAAAACTAAGAGCCAAAGCAACGGGTAAGCATTTTTTATGCTTAGTAAGTCTCAAGGAATATAATGAACTATAATTTACAGCAATACATTCACATAGCCAAATGCATCATTTCATTAATACATTCTTACTTCATACTTCATCATTGTATAAGTTCGCAAGCATCAATCAATTCAATAACTGAAATTCATTAGTCGATTGAGCGAATGTTGCTCAAACACGTCGACTTTCCAATGCACATATAACGTACCTTATCCTTTGGGCTGTCCGAGTGTACTAATTAAATTCATTTCAGCAACCAACACTCACCTCCAGCCCAAGATTCTTGAATATAACCGGATATAATCACGTGCACAAATGCCTTGGTCTTAGCCCGATAGAATAACTTCATACGAATGCCTTCGGGCCTTAGCCCGGATATAACCACTAGCACAATTGCCTTGGTCTTAACCGGATATAATTTCCAGCATAATTGTCTTGGGCTTAGCCCGATATCATTCAATTTCTCATGCACACATACATCAATAATCATTGGACATTCATATTTCATTTTCGTTACTAAGGCTCAAACACAATTAATATCATTAGCACATTCGCCTTGGGACTTAGCCCGGTGGAATTCAAATACTCATACACATAATCAATAATCATACACATCCATATTTCATCTCACATAATTCAAGTAAGGTCACTTCTTGAGGACTTACCTCGGATGTTGTCGAGCGGCTTTTTCGGCTATTCGATCACCTTTTCCTTCCCTTGTCCAATTGTGGCCCTCTTGGCTCTTGAGCTAATTCAAACAAATTCAATTTATTAAAACCTCATTGTGCTTGCTTATGGCGAATATGACAAGGATTTTAGATGGTCATATGGCCACTCTTTAGCTTGAATACACAATGGTCATGCACATTTTATACTACATCAAGCAATTCAATACAATTTGTTTGAACATCAAGGAAATGCTAAGGCCTTCAATGGGCTACCCAAGGCGAATATTCATGTACTTGTTGAGGTCAAAATTTGCACTTAATACCTCACAAAACAGCATGCAATCTACTAATTAATGCTTGCACATTGTGGCCCAAAACTTATAATATAGCATCAAGCACTTATATGTGTGCTAGGCGAATTGTGCTTGCAATTTCACAAGCATTCTTCCACATTTTCTTCTTTAAATCAATATATTCATCACTTAGTTCATAACCAAACAAAATGTGCAATCATATATATGCATATATGAGCATGGCGAATTTTCAAAGTGTCCATAGCCATCCAAAACACAAACTTTTAACTAACATGCAAGAAGCATGAATCATGCTCAAGAATGCATCATGGCCAAGTATGACAATCATGCTCCTTTTCAACTTTAATCATGATAAAACAAAGAGAAACTCAAAATCTTACTCATGAGTAGAAAATCCATCATTGCATGCATCATCATCAAGCTTCACACTTAGCATGCAATGGCTTTATCACTATAACAACTTTGGCCAAATACCATTTCCATGGCATACCAAAGATTTGAGCCATGGCTAACATGCACATCAAGTTAGCAACCAAAACATGCATGAAACTCCCAACACAACCTCATACATACCTTAATCTTGATGCAAACTTAGCCAAATCTCCTTCTAGATCTCTTCCAAACCAAGCATGAAGCAAAAATCCTCCTTCTTCCTTAGTTTTGGCTCAAAGAAAGGATGAACAAAATTTTTTCTTTCCTTCTCTACAACTCACGGCAATGGGGTATGCCACTCTCTCACACACATTTTTTTTTCATTCTTTTCTTACCCATGCTTATTTGTTTACTATTTCTCCCTAATGCCCAACAAAACATGTTTCATGACATGTTTGACCCATATTCTTTGTCATGGCGGCCATTACTTGTAAAAGGGGAATTTGACATGCAAGTCCATTATTTTGCATGCATGCTTTAATTAGTCATCACCTATTTTCCTATCGTACTTTCAAAGTTCACTACTAAGTCCTTTCTTATAATTTAGCACCTAATTAATAAAAATCGAGACACGAAATATTTACGCATACCAATTCCACATACAATAAGTACGGAATATAACACTTAATTATTCTTGTGACTCGGTTTCGTGGTCCCGAAACCACTCTCCGACTAGGGTCACATTCGGTGTCACAACTCTCCCCACTCAAGAGATTTTCGTCCCAGAAAAGCTTACCGTAAATAGGTTCGGATATCGCTCTCTCATTGAGTTCTCGGTCTCCCAAGTAGCTTCTTCTATCCCGTGCTTGAGCCATAACACTTTCACTAGCGGAACCCGCTTGTTTCGCAACTCTTTCACTTCTCGTGATAGGATACTGAATTGGTTCTTCCTCATAACTCATATTAGCTTGAATTTCAATTTCGATGGACTAATCACGTGCGATGGATCGGATCTATAACGTCGAAGCATCGAAGCGTGGAAGACATCGTGAACCTTTTGAGTTCGGGGGCAAAATCAAACGATATGCCACCGGACCGACTCGCTCGATATCTCATATGGCCCAATGAACCTCGGGCTCAACTTGCCCTTACGGCCGAACACGAGTATTTTTTCCAAGGCGATACCTTGAGGAACACTTTATCACCCACGATACTCGATATCCTTACGCTTCATATCCGCGTCGACTTACTTCTCGACGATCGAAGGCTATCTTCAAACTTTCACGGATTACTTTCACTTTCTGGCATCCCTAATCAAATCCACCGAAAATCTTGCTTTCACCAAGCTCGGTCCAAAACAATGGTGTACGGCATTTACGCTCGTACAAAGCCTCGTAGGGTGCCATCTTAATACTCGATTGAAAGCTTGTTGTTGTAAGCGAATTCAATCAACGGCAAATACCGTTCCCATGAACCACTAAACTCGAGGACGCAACATCTTAACATATCCTCAAGTATCTGAATTACCCGCTCGGATTGACCATCGGTTTGGGGGTGGAAGGCAGTGCTGAAATGCAACTTGGTACCCAAAGCTTCTTGCAACTTTTTCCAAAACCGCGAGGTAAATCTCGGATCTCTATCCGACCACGATAGAAATAGGCACCCGTGTAATTTCACAATCGAGAAACGTACAATTCCGCTAATTTGTCCATTGAAAAATCCGTACGTAACGGGGACAAAGTGGGCCGACTTAGTCAATCGATCTACCACGACCCAAACCGCATCCTTCTTACTTGCGACAATGGCAGTCCGGATACAAAGTCCATTGTGACTCGATCCCATTTCCACTCGGGTATCGTGATTGGTGAAGTAATCTGAAGGCACTGATGTTCCGCTTTCACTTGTTGACATATTAAACATCTTGAAACAAAGTCGGAGATGTCTCGCTTCATACCATGCCACCAAAATCGACGTTTCAAATCATTGTACATCTTCGTACTCCCGGGTGGATTGCCATTCGGCTACAATGGGCTTCATTCAAATTATCGAAATGAGTTCGAATTCTTTGGGACACACAGACGACTTTTGAACCTCAAACAATCGTCATCGTCGATTTGAAACTCCGAGTCCTTGTTCGAACACACGCGGCCCGTTTGCAACCAACTCGTCATCGACTTTACGAGCTTCTCGAATTTGGTGTGTCAATAATGGTTTGGCTTTCATTTCAGCCACTAACACACCGTCGGATCGGATAGACAAGTGCACATTCATCGCTCGTAAAGTGAATAACGATTTACGACTCAAGGCATCCGCAACTACATTCGCCTTTCCGGGTGATAGTCAATGATCACTCATAATCCTTTAACACTCGAGCCAACGTCTTTGTCGCAGATTTAAGTCTCGTTGGGTCATCAAATACTGAGACTTTTGTGATCCGAGTATACATGGCACCTTTCACCGAATAAGTAATGTCGCCAAATCTTTAAGGCGAATACGATGGCGGCCAATTCGAGATCATGAGTCGGATAATTTTTCTCATGTGGCTTTAATTGCCTCGACGCATAGGCCACAACTCGACCTTCTTGCATTAATACGCAACCTAACCCAAGTAGAGAGGCGTCGCTATAGATGACAAACTCCTTGGGACTCGGGTTGCACTAGAATTGGGGCTTCATCAAATAAGTTTTCGAGTTGATCGAAGCTTTTTGGCATTTCTCCGTCCATTCGAACTTAACATCCTTTTGGAGTAGCCGTCATCGGCGTGGCTATCGTTGAGAAGCCTTTACAAATCGTCGGTAGTAACCGCAAGCCCCAAAAAGCTTGAACCTCGGTAATATTTCTGGAGGCTTCCAATTTAGTATGGCTGAAATTTTATTCGGTCGACTCGAATACCCGATCTGAATACCACATGACCCAAGAAGCTTACCTCTCTTAACGAACTCACACTTGTGAACTTAGCATATAATTGCTTGTCCCGTAAAATTTGCAGCACTAACGCGGTGTTCAGCATGTTCGGTCTCATTTCTTGAATAGACCAAGATGTCATCAATGAACACGACTACGAATCGATCCAAATATGGTCTAAAGATTCGATTCATTAAATCCATAAATACCGCGAGGGCATTAGTGAGCCCAAACGGCATCACCGGAACTCATAGTGACCATATCTCGCTCGAAGGCGCCTTGGGCACGTCCCGAATCTCGGATTCGCAATTGATAGTAGCCCGATCTCAAATCTATTTTCGAGAACACCGAGGCTCCCTTCAGTTGATCGAACAAGTCATCAATACGTGGCAACGGATATTTGTTCTTTATCGTCGCTTTGTTAAGCTGACGATAGTCGATGCATAGTCGCATGGTTCCATCCTTCTTCTTCACGAACAACACCGGCGCACCCAAGGCGAAAAACTCGGGTGAGCAAAACCTCTATCCACCAATTCTTGCAACTGAGTTTTCAACTCCTTCAATTCCGTTGGTGCCATACGATACGGAGCTATCGAAATTGGGGTGGTACCAGGTACCAATTCGATGCCAAATTCTATTTCTCGAACAGGTGGTAAACCCGGCAATTCTTCGGGGAAAACATCCGGGTATTCACAAACCACGGGCACAGATTCGGGTTTCTTCTCTGATTCCTTGTCATCGAGTACGTACGCAAGGTACGCTTCGCACCCTTTTCTTACATATTTCTGGGCCAACATCGCTGATATTACAGCTGGCAACCCCTTTAAGTCCGTGGACTCAACCCAATTATTTCATTATTCGCGCACCTCAAATCGATAGTCTTGCTCTTGCAATTTACAACCGCATCGTGCATGGTCAACCAATCCAAACCAAGAATAACATCGAACTCATCGAATGGCAAAAGCATTAAGTCCGCGGAAAACAAGAACCTCGGAACACTAGGGGACTTTTCTTGCACACTTTGTTAACAAGCACGTAATGACCCAAGGGTTTGACACCGAATTACAAACTCGAGAGACTCAATGGGCAAAGTCTTCTTTGGATGCTAAGGTTTCACATATATAAGAATGAGTAGAACCAGGGTCAATCAAAGCAATTACATTTGTATTGAAAAGAGTGAAAGTACCGGTAATAACATCTGGAGAGGCAGCATCCTCGCGTGCGCGTATGGCATAAGCCTAGCAGGAGCACGAGCCTCGAGATCGATGGTAGCATCTCTAGATCCTCTCGACCGCCAACGACATTGCCCATATTTCTAGGTGGCCTACCTCGGCGATGGTAGCACCCGGGTTTGCACTCGACTTGCATTCTTCATGCATCCTCGGGCAATCCTTCATAAAATGGTCGGCCGATCCACACTTATAGCGAGAGCGATCACGAAACCAACAGCTCCCGAATGCCATTTGCCACAATGTGGACACTCCGTCCTCTCTCGGCGATCATTTCCGCCACCGGCAATCGAGGTGACTCGTGTGGTCACAGGGGGTCGATCGCGTCCTCGTCTAGAAAATCCCGAAACGCCTCTAGACCGGCTCGCATCATCTCGAAATCTCTTCGATGCTTGTTGAAGAGACTTTCCGAGGACCTCTTCGAATTCTCAATCCCCACATCAGCTTTTTGTTTCTCCTTTCTAAGCTCTTGACTTTACAAGCTCGCTCAACAAGTACTACGAACTCTCGTATCTCGAGAATGCCAACAAACATCCTTATATCATCATTCAGCCCATCCTCGAAGCGTTTGCACATAATAGCCGGACGAAATGCATTCTCGCAGCGTCTGGCTAAGCCTCACAAACTTTCGTTCAGTAGTCGGTAACGGACATAGAACCTTGCTTAAGATCAAGGAACTCCCTCCGCTTTTGGTCGATGAATCTCGGTGATATACTTTTTGAACTCGGTTAGAAAGAATTCCCAAGTCACTTGCTCTCTAGGCACCACAAGTCGAGTACTCCACCAATAGTAGGCGGACTCGCGTAGCAAGGAGATGGTACACTTTAAGCACTCATCGGTGTACAGGATAGCTCATCAAGCACCCGGATAGTGTTATCTAACCATAATTCAGCTCGCTCGGCATCATCATCATCCGTAGCCTTAAATTCAGTGGCCCCATGTTTTCGAATCCTATCGACTGGGGGCTTACCTGACCTTATTGGGTCAGTCACCGGAGGTATTGTAGGTGCGGGGGTTGCATTCGTCGGGAATGGAGGTGGTGGAACAGCCGTGTTGGTTCGAATGTATTGATTGAACCATTCGTTCATCACACTATAAAAGGCTTGCCTAGCCTCATCATTAGGATTACTGGCCATAGGTTGAGAGTCCGCCGGCGCTGTCCCTTGCGCGGGAGCAGGCGCCACACTCTCCACATCATCAGCTATCGCTCGGTTGGGATCGGGATCCATTGCTATAAACAATCATGAAGTCAAATTGTCAGAATTCATCACACTATCGATTCATCATTTAATGGCATGTATAGCTAGACCCCAAACACATCACGGTAGTCCTAGAATCGACTAAACCGTGGCTCTGATACCAATAAAATTGTAACACCCCAAAACCCGAGACCATCGCCGTGTCGGACAGGGGTTAACAAACCAAGTTCACATGTTTTGCCCACCAATTTGACATTTCCAGTCAGGCTGGAAAACTGCGTCACTGTCGCCTTAAAAATCATATCTCGAGTTTCAAAACTCGGAAACTGGTTTCGTAAATTTTCCTGAATTTAGACTCATATATCCATCCATGGATTTATTTCTAGGATTTTGGTCGGGCCAATTGGTACAGTTTATTAGTTAAAGTTACCCTGTTACAGGGATCGACTGCTCCGACCTTCGCGCGGTATAACTTGAATATCTCTCTGTACAGGGCTTTAATTCTGGTGTCGTTTGTTTCTAATGAAACTAGACTCAAAATGGAATCTGTACATATAAGATATATCTCCTAATTCTTTTGGATAATTTATAGTGAATTTTTAAAGTTGCGACAGGGAACCCAGAAACCATTCTGGCCCTGTCTCACAATAACTTTAATATCTCTTAACCTGTAACTCCTATGACCGTTTCATTTCTTCCATATGAAAATAGACTCATCAAGGTTCATTTACATAGCTTATTCACTATCTAATTCCATTCCTATGAATTTTGGTGATTTTTCACATTCACGCCACTGCAGCTGGCAGCATCTGTTTTAAGATAGGACTCACCTATTTGGTGGTCTCCATGATTCAACTAGCCTTACCATACATAGGTTCATATATGATCATTTTAACCGTGCCAATGGCTGATCATATGACCAACATTCTCATTTCAAGCCATAGCCACATCATGACACAAAATATATACATACAACCCACAATTAGTCTAAGTTCATACTTCCCTTTTCGAGCCATTTTCGCACGGCCGTACATACTTACATTACAACATATTTAACAAACAAGGGGTAGTCCTATACATGCCATCTCAAGTTCAAACAAAATTTATACCAAAATGGAGGCTTGATAGTGTGGATGACTTGACTTCAACGATCCCAAATCCGATTGCCTCGGCGAAATCTAGAAAACTAAGAGCCAAAGCAACGGGTAAGCATTTTTTATGCTTAGTAAGTCTCAAGGAATATAATGAACTATAATTTACAGCAATACATTCACATAGCCAAATGCATCATTTCATTAATACACATTCTTACTTCATACTTCATCATTGTATAAGTTCGCAAAGCATCAATCAATTCAATAACTGAAATTCATTAGTCGATTGAGCGAATGTTGCTCAAACACGTCGACTTTCAATGCACATATAACGTACCTTATCCTTTGGGCTGTCCGAGTGTACTAATTAAATTCATTTCAGCAACCAACACTCACCTCCAGCCCAAGATTCTTGAATATAACCGGATATAATCACGTGCACAAATGCCTTGGTCTTAGCCGGATAGAATAACTTCATACGAATGCCTTGGGCCTTAGCCCGGATATAACCACTAGCACAATTGCCTTGGTCTTAACCGGATATAATTTCAACATAATTGTCTTGGGCTTAGCCCGATATCATTCAATTTCTCATGCACACATACATCAATAATCATTGGACATACATATTTCATTTTCGTTACTAAGGCTCAAACACAATTAATATCATTAGCACATTCGCCTTGGGACTTAGCCGGGTGGAATTCAAATACTCATACACACATAATCAATAATCATACACATCCATATTTCATCTCACATAATTCAAGTAAGGTCACTTCTTGAGGACTTACCTCGGATGTTGTCGAGCGGCTTTTTCGGCTATTCGATCACCTTTTCCTTCCCTTGTCCAATTGTGGCCCTCTTGGCTCTTGAGCTAATTCAAACAAATTCAATTTATTAAAACCTCATTGTGCTTGCTTATGGCGAATATGACAAGGATTTTAGATGGTCATATGGCCACTCTTTAGCTTGAATACACAATGGTCATGCACATTTTATACTACATCAAGCAATTCAATACAATTTGTTTGAACATCAAGGAAATGCTAAGGCCTTCAATGGGCTACCCAAGGCGAATATTCATGTACTTGTTGAGGTCAAAATTTGCATAATACCTCACAAAACAGCATGCAATCTACTAATTAATGCTTGCACATTGTGGCCCAAAACTTATAATATAGCATCAAGCACTTATATGTGTGCTAGGCGAATTGTGCTTGCAATTTCACAAGCATTCTTCCACATTTTCTTCTTTAAATCAATATATTCATCACTTAGTTCATAACCAAACAAAATGTGCAATCATATATATGCATATATGAGCATGGCGAATTTTCAAAGTGTCCATAGCCATCCAAAACACAAACTTTTAACTAACATGCAAGAAGCATGAATCATGCTCAAGAATGCATCATGGCCAAGTATGACAATCATGCTCCTTTTCAACTTTAATCATGATAAAACAAAGAGAAACTCAAAATCTTACTCATGAGTAGAAAATCCATCATTGCATGCATCATCATCAAGCTTCACACTTAGCATGCAATGGCTTTATCACTATAACAACTTTGGCCAAATACCATTTCCATGGCATACCAAAGATTTGAGCCATGGCTAACATGCACATCAAGTTAGCAACCAAAACATGCATGAAACTCCCAACACAACCTCATACATACCTTAATCTTGATGCAAACTTAGCCAAATCTCCTTCTAGATCTCTTCCAAACCAAGCATGAAGCAAAAATCCTCCTTCTTCCTTAGTTTTGGCTCAAAGAAAGGATGAACAAAATTTTTTTCTTTCCTTCTCTACAACTCACGGCAATGGGGTATGCCACTCTCTCACACACATTTTTTTTTTTTCATTCTTTTCTTACCCATGCTTATTTGTTTACTATTTCTCCCTAATGCCCAACAAAACATGTTTCATGACATGTTTGACCCATATTTCTTTGTCATGGCCGGCCATTACTTGTAAAAAGGGGGAATTTGACATGCAAGTCCATTATTTTGCATGCATGCTTTAATTAGTCATCACCTATTTTCCTATCGTACTTTCAAAGTTCACTACTAAGTCCTTTCTTATAATTTAGCACCTAATTAATAAAAATCGAGACACGAAATATTTACGCATACCAATTCCACATACAATAAGTACGGAATATAACACTTAATTATTCTTGTGACTCGGTTTCGTGGTCCCGAAACCACTCTCCGACTAGGGTCACATTCGGGGTGTCACATTCGTAGTTGTATTTATCAATGACATTTAGGTCAATTCGAGAGATGAAACTGAACATGCTGAACACCGAGGCTAGTGTTGCAAATCTTACGAGATAAGCGATTATACATGCAAGTTCGTAAATGTGAATTTTGGCTGAAAGAGGTTAGCTTTTTTGGGGCACGTGGTGTCCGCGATCGGTGTCGGGTGGACTGAACAAAATTTCGACCATAGTCAATTGGAAACCTCCAAGGAATGTTACCGGGTTAGGAGCTTTTGGGGCTTGCGGATACTATCGACGATTTGTGAAAGGTTTTTCGATGATAGCTGCGCCGATGACGAAACTACTCCAAAAGATGTTGAGTTCGAGTGGTCGAACGCTTGTCAAGAAAGTTTCGATCGACTAAAACTTGTTTAACCGAGGCCCCAGTGCTAGTACAGTAGGGTCCAGTAAAGAGTTTGTCATATCTGATGGCGCATCCTTGCTTGGGTTAGGTTGTGTGTTGATGCAAGAAGGTCGAGTTGTGGCTTACGCGTCGAGACAACTAAAGCCGCATGAGAGAAACTATCCGACCCATGACCTTGAACTAGCAACCATAGTGTTCGCCTTGAAGATATGGCGGCATTACTTGTTTGGAGAAAGGTGTCATATTTATTCGGACCACAAGAGTCTAAAATATTTGATGACTCAGAAAGATTTAGACCTGCGACAAAGACGTTGGCTTGAGTTGTTGAAAGACTATGAACTCATCATTGATTATCACCGGGAAAGGCCAACGTGGTGGCCGATGCTTTAAGTCGCAAGGCATCGCTGCGCTTTGAGAGCGATGGATGCTCATTTATCCGTTTCACCCGAGGAGGTGCTAGTAGTCGAATTAGAGGCCAAACCGTTATTGATTCATCAAATACTTGAATCTCGGAAGGTCGACGCTGAATTGGTCGCTAAGCGAGCGAATGTGTTTTGATGAAGAATCGAATTTGATTGACGACAATGACCGCTTGACGTTCAAGGGTCGATTATGTATTCCAAGGAATTGAACTTGTTTCGATGATTTTGAGCGAGGCTCACAAGAGTCGAATGTCAATCCACCCGGGTAGTACTAAAATGTACAATGACCAAACGCCAATTTTGGTGGCCGGTATGAAATGAGACATTTCGAATTTGTTTCAAGGTGTCGATATGTCAACAAGTGAAAGCGGAACATCGGTGCCTTCAGATTACTTCACCAATCACGATACCGAATGGATAATTCGGATACTTGAGGATATGTTAAGATGTTGCGTCCTCGAGTTTAGTGGTTCATGGGAGCGGTATTTGCCGTTGATTGAATTCGCTTACAACAACAACTTTCAATCAAGTATTAAGATGGCACCCTACGAGGCCTTGTGCGGTCGTAAATGCCGTACACCATTGTTTTGGACCGAGCTTGGTGAAAGCAAGATTTTCGGTGGATTTGATTAGAGATGCTGAATGAGAAGTGAAAGTAATCCGTGAAAGTCCGAAGATAGCCTCCGATCGTCGAAGTCGACGCGGGCTGAAGCGTAAGGATATCGAGTATCGTGGGTGATAAAGTGTTTCTCAAGGTATCGCCTTGGAAAAAGATACTCGATTCAGCCGTAAGGGCAAGTTGAGCCCGAGGTTCATTGGGCCATACGAGATATCCGAGCGAAGTCGATCCAGTGGCATATCGTTTGATTTTGCCCCTGAACTCGAAAAGGTTCACGATGTCTTTCACGCTTCGATGCTTCGACGCTATAGATCCGATCCATCGCACGTGATTAGTCCATCGAAATTGAAATTCAAGCTAATATGAGTTATGAGGAAGAACCGATTCGTATCCTTTCACGAGAAGTGAAAGAGTTGCGAAACAAGCGGGTTCCGCTAGTAAAAGTGTTATGGCTCAAGCACGGATAGAAGAAGCTACTTGGGAGACCGAGAACTCTATGAAAGAGCGATATCCAAACCTATTTACGGTAAGATTTTCGGGACGAAAATTTCTTAAGTGGGGAGAGTTGTGACAGCCCAAAATTGACCCTAGTCGGAAGGTGGTCTCGGGACCACAAAACCGAGGCATAAAAATAATTTAAAATTTATTTCGATGCCTATAATATGTGTGTATTCATGTATGACATTTTTGATGATTGATTTAGTGTTATAAAGGTGAATTTCACTAGAAAGGACCTAGTAGTGAACTTTGAAAGTATGATGGGAAATGTGTGATGACTAATTAAAGCATGCATGCAAAATAATGGACTTGCATGTCAAATTCCCTTTGTACAAGTGATGGCCGCCATGACAAAGAGATATGGGCTAAACATGTCATGAAACATGTTTTGTTGGGCATTAGGGAGAAATAATAAACAAATAAGCATGGGTAAGAAAAGAATGAAAAAATGTGTGTGAGTGTGGTAATCCCCCCTTGCCGTGAGTTGAGAAAGAAGGAAGAAAAAATTTGTTGTGTTCATCCTTTCTCATCTTTTGGCTGAAAATCATAAGGAGGAAGAAAGAGGATTTTTGCTTCATGCTTGGTTTAGAAGAGATCTAGAAGGTGATTTGGCTAAATTGGCATCAAGATTAAGGTATGTATGAGGTTGTGTTAGGAGTTTCATGCATGTTTTGGTTGCTAACTTGATGTGCATGTTAGCCATGGCTCAAATCTTTGTTATGCCATGGAAATGGTATTTGGCCAAAGTTGTTATGGTGATAAAGCCATTGCATGCTAAGTGTGAAGCTTGATGATGATGCATGCAATGATGGATTGTCTACTCATGAGTAAGATTTTGAGTTTTCTTTTGTTTAACCATGATTGAAGTTGAAAAGGGGCATGATTGTCATATTCGCCATGATGCATTCATGAGCATGGTTCATGCTTCTTGCATGTTAGTTAAAATTTGTGTTTTGGATGGCTATGGACACCTTGAAATTCGCCATGCTCATATATGTATATATATGTTTGCACATGATGTTTTGGTTATGAAGGAAGTGATGAATAAGTTTGTTTAAAGAAGAAGATGTTGAAGAATAATTGTGAAATTGCAAGCACAAATCGCCTAGCACACATATAAGTGCTTGATGCTATATTATAAGTTTTGAGCCACAATATGCAAAGCATTAACTAGTAAAATGCATGCTGTTTTTGTGAGGTATTAAGTGCATAATTGGCCTCAACATGTACATGAATATTCGCCTTGGGTAGCCTATTGAAGGCCTTAGCATTTCCTTGATCCTCAAATAAATTGTATTGAATTGCTTGATGTAGTATAAAATGTGCATGACCATTGTGTATTCAAGCTAAAGAGTGGCCATATGACCATTTAAATTCCTTGTCATATTCGGCCATAAGCTAGCACAATGAGGTTTTAATAAATTGAATTTGTTTGAATTAGCTCAAGAGCTAAGAGGTCCACAATTGGACAAGGGAAGGAAAAAGTGATCGAATAGCCGTAAAAGCCGCTCGACAACATCCGAGGTAAGTCCTCAAGAAGTGACCTTACTTGAATTATGTGAGATGAAATATGGATGTGTATGATTATTGATTATGTGTGTATGAGTATTTGAATTCCACCCGGCTAAGTCCCAAGGCTAATATGCTAATGATTATAATTGTGTTTGAGCCTTAGTAAGGAAAATGAAATATGTATGTCCAATGATTATTGATGTATGTGTGCATGAGAAATTGAATGATATCCGGCTAAGCCCCAAGACAATTATGCTGAAAATTATATCCGGTTAAGACCAAGGCAATTGTGCTAGTAGCTATATCCGGCTAAGACCAAGGCATTCGTGCAAGTTGTTAAATCCGGGCTAAGACCAAGGCATTTGTGCAAATCGTGATATCCGGGTTAAGTCCCGTGAGGCCTTGGTGCGGGTTACCATAACCGGGCTATGTCCCGAAGGCGATTGAACGAGTAGCGACGTCCGGTTAAACTCCGAAGGTATGTGATTTGAAAATTATAAGCTTGCTGGAAAATTTCAGCTAATGCACTTGTGAAATTTCCCAATGACAAGGTAAGTGCGGTGTGTGCTTTGCGCGCTAGGAGTAAGAGCGATGAATATCCGCTCCTATGATGGAGCGAGTTATCGGCCTTAATGAAGCCGTTATTTGTGTATGAACATAAGTGTTGGGATGGTGAAGTAAGTACGATTATGTGAATGTGCATTAATGAAATGATGCATTTGGTTATGTGAATGTATTGCTTTAATTAAAGCTGATTTTATTCCTTGAGACTTACTAAGCATAAAAATGCTTACCCCGTTGCTTTGGCTCTCTGTCTTATAGATTTTGCTCGATAGCAATCGGATTCGGGATCATTAAAGTCGAAGTCATCCACACTATCAACGCCTCTATTTTGGTATAAATTTTGGTTGAACTTTGAAATGGCATGTATAGGACTACCCTTGTTGGTTTAAAATGTGGCGATGTATATGTATACGGCCATGCTAAAATGGCTCGTAAAAGGAAGCATGAACTTAGACTATTTGTGGTTTGAATGTATATATATGGTGTCATGATGTGACTATGAATTGAAATGGGAATGTTGGTCACATGATCAGCCATTGGCATGGTTAAAATGATCATATGTGGACCTATGTATGGCAAGACTAGTTGGTTCATGGAGACTACAAAATAGGTAAGACCTACCTTAAAACAGATGCTGCCAGCTGCAGTAACGTGAATGTGAAAATCACCAAAATTTGTAGGAATGGTATTAAATAGTGAATCAGCTATGTAAATGAACCTTGATGAGTCTATTTTCATATGGAAGAAACGAAATGGTCATAGGAGTTACTTGTTAAGATATATTAAAGCTATTGTGAGACAGGGCCAGAATGGTTTCTGGGTCCCCTGTCGCAACTTTAAAAATTCACTATAAATTATCCAGAAAAAATTAGGAGACATACCTTATATGTACAGATTCCATTTTGAGTCTAGTTTCATTAAAAACAAACTGCACCAGCATTAAAGCCCTGTACAGAGAGATATTCAAGTTATACCGCGAGAAGGTCAGAGCAGTCGATCCCTGTAACATGGGTGACTTTAACTAATAAACTGTACCAATTGGCCTGACCAAAAATTCTAGAAATAAATCCATGGATGGATATATGAGTCTAAATTCAGGGAAAATTTACGAAACCAGTTTCCGAGTTTTGAAACTTGAGATATGATTTTTAAGGCGACGGTGACGCAGTCTTCCAGCCTGACTGGAAATGCCAAATTGGTGGGCAAAACATGTGAACTTGGCTTGTTAACCCCTCGTGTCTGACACCGGCGATGGTCTCGGGTTCGGGGTGTTACAATTCATCTCTAATTTCATCATAAACTGGAAATTACATCCAGTAATTTTTTTTGTTTTCCTCATTTCTAAGATATTGGCAAAGAAAAGTCAAAGAATAATTGATTTATATCTATAGTAAGGCAAGGAAACCTTACACAGCATCTATGTTGTCCAGAAGTGTCAACCAACACTATACGAACAAGGGAAACACCATGCTCTGGAACATTTGTCCCTATCATATAGCTAGGAGATTCACTAGCCTTTGAATAAAAAAGTTCCCTGCCAATATTGATCTTGTATAACTGAATTGCATTCTGAGCAAAGATATCATTGGATGCTTCAATCGCTTCAAAAATGGAGAGATTATAGTCGATGCATGCATCACGTAAGACAGAAAAGACAACCTCATGAGCTCTTTTGGCACCTGAAAGAGGAATAGGTCAAACATTTCGCACTATTGTTATAAAGAATGTACTCAAGCAAGCTATGGGATCTAAAACTTGAAGAATCAATTGCTTTCTAATGAATACTTCTTTTTTATGCTTCACAAGTTTTATCACATAAATAGACTGATATGTCAAGGCTTTATACTTTTCCAATGCTTTAACAAATTAGTCACTTTTCTCACATGGTGAATGAAAGGTTCAGGCCAAACTCATGCATGTGGCCAGGGACATACTCGATCAAAAAAGAAATAAGCTTTACATTTGTGCATAGATCATAAACAACCAACAAAAACACAAATCCACATAGCAAAATGTCTACATGTTTTACATTAATAAACATTCGAGGGGAAAATTGTAACACCCCGAATTTGGGCCTATAAGTATTGGGCCTTGAGTGCAGGTCCGTAAGGAGATTGTATATAGGTATTTAATTGTGCAATAAAATAACACAATTAAATGTCTGCTTTGGTGGTTAATGGCCCTAAGAAGTATTAGAGAAATCTTGGGTTCAAACTTGGGCTTTAGCAAAAATTTTGGTATTAAGTGAAAAAAAACCTGGATGCTTGGATGAGGGTTTTTTAATTATTGTGTTAAATAAATGACACAAGGAAGCTTGTAGTCTAGTGGTTGTGGCGTCATTAAGGTTGTATAGGAGCCTAGGTTCAAGCCTTGGCTCTTGCAATTTATTTTGGTTTTTTTTTTAAGGGAACCTGGACTTTGGCCTTTAGACCTTATAATTAATTGGGGATAAAATATGACACAAAAAGCCTTGTGGCTTAATGGCAACTAGCGTGTGGACCATCTGAGGGGAGGCGGGTTCGAATCCCATGGCAAGCAAAGAGCATTTATTTTGCTAACAGGGGGCGGCAAGAGTTGGTGTTGAATTTAAACTCGATGTTGGAGGATCCCACATCGGGAAGCTAACATAAGAGTGGTTGCTGGTCGGCTTTAAATAGAGGAACCATGAGGAGAGTAAATGTACCTTTTCTTGGTCGACCCTTTTGTCAGTATGGCGTGCTCGTTTGGGTTGGGCATCGGCTAAGAGTGCTCGAGCATGGATTAACTCTAGTCTCCTATCGTGTGTATTTTCTCGCTACTCTAGTCAGGGATGGCTACTTGGGCATGACGGGCGAAAGGGGTCATGTGGGCCTAATGGGCCTACGAGCCCAATTGGATAAGTTGTTTGATTGTGTAGTAAATATTGGACTAGGCTAGGTGAATCTCATATTTGTGGCTAGATTTGGGCTAAAAGGGCCACACGAGCGTGTGGGTCCATTTGGGTTGAGAATAGGCTTTAGGCCCATTTGTATTGTTATCCCTGTTTAGAATACTTTAGTTTACCAAATTACTGAAATGCCCTCGATTTATAGAATTACTGTTTTACCCTCGATTTACAAAATTACCATTTTACCCTCAGTTTACAAAATTATCGTTTTACCCTCAATTGTGAAATTACTGAAATACCCCTATAGGATAGAATTACCAAAATACCCCTAGTTTGTACAATTACCAAAATACCCCTAGTTTGTAAAATTACCGAAATACCACTGGTTTGTGAAATTACTGAAATACCCCTATAGGATAGAATTACCAAAATACCTCCAGTTTGTAAAATTACCAAAATACCCCTAGTTTGTAAAATTACCGAAATACAACTGGTTTGTGAAATTACTGAAATACCCTTAATTTGTAAAATTACCAAAATACCCTTGATTTACAAAATTATAGAAATATCCTTGACTTTCTAAAAATTATAGAAATACCATTGGTTTACTAAATTACTGAAATACCCTTGGTTTGTAGATTTACCAAAACACCCTTGTAGGATGAAATGACTAAAATACCCCTAATAGGTAAAAAGACTGTAAAGCCCCTGTAGGGTAAAGTGACCGTAATACCCTTGTATGGTAAAATGACGAATATGCCCTTATGTTCCGTATAACTGGTGTGCTTAGGATTTACATATATTGATATTGGATTAGTTAAGTTTGAGTGATAGGTGGTGGTTATCGTAGGTGATTGATTATGAAAACGTTTCAACTTCAACCCATAACAGGTATGTACTAACCCCCGTAGTAGCTTAGATTAATATCTGCTGAGAAGCCGAAATGCTAAAATACCGGTATTTTGAGAACTTGTAATGTTGCGTGTGGGTATAGATGCGACAAATATGATAAGATCGGTGTTTGGATCGATGGAACGGGTAAGAACTCAATTTTGTGCACGATGATAAGTTGGGCCTCAATGGGCAGGAATTAGGCCAAATGGGCTTTTAGGCCCATTTGGGTAAAATTGATAGAAAATGGAATTTGGAAAAGTTGCATGTTAACACAATTAGTGTTGTTGTAAAATTTGGGTTAAGCAGGCTTAGTGGGCTAAATCAGCATTCGTAGGGCCCATTAGGGTTTTTGGGCCCAAAAGCCCGAATTTGATAAGTGGGTTAAAGATCATTGTTTAAACAGTCGAAAATATTGACAATTGTAATGAACATGGAAAAACCTGATTTTTGGTAAATTTACTAAAATACCCTTATAATATGAAAAATGACTGTTTTGCCCTTGTGGGCAAGTGACTGACTTGGACTATGTGGTTGACGGATTTGATTGTGAATATATGTTGGTGATATGAATGACTTGACTATAATTGTTTGATTCAAATATGGGCATGACATTCTGCATACATGACATATTGCATGGGATATGGGTTATATTGATGGAGGAAGTGCTAAAAGGGCTCTCTTCGCCATCAAAAAGGGCTTTGCCCCGGCTTATCGAAAGGGCTTTGCCCTGTTATTAAAGGAGGCTAGGCCTCCATTATATGATAAAGCACTATGCCGCCAAAGGAGCGCTTGGTTGGGTGGGTTGAGTTATTCCCCACATGGTGTGTTGGTTGGTACAGGTGGAGAGTAGCGGATGGTGGGTCGAGTAGTCTTCCCAAATAGGCTTGCATACATCCATTGATATTACATGTGATATTGAAATGGGCCTAAGGGCCATACCGTTTACAGTAAAGGCTTCAGCCCAGTGATATGATTTATGAAAAGGCTTCGGCCCAGTGATATGATTTATGAAAAGGCTTCGACCTAGTGATATGATTTATGGAAAGGCTTCGGCCCAATATATGTCAAGACAAAATAGGGCTTTGGCCCAGATTGTACTAATACCGTGTTATTTACTGTTTGTTTGTTATTGGGGTTACACACTGAGTTTCCAAACTCACCCCTTCTTTAACCTTGCAAGTGGGCCTTGATGTGAGTGTCTTGGAGCCGGAGGGGATTCAGAGTGGCCATGGTGAACGCTTTTGGGTTTGAAAAAGAGACTGATTTTCTTAAGCTATTTTTAATTACTATTTAATTTTTGGGTTGTAATAAGGCCATTTTAACTTTATTTTCTTCTTTGATTTTCTGGGATTATATTATTTTTAATAACTTTATTCTGGTGGATAATAATTCAAATGGGCTAGACTTAGGGCGCGATTTCAAAACGATACTTATTTTTAAAATAACACGACGTCACGAATATTCGATTTATCAAAAATAACCACTCAAAGAAGTTTCAATCCGTTATAACCAAGTGTGGCAATGGATGTGGGCATGTCTAGGATTGGATCCAATCGAATAGCTTGGTACTTAAGCAGCCTTCATGGCTCACCTCCTCTGTTATGGATACCTACCTGGTGCCCAGCTTCCATTCACTTGGTTAGCTTAACAAAAGTCGGCTTTTAAAACACTAAAAAGGGAACATGGGTTTTTTTTTTTAATTTCAATGTGGCATGTCAGATTCGGCCATAACGTCTGGGCCGGGTTTGGGGTGCTACAAAAGTAGCATCTAATTGAGTAGTTTCTAGTTTCATCAATCATCATATTGAAGGGCTATTTTTGAAGAGTAATTCTGTTTTGTGGAGTCAGAATCTTCAATAAATACCAAAAATTTTCAACTTGAAAATTGATCATTTCTTGCAATACCAAGAATTTGTTTGACTATCTAGGTCAAGAATCTGGATCTCTCACAAAGCACACACAAAAGTGAAAGCGAGAGCCATCAAGAAAAATTATATTCAAGGCATTATGAGTGATCGGACAGCGACATGAGAAATTTAACAATGAATGCATTAAAAACCAGATGCAAATTGAGAAGAACAATCATTGTTAAGCTATTTGATGATATGTCTGTGAATGATAACTTACAGACCTATGTAGTATGTTTCAAGAGTTGCATACGCATCAGTGCTAAACATCACCTGCAATTTTGTGTTTGAGATCAATTACAGTAAAATAAACATAGCATACATATAAAAGGAAAAATTAGACCTTTTATATCAAATATTAACAGCTTCCCCTGTGTGAAATGCAACAGAAACTTATTCCGGGAACAACTCAGGGTAAATTTGGTGGGAATAAAGCAGGAAAGGAAAAAAAATCGCATATGATAAAGTGACAAAGGAAATCATAATTTTTCCTTCTATACACTATCAAGTGAAGCGTATTCTACGAACAACGAGAAGCATATGCAATTGATGAGGTTACAAAATTAACTACAGTAAGGGAAAAGCTAAGTATATTGACCAAGGAGAAACATAGATGTGGTAGTTAAAATTGTAATCATATCACAACTGCCCTTGTAAGAGAGGTTGGTTGGATATTATGGACAAACACTCATATTTTCTCACTGTGCTGAAGAACTGGGACAAAACTCTTTAGAAAAAAAAGAGTACAAGGCTCTCAATATTTCCTTCGAGTATTTTTACCTTCTTTAAGGGGGCCAGCTCCAAAAGTTCTTTGACTGAGGTTATCATCCCACGTACACTGAGCTTGGGAATCGCCAACCCAAAGTCAAGGAAAACCTGAAAGAGCAAACAACTACATGGATAGGAACATAACATGGCGAACTGAATACCAAGTGCAACAAATGAAGTGATCCACTGGCGTTAGAATTTTCACCTGGGCATAAACAGAGGCCAAATATAAAGCTTCCTACGAGAATAGGTACGATGCATGTAAAAGAACTATACGACACCCAGAAAATCTTTTATCTTCTAAAAGTGTCCGGAGATGAAGTGGATTGGATAATCGTAAATCCAAATATTTGTCTCCAAAACTAATTGGGAAGAAAAGAAATAAATGAGAAATGAGGGCGAAAACAAATACTGAAAGAGCATATAGGTTGCTTTAGTGTTGTTGATGATAGCTCATAGATAAGGACTAGGAGCTGTCTGTATCTGGTGCTTCTAGAAGGGAACCAGACAAGCTAGACATACTTTAGAAAGGGGTTGAGACTAAACCGATTGCATACAAAATTTTTCGAAACTTAAACAATTTTTAAAGTTATAAAGGTCACATGCCCGTGTGAGCAGGCCGTGTGCCCTACACGGCAATAGACACGCCTGTGTGTCTAGGCTGTGGCGAAACGAGGCATACATACTGACTTGTCCGCACGACCACAAGACACGTCCGTGTGCCAGGCCATGTGAAAATTAAGGAGGCTACTGACTTGGGTCACATGGCCAGTCACATGCCCGTGTGTCTAGCCCGTGCTCGAAACTGACTTGGCCACACAAACTAGCACATGTGTGCGACCGTGTGATTACTCAGGCTCATTTTGAAATACTCAGGCTCATTTTGAAATGACCCTCGAGCAACACGGCTGAGACACACGCCCGTGTCCCTGCTCGAGTGGGCAAAAATAGACCATTTACAAGGCCAACATGCCACCCATAAAGGGTCTTCCCTACAAGCATCAAAACCAATTCATTTTATACTAAATTTTCAATCAATTCACAACCAAATCATACACCAATCATGCCATATTATAATTAACCAATTTCATGCTATTAATCCATACTAAAACATACCAAAACATAAGCCAAAGTCATACCTAAACATAAAATTCATAACCTTAATTTACTTATTCAATCTCATGCCATAATCTTACCAAATCTCAAAATAGGCACACGCTAAAAACTTAACAACTTGACCAATTCGCTTGGCCATATATGAACACATCATATTAGCAATATTTCATCACATAGTTTATACTCAAAAGTGATATATAAACACATCCAAAACTAATACATATCACATGGCTAAATTTACACTTCACAACTTAAAACATATCTCAAATACTTTTAGCTTATACATGCCATATTTCAAATTTACATTATCAAAAGGTAACAAAATAGAGGTGGATAATGTGGTGATGATCCTCGACGATCCCCGAGCTCCCAGTAGCTTCAATATCTATAAAACAATTGAAAATACAATGTAAGCATTCCAAAGCTTAGTAAGCCATATACAAATAAACTTGTCACATAAACAATTCTAAACCATTTCATTCATATAACTCAAGGCAAGATATAACCACATATCTATAAATCTCATATAGATCATTTGTTCATAAATCTCTTATACATAACACATTTCATTTTCATATAACTCATACATACTTCATATATCCACATATAAACATAAGCTTACCTTTCATTCTCTGTTATAATATACCTTTCAAACATACCTGAATTTGGGTACACATTCACATAGTTACTCATTTCTTGGCATACCCGTTGAACCGTTCAGAATCAAATAGGATAAGCGAATAGCTCGAAAAGCTCGTACAATGCCAACATCCCAGATGTGTTCTTACATGTAACCAAATATCGATGCCACTATCCTAAACAGGGTCTTACAGGAAATCAAATACGATGCCGATGTCCCAGACATGGTCTTACACATAAATCTCAAATCGATGCCAACGTCCCAGACGTGGTCTTACACAAAATCATATATCGAAATTCTTATGTCATGACATATGTATCCTAACTATTTTTATGGTTCGTACGAGACTTTTTCGATGTAACACCCCTTACTCGTATCCGTCGCCGGAACAGGGTACAAGGTATTAACAAATTATAGTATATACTATTAAACAAAACCCAACAAAAATATGAAGTGCAATTTGATCATTATAACATATGCCATTAACAATACAAACCAACTTCAGAGGCTTCGTACAAAATGATTAGTTTGATACTATAAGTAGTAATTTGAACCTAGACAATTATGACACGTAACAAAATAACTAAGTCTGCTATACATGCCATATTTCAAAATGTTGAGTTCAGATACCAAGAGTATTGATAGTGCGGGGATCTTCTACGATCTCTGACTCCTGTGCTAGCTGGACGACACTATAAGACAAAGGAGAGAAAAGAAAGTAAGCTTATGGCTTAGTAAATAAGTATATAAATAACAAATAAGAAATCTAATATGTTTACAACATAACTCAATTATATCATATTTTTAATTTTATTGTTTACTCCAATTTGATCAAGCTGTCCCTCCTGCGTCATGATCACTAAATAAATCATAACTCGAGTTACGAAACTTGAAATTCAAATCTGTAAAATTTCCCTGAATCTAGACTCATAAAACTTCTTTCTAATATTTTTCTAGAATTTTTGGTTTAGCCAATTAGTACAGTTTATTAGTTAAAGTTTCCCCTGTTACACAGCTCAACTGATATGACCTCTGTTTATTACAAATTTAATTTCTCTCAGTACACAATTCAAATAACCATGAAACCTATTTCATTTAAAACTACACTCAATAAGGAATTTATGCATATAAACTATATTTCTTAATTCGTTTTGTACAATTTTTAATTATTTTTCAAAGTTGAAACAGGGGATTACATAGTCATCCTGAGCAAGTCTCACACAATTGTAAATATCTCAAAATATAGAATTCCTTTGCTTGATCTGTTTCTTTTATATGAAAATAGACTCATTAATCTTTAATTTAACATCTCATTAAACCTCTAATTAAATTCCTTCTATTTTTGGTGAATTTTCAAAATCACGTCACTGCGACTGTCCAAAACAGTTTTAATGCTAATTTCATTCTTTCACACATCCTTTATACTAACCTCATTTTAACTTACATATATATATACTACAAATCATTTTCATCGCATTTTATACATCACAAGTGTAGGTCTATGACTACAATGTCACCACAAAACCATCCCGTTGAACAATTCGAATAATCCTCGATACTTGATAGTTTCAAAGACACGCCCCACCATCATATCTCATTTAATTCGGCTCTCTTGTACACATGGTGAACACTTAGTACCACTCATGCGACCTAGTCGATTTATCTCGTAGCTCTCTTGTCTACATGGTGTCCTTCACTTGGAATCACTCATGCGACCTAGCTACATTTATCTCTCACGTAGCTCTCTTGTCTACATGGGATACATCCCGTATCACACATGTGACCTAGCTACATTATAGTATCTCGTAGCCTTCTTGTACACATGATGTGCACTCGGCACCATACATGTGACCTAGTTACGCTCCCTCTATTTTATTCGATTTTTCCGAATGTTCAACCGGATCTCTCTCTATTATTTATTTCCATTCTTTCAATAGTCGATTTATACTTCAACATCAGCTAATATATATATAATAGGCTGAAATATAAAATGTAAATGAAATTAATGTATTATTTATATACAAACTTACCTCGGTGCAAAATATAGGAATTTTGCAATTTAGTCCAAAACTTTCTCCTTTCCCCGTTCGAGGTCGATTCCACGCCTTTCTTGATTATGAAGCTTGAAAGTTGAAGAAACCCTAGCTATGGAGGAGAGCAATTTTCGGCAGCAACTAATAAAGATGATAACCAATTTTGTGTTATTTTTCCCATTTTATTTCATTTAATATACAAATGACCAAAATGCCCTTACTACTAAACTTTCAAAAAAATTCCCTTCATGTCCAACTTTTGTCCATAACTTAAGAATGGGTCAAATTGCTATTTAAGACCTCCTAATTAATATCCCAAAGCAATTTCATACTAAAAACTTCTAAAACACGAGTTTTACAATTTATTCGATTTAGTCCCTATTCTCAACTTAAGCGCGAAATGCATAGAATTTCATCACGAAATTTTCATGAAATCATGAAATCATATCATAAACCCCAAAATAATTATTAAACGATTATTTCTATCTCGAATTTGTGATCATGAAACCACTATTCCGATTAGGCCCTAATTCGGGTTGTCACATTTGATGTCATCGTATTATTGAAACTTTCTCGGATTACATATATTTTTCTCTCAAATCCATTCATCACAATTCAAATATCATATAAACAATTAATAATTCAATTTAACACATTTATTTGTATATCAACTTACCTCGTATGTACTCAAACGAACGGAATCGACTATTCAATGACTTTCGGCTTTTCCCAGTCTAATTCTATTTTCTTTGGTTCTTGATCTAAACACATTCAAATTTGACTTATTCAATCTCACATTCATTCAAAACAATCCATATACACACATTTAGGGAATTTTACCAATCATCACATTTTCACATTTTAACACTTTAGTCCCTAATTCATAAAATCACAAAATACACAAAATTTTCTTATACACGCTTAGCCGAATTTTCATGTAGTTCATATAAATCCACATATTTCATTTATTTCACATTTTAATCCCTCAATTTCTCATTTTCACAATTTAGTCCAAAATACTCAAGTTCATCAAAAATCCCAATACAAAACATAGTAATCTAACACATATCTTTCATTTACTATCATCAAACTTCATAAAACTCACATTATCAACAATGGTGTAACGCCCCTAACCCGTATCCGTCACCGGACTAGGGTTAAAGGCATTACCAGACAAATTAGAACATTAACATTTATTTCATAAGCATCGAAGCATTAAAGATCAATCATCACTATAGAGTCCCTTATATAAGTCATCGAGACCTTAGACATGCATTAGAAAGGGGTTAGGACTACACCGAACACATACAAAATTTCTCCAAAATTTAAATATTTTTCAAACAAGTATAGGTCACACGCCCCTGTGAACAGGCTGTGTGCCTTACACAACGTTAGACACGCTCGTGTGTCTAGGCTGTGACAAAACAGGGAATACATACTGACTTGCTCACACAGCCACAAGACACGCCTGTGTACTTTGGCCATGGTCGAATCTGACTTGGGCCACACGGTTAGCCACACGCCCATGTGCCTTGGCTATGCTCGAGCCTGACTTAAAATTGTAGGGTACCCCAAGGGACACAAGACCGTGCAATAAAGCCGTGTGTCGTACACAGCTAAGACACACGCCCGTGTCCCTGCCCGTGTGGGCAAAAAATAGGCCATTTGAATAGCCAACTTGCCACCCCAATTGGGTCAAACCTAGAAGCTCCAAACCAAACGTATTTGCACAACATTATATGACCAATTCACAACCAAAAAATAAGCCATTCATGACATATCATTGCCAATCAAATTTCCATCTCAATACATCAACCAAATTATAACATATCTAAAATAAAATCATACCAAACATAAGTTTCAATTTCATGACCAAACCATATCAATTACCATAGCTAACACATGCCAAAAGCTTACATATTTTACCATTTCTTATATTCATACACAAACACACTAAATATATCATATTGCCTCATAATTCATATACCAAAACAATATCATAATCACATCCATACCAAGCCATATCACATGGCTAAATATATACAATCACAAAACATAATCTAAACACTTTTAGCCTATACATGTCATACTTTAATATATACATTTTTAAAGTACCAAAATGGGATTCGATAGTGTGGTGACGATCCTCGACGATCCCCAAGCTCACAGTAGCTTCGGTATCAATAAAACAATATAAACATACACAGAGTAAGCTTTCAAAAGCTTAGTAAGCTCGTACCAAAAATCATCAACGGTTTATAAAATATAAAACATAAACACATGAGTACTTGTTAATTCTCAATTCATCTATCAATTCTATGCCAACACAATTCATATATTTATACCAATTTAATGAACTTCATATGCATAACATCATGTATCATACATACCTGAACCTTCCCGTATTTATTCATTTTCATTCTCACCTATCGTTCAAATATTTTAAGACTCTCTGAAGATTAATCATGATTTAACATCCGTATACTTAGTGCTTTAAAGGTTAGCAGAAGCTAGAACAATTTCGTACACTTAGTGCCATCTCAATTAACCGAAGCTATCTCGGTATCGCACACTTAGTGCCTCACATAACCGAAGCTATTTTGAATCGCACACTTAGTGCCAAATACACTTGATTTATCATCGTATTCAACCATAATCAATTATATATACAATCTATGTATAATTCAAGCATCAAAAATATATTTGTAACATCATGTTTTACGTACGAACTTACCTCATACTTAAAATTGTCGACTCGGATTGTCTACTCTATAACCTTCGACTTCCCTCTGTCTAAATCCGAATTCCTCTTTTCTTGATCTATATGTAATCAAAATTAACCATTTATTCACCAAATAATTCAAACCAATCTATATACACACAATTAAGGCATAATGCAAACTAGCCCTCACATTTTCGCATTTCGACACTTTAGTCCCTAATTCAGAAAATCACAAAATACACAAAGTTTGCTTGTACACAAGTTTAGCTGAATTTTCATAGCTCTCATACAAGTCCACACATTTCATTTATTTCACATTTTAGTCCCTCAATTTATAGATTTCATAATTTTGCCTATTTTACTCAAAATCATAAAAAATTCAAAGACAAAACATATAAACCCAACATCAAACTTTCATATTTTATCATATAACAACATAAAACTCATGAATTTATCCATAGCACATTTCAAATTCATTATCAAAATCAGAAATTGAGGCATGGGCTTGATAATTTATGAAGCAACGATTACAAAAACGTAGAAATTATCAAAAACTGAAGCAAAAACATACCTAAATCAAAGCTTGCAAGTGCCAAACCCTAGCAAAGCTTTTCTCTTTTCTTTTATTTTGATTTTTGGCAATGAAGAACACCAAATGACTTATTTTTATGCTATTGTTTTATTTTAATTACTTTAATAAACATTTTACCATTTTATACATGAATTATAACATTAATATTCCACCAACTAACGTTCACCAATGTCATTTAATCAAAACCATGGTTAAATAACCACATAAGGACCTCACAATTATAAAGCTAAGCCAAATAACCACTTTTACCAAGCAGCAGGCAACTTTTACATTTTACGCGATTAGGCCCTTTTATCAAATTGAGTACACATATGATTAAATTTTAATACGAAACATTCACACATGCTAATTCACACATCATAAGCACAAAAAATAATATTTAACTATTTTTTTGACTCGGATATGTGGTCTCGAAACCATTATTCTGACTAGGGTCTAAACCGGACTATTACAAATGGCATAACTCAAAATCATCATCAAAATCAGAAATTGAGACATGGGCTTGATAGATTACTAAGCAACGATCACAAAAACATAGAAATTATCAAAAATTGAATCAAAACTATACCTTAATCAGTAGTCGAATATTAAAACACAGGAACCCTAGCTTTTTTTTCTTCAATTTCTGCTAAAATGATAAATATAATGACTAATTTGATGTTTTGTTTTAATTATATTAACATAATATTGTAATTATTAATTTAACCTTGGTTAAAACATAAAATCACATATATTAAGACCATTAATGTCCACTCATAAGTTCAATGGTCTAATTGCAACATAAAGACCTCTAATTTAAAAAGACATAGCAAATAGGCACACTTAACATATGGCAAGCAACTTTTACATTTTATGCGATTAGGTCCTTTTATCAAATTGAGCACACAAACGATTAATTTTCATACGAAACTTTCACGCATGCTTAACCAAATACTGTAAACACAAAAAATAATATTTAAATATTTTTTTGACTCAAATTTGTGGTCCTAAAACCACTCTTCCGACTAGGGTCTAAACCAGGCCGTTACAACTAACCACACGCCTGTGTGACTAGCCCGTGTACCCTTTGAAATAGCTTCACATTCCCGTGTGCCAGGCCATGTGCTAGATCGTGTGAAAACTAGAGGGTATACTGACTTATGCCATACGACCAAGTCACACGCCTTTTTGCTAGGCCTTATGAAGCTACTGACTTGATTTCAAAATAAATATCAGGGGACGCACGACTGTGCACCTAGCCATGTGTCACACACGAATGAGACACATGCCTGTGTCTCTGCCGGTGTGGAATGAAAGTAGGCTATTTTCCAAGCCATATTTCTTCCCTAAACTTTCAACAACCTAAACCCATCAAATAGCATATGACCATATCATCGATAGGCATTCAAACCAATCTCAACTAAGTCCAAATCATGCAAAATCAATACCAACAACCACAAGGCTCATAAACATCACAATTAACCATTCAAAAACATTCCAATATGCCTCCAAAGTATACCTAAATGATCAAACTCACTTATTAGACTTTGTGCCTAATTCAACATGCATACTACATTCTCAAGTTCAATTATTTTGTACTCAAAATACCAGTACACAATTAAAGCATTTCCATGAAAATCCAAACACATACCAAAATGAGAATAACCACATATATACATACAAAACCAACATATGCCTGATCAAGTCATATTAAATGACTAATTACATAACCAAATTATATAGGCTTCCATTAGCCAAATGACCTATACATGCCATATAACCAAAATATACAAAGTTCAAAAGTACCAAAAATATAGCTAGATAGTGTGATGAGATCTCTGACAACTTCCAATCTGAGCAAGCTTCGAAATCACTATAAAACACGAAAAAGTAAATAAAGTAAGCTATTAAGCTTAGTAAGCTCGTATGGTTAATAAGTACAACTTACCATTTAATCACGTTTTAAGTAATTAAACATGTCATAATACAACTCAATTTAATCCACAATCCTAACACATATTCATCCATAAAGTTAGACATAAAATTCACAAATTCATAGATTCAATGCTTATATGATTCACATACATACATACCTGTAATGATACATATCAATCTCTTATTCTTTCATACCATCAATATACATGTTGAACCATTTGGAATAATATCGGATACTCGGGAACCTCGCACACTAAGTGCCCATACATGGTCAAACCATTTCAATCTCATATCTCATATAAATTGTAATACCCCTACCCGTATTCATTGTCGAAATAGGGTACGAGGCATTACCAGAGTTTACGAATTAAATTTTTTTTTATATTCAATATAGCCCCTTTATAAATATCTAACCTTCCCTGCAATATTAAATCGAGACCAATCCACATCAACCAAATCAATTCAACATATTTTCAAGATAAATTCATGCATATTTATAAGATAACATCATCACATATCTAAAACCAGGTTTGTTAACCATACTAATGGCTAACTTTACATTCATTTCACGTTAACATTTACTTTGTTAGCTTATACATGCCATTGATATCCAAAATAAAGTTTCTTTATATACCGAAATCCTAAGGTTGACAGTGTGATGTGTCTCCGACCAAATCCGACCTCCGAGCTCTTAACACTACAAAATAGGGAAAAAGGAAACGGGGTAAGCACTTTGTACTTAGTAAGCTCATGTAACAAGACTTATACTTACCAAATATTTTCAATACAATATAATAAACATTCATATATCCATTCAATGCATTATTACCCTAACATGCACAAACTCAACATTCAAGTTAGTACAATAATTTCCATGTATCAATAATATATATACCATGATTGATGAGCTCGTCAATACCATGATTTCCATTTCCTTGTTATTTTTCCATATTTATCCCGTTGAATTTATTGGAATTTCGATGGATTTTCAGAGGTACACATTTATTGTACAATTCCGGGTCCATCAATTCATATTCATGTGCGCACATATCCATTTCAGAGAGCACACTCCTGTGAACCTCAACCTTGCAATGGATTACCAACCCGAAGCTAAATCCTCGCAATATAAACTCATAGAGTATTGTCGGGATTACTACCCAAGCTAAATCCTCGCAACGACAAGTACTCTAATGAGCTTGGATCTGAATTACCATCCAGCTAAATTCAGACCCTAATTCAGATTACCCGTCCGAGCTAAATTCATTTTACACATATTCTTCGGGAGGGCTATATCAGGATAGGATCACCCGTCTTACCGTCAATTCCTTTTCAGAGATCTATCGAATTTTCCTTTCATTCAACCGGGATTTCTTCTCATTTTATCAAATATATCAATGTTTCATCAATTTTCATATAATGAACATTCAAATAATATTCATATAAAAAACATGCATTTCAAGCATTTAAGAATATAATTCAAGTTACATGAGCTTACCTTGATACTTGTTTGTAAACAATAAAAATCTACTAATCCCGAACTTTTTCCTTTCCTCGATCTAGCTTCATATTTGAATCTTTCAGATCTAAATAAATAAATTTAATTATCAATTTAATACATTTCATGTTCATATGCAACATTCTCTATAATTCAACTATTATTTATAGTTCATTCAAAGTCGTCTACTTGAGTCATAGTCACTAAATTATTTATAACTTGAGCTACGGAACTCCAAATTAAGATCCGTTAATTTTCCTGAAACTAGACTCATATCTTTTACCATAAAATTTTCAGAATTTTGGTTTAGCCAATAAGTACAGTTTATTCTTTAAAGTCACCCCTGTTCTCATCAATGACAGCTTCGACCCTTCTTCACTAAAAATTAATTATCTCTTCATACAGAATTCAAATAATGTTCTCGTTTGTTTCTATTGAAAATAGACTCATTAATGATTCTAGAAATATAAATTTAAGCCCATAATCGTTTTTATTAAATTTTTTATGATTTTTCAAAGTCAGAACAGGGGAACCCAAAATCATTCTGACCTTGTCTCACAAAATTCATTATATCTCAAAATTTACAAATCCATTGCTTACACTATTTCTTCTATGAGAAACTAGACTCAATAATATTTAATTGCATATTTTTTTCATCTTCTAATTCGATTTATACAATATATGGTGATTTTTCAAAATTAGTATACTGTTGCTGTCCAAACTATTTTTGTGCAAGCTGTTTATTACCATTTTCCCCTAAGCTTTTAATAAATGATAATTTCGTCCCTACTCAATTAGCCTCTCAATTGAGCTGATTTTTTTCAATTAACATTTTATTCTATCACCTTAAACTAGTTTACAATCTTTAGGAATCAGAATTTCAGCAATAGACTTTAATTCCAAGCATTTTCACAATTAGGTCCTAAAAATCAATTTCTATTGAAATTACCTAATAAAATCATCTCATAAAAAAATTAAAGCTTTAATTTATTTCTATTTCATCATAAACTTATAGCAATCAACCATGGTGACTTTCAATTTCATCCATGAAATCAAAAACTAATGAATTTAATAGTAGGACCTAGTTGTAAAAGTCTTAGAAACACAAAAATTACAAGAAAAAGGCAAGGATTAACTCACTTGGTGCAAAAATTATGAAATATCAGCTTAGAGAACCCTCCTATGGCGTTTTTAGCTGCTGGAATTGAAGAGAAATGAAGAGAAATCTAGATATTTCCTATTTAGTCCTAGCTTTATTTAGTTAATTTTGCAATATTCCAATTTTACCCTTAATTTATCAATTTTTCTCACGATTTCATACCCTTGCCGTCCAGCCCAAATAAATTTTGGGTCTAATTCCTTTAAATCCTTTCTCATTAGACTCTTAAGCTATTTAATCATTCTAGCAACTTTTACACCTATTACAATTTAGTCCTTTTCATTTAATTGACTACCCAAACATTAAAATTTCCTAACGAAATTCTAATACCACACTAATAACATTTCATAAATATTTATAAAATTATTTTCGACTCGGTTTTACGAGATAGAAGTCTCGATACCTTGTTTTTACCCAATTTCTTCAATAATTTCTTTTTCTATCTAATCACTAAATTGGTAAAATTTTTCTATCAATATTTTCATACGATTTTCCTATCATATCAATTTTCAAGCAAAAATATTGAAATAAATTTCTCTTTAAATCGGATCTATGGTTACTAAACCATTGTTTCGATAACCTTGAATTTAGGCTATTACAACTCTCCCCCCTTTAAGGATTTTCGTCCTCGAAAATCTTACCAGTAAAGAGGTTTGGGTATTGTTTCCTCATTGCCTCCTCCGGTTCCCATGTCGCTTCCTCAATCCCGTGCTTTTGCCACAATACTTTCACCAAATTTATCTTTTTATTTCTAACCTCTTTTGTCTCCCGTGCCAATATCTTGACCAGTTCTTCACTGTAAGTCATATCCGGTTGAATCTCTACTTCTGTCGGAGAAATAACATGTGAAGGATCTGATCGATATTGTCGTAACATAGATACATGAAAAACATTATGGATTCTATCAAGTTCCGGTGATAATGCCAATCGATAAGCGACCGGTCCAATTCTTTCTATGATTTCATATGGCCCGATAAATCTTGGACTCAGTTTACCCTTTCGACCAAATCGGAGGACTTTCTTCCAAGGAGACACTTTCAGGAATACCTTGTCACCGACTTGAAATTCAATCTCTTTTTGTTTAAGGTCATCATATGATTTTTGATGATCGGAAGTTGCTTTTAGACTATCTCAAATAACCTTTACTTTTTCTTTTGTTTCCCGGATCAAATCAACCCCATGTATCTTCCTTTCACTAAGCTCTGTCCAATATAACGGTGTTCTACATTTTCTACCATACAAAGCTTCATACGGAGCCATTTTAATACTAGATCGATAATCATTATTGTAAGCAAATTCAATCAAAGGTAGATACCTCTCCCAATTACCTTCAAACTCTAGTATACAACATCGAGCATATCTTCCAATACTTGAATTACACGCCGATTGACCATCCGTCGAGGATGAAATGCAAAGTTGAAATACAACCGAGTACCCAAGGCTTCTTGCAATTTGTCCCGTAAACGAGACGTAAATCGGGATCTCTATTTGATATAATGGAGACAGCACTCCATGTAGCCCGACAATCTCATATATGTACGATTCAAATAGTTTATCTAAAGAATAATCCATACGCATCAAATAAAGTGAGTGACTTTGTTAATCGGTCAACAATCACCCAAATAGCATCTTTTTTCCTGAGACAAAGGTAACCCGATACAAAATCCATAGTGATTCTTTCCCATTTCCATTCGGTATAGTAATTGGTCAAGTAACCCGAAGGTACCTGATGTTCAGCTTTAACTTGTTGACATATTAAACACCTTGATACAAACTCAGAGATATCACGTTTCATTCCCGACCACAAGTACATCTTTTTCAGATCATTATACATTTTATTACTCCCCGGATGTACAGACATAATACCGCTGTGAGCCTCGCGTAGAATCTTCTGTATGAGCTTTGAATTCTGAGGTACACATACCTTACCTCTGAATAATAAACAACCATCAGAACCAATCTGAAATTCAAAATCATTACCTGACTCACACTGTGCCTGTTTAACTTGTAATTTATCATCATTCTTCTGAGCTTCACATATTTGCTGTAAAAATATCAGTTTAGTTCTTAATTCTGCTAGTATTGAACCTTCATTAGTCAATGATAACTGAGTATTCATAGCTCGTAAAGCAAACAGAGATTTCCGGGTCAAAGCATTAGCTACAACATTAGCTTTACCGGATGGTAATCAATAATCAAATCATAGTCCTTTATCAGTTCAAGCCACCTGCGATGTCTCAAATTCAAATATTTCTGTGTCATCAAATATTTCAAGCTTTTATGATCAGTATAAATATGACATTTCTCACCGTACAAGTAATGCCGCAATATCTTCAAATAAAAATACAATAGCAGCTAATTCGGATCATGTATCGGGTAATTTCTTTCATGTGGTTTAAGTTGTCTTGAAGCATAGGCTATTACTTTACCTTCTTGCATCAAAACACAACCTAAACCATTTAATGAGGCATCACCAGAATAACAAATTCCTTACCCGGTTCAGATCGCACTAATACAGTGCTTTCGTTAATAGGTCTTTCAATCGGTTGAAACTTTGTTGACATTCATCATCCACTCGAACTTTACATCTTTCTCGCAATAATCGAGTCATTGGAAAAGCTATCATAGAGAATCACTGTACAAATCTCGATAATAACCAGCTAAACCCAAGAAACTTCTAACTTCGGATACATTCTTCTGGATTCCAATTGACAATAGCGATATTTTACTTGGATCTACCACGATGCCTTCTGGCAGATACAATGTGTCCAAGAAAACCCACTTCTCAAGCCAATATTCACATTTATGAATTTAGCATATAATCGCTTCTCTCGTAGAATTTGCAACACAATTCTCAAATGTTCTGCATGTTCTTCTTCATCTCGAGAATAAACCAAAATATCATCAATGAATACTACTACAAATCTGTCTAAGTACGGTCTGAATATCCTGTTCATCAAATCCATGAATACTGCAGGTGCATTAGTTAGCCCAAACGGCATAACTAGAAACTCATAATGCCCATACCTGGTTCTAAAGGCTGTTTTTGGCACATCTGACTCTTTTACCTGTAATTGATAATAACCTGATTGAAGATCAATCTTTGAAAACACAGTAGCACCTTTCAACTGATCAAATAAATCATCAATCCAGGGTAACGAGTACTTATTCTTTATGGTTACTTTATTAAGCTGCCGGTAGTCGATACACAATCTCAAAGACCCATCTTTCTTTTTCACAAACAGAACCGGAGCACCCCAAAGTGAATGACTTGGTCGGACAAAACCCCTATCAACAAGTTCTTGCAACTGTGTCTTTAACTCCTTTAATTCTGTAGGAGCCATACGATATGGAGCTATGGAGATCGGAGTAGTTCCTGGAATCAAATCTATAGAAAATTCCACTTCTCTTTCTGGTGGCAATCCTGGTAATTCCTCTGGAAACACATCGAAAAATTCACATACCACTAGAACTGCCTGTATTTTTGACTCGATACTTTGGTGTCAAGTACATAAGCCAAGTAAGCATCATACCCTTTTTGACATACCTACGTGCGCCATTACCAAATCATATCGATAACCCTCCGTCGATCAGATTTAACCCGAGCAACTCACCATTCGACATTTTAGCACAATATATTTTTGTTTACAATTTATTACCGCACCATGTCAAGTTAACCAATCCATGCCCAATATCACGTCAAATTCATCAAATGGCAGTAACATCAAATCAGCCAGGAAACAATAACCTCTTACCATTAGTGGACAATTTTACAAATTTTATCCACCAACACAGACCGCCCAGGGGTTCGAGACTTTAACCACAAATTCAAGAGGTTCAATGATAAATTTTTAATAATTGCAAGTTTAACACATATATATGAATGCGTAGAACCGGGATCAATCAATGCAGTAATATCAGTATCAAGTAAAGAAAATGTACCAATAATAACATCGGGTGCTGAGGCATCTTCTCTGGCACGAATGGCATATGTCCTAATAGGTGCTCATGCCTCAGGCCTACCTGCAGTATCTTTTGTAGCTCCTCGACTACCACTGACATTACCGGATGGTCGAGGTGGTCTACCTCTCGAAACTGGATTACTCGGCTTTGATATCTGTTCAGCTTCTTTTTCACCCCTTTCTGGACAATCTCTGAGGAAATGGTCAAAAGAACCATATCGGTAACAAGCCCCGCTCTTTAATCGACATTCACCAAAATGAGCTTTATTACAGTACTGGCATCTCGGTTTAGGAGTGCCAACACTGCCAACACTGGTCACTGATGGAGTAGAAGGCCTTGGATTAGTGCGTTGAGAACCTCGCTCTTTGCCCAAATACCCAATGGCTGAAGTAGAACGATCCTAATACTTCTTCAATTTCTTTGAAGCAGAAAACTGGGATTTTCCCATCGGTCTTTTACTAAAAATTCGAGCTTCCCTCTCAGCCTGTTTCTTTTCTTTTCTCAATTCTTCTTCTTTATAATCTCTCTCTGCCAATGTAGCAAACTCTCAAATTTCAAGAATTCTGATCAATAGTTTAATGTCTTCATTTAACCCTTCTTTGAATCGTTTGCACATTTTAGCTTCTGACTGTACCCATTCTCGAGCATATTTACTCAATCGAACAAATTCTTTTTCATATTTAGATACTGATCTGTTACCCTGTTTCAACTTAAGAAATTATTTTCTTTTCTAATCGAGAAACCTCTGGCTGATATATTTTTTTCTGAACTCGGTCTGAAAGAATTCCCATGTAATTTCTTCTTTCGGAACAACTGAAGCTTTAGTATTCCACCAATGGTAAGCTGTGTCTTTTAGCAGTGAGACGGCACATTTCAGACATTCTTCTGGTGTACAAGATAATTGTTCCAGAACCCGAGTAGTGTTTTCTAACCAGAATTCAGCCCGTTCAGAATCATCATCAACTGCTGCTCGAAATTCTTCGGCCCCATATTTTAGAATTTTATCTACTGGAGCTTTTCCTTTTCTGACAGATTCAGTACCTGCACCCTATAGGATCTCGGGAACCGGTGAAGGAGCAGGAGTGGGAGCTTGAACTTGCTGCACTACAGGGTTAGTTCTTAAATATTGATTAAACCATTCATTCATCATTTGAAAGAAGGCTGTTTTTGCCTCCTCCCTCGACCCTCTGTCTGGGCCTTCTCTCGCTAGTTTCTTCTCTTTGTAATCAAGTTTAGCATGACTTCCACTTCTTCAGATTGAGCTCGGTCGGATGACATTACTATAAGAAAAACACATTTTAAAGGGTCAGGAGATATCACACTATCAATAATAATTTAAATGGCATGTATAGCTAATCCCGTATTTGCTACATCGGTCCTAGAATCGGCTAAACCGTAGCTCTGATACGAATAAATGTAATACCCCTACCCGTATTCATTGTCGAAATAGGGTACGAGGCATTACCGGAGTTTACAAATTAAATTTTTTTTTATATTCAATATAGCCCTTTTATAAATATCTAACCTTCCCTGCAATATTAAATCGAGACCAATCCACATCAACCAAATCAATTCAACATATTTTCAAGATAAATTCATGCATATTTATAAGATAACGTCATCACATATCTAAAACCAGGTTTGTTAACCATACTAATGGCTAACTTTACATTCATTTCACGTTAACATTTACTTTGTTAGCTTATACATGCCATTGATTTCCAAAATAAAGTTTCTTTATATACCGAAATCCTAAGGTTGATAAAGGTGATGTGTCTCCACCAAATCCGACCTCCGAGCTCTTAACACTACAAAACAGGGAAAAAGGAAACGGGGTAAGCAATTTATACTTAGTAAGCTCATGTAACAAGAGTTATACTTACCAAATATTTTCAATACAATATAATAAACATTCATATATCCATTCAATGCATTATTACCCTAACATGCACAAACTCAACATTCAAGTTAGTAGAATAATTTCCATGTATCAATAATATATATACCATGATTGATGAGCTCGTCAATACCATGATTTCCATTTCCTTGTTATTTTTCCATATTTATCCCGTTGAATTTATTGGAATTTCGATGGATTTTCAGAGGTACACATTTATTGTACAATTCTGGTCCGTCAATTCATATTCATGTGCTTTATATCCATTTCAGAGAGCACACTCCTGAACCTCAACCTTGCAATGGGATTACCGGTCGAGCTAAATCCTTGCAATATAAACTCATAGAGTATCGTCGGGATTACCACCCAAAGCTAAATCCTCGCAACGACAATTACACTAATGAGCTTGGATCCGAATTACCACCAAAGCTAAATTGAGACCTAATTCGGATTACCCGTCCGGCTAAATCCATTTTACACATATTCTTCGGAGGGCTATATCAGATAGGATCACCCGTCCTGCTAGATCCTTTTACCAACAATTCCTTTTCAGAGATCTATCTAATTTTCCTTTCATTCAACCGGGATTTCTTCCCATTTTATCAAATATATCAATGTTTCATCAATTTTCATATAATGAACATTCAAATCATATTCATATACAAAACATGCATTTCAAGAATTTAAGAATATAATTCAAGTTACATGAACTTACCTTGATACTTGTTTGTAAACAATAAAAATCTACTAATCCCGAACTTTTTCCTTTCCTCGATCTAGCTTCGTATTTGAATCTTCTGGATCTAAATAAATAAATTTAATTATCAATTTAATACATTTCATGTTCACATGCAACATTCTCTATAATTCAACTATTATTTATAGTTCATTCAAAGCTGTCTACTTGAGTCATAGTCACTAAATTATTTATAACTTGAGCTACGGAACTCCAAATTAACTTCCGTTAATTTTCCCTGAAACTAGGCTCATATCTTTTTACCATAAAATTTTCAGAATTTTTGGTTTAGCCAATAAGTACAGTTTATTCTTTAAAGTCCCCCTGTTCTCTGCATTTGACGCTTCTGACCCTTCTTCACTAAAAATTAATTATCTCTTCATACAGAATTCAAATAATGTTCTCGTTTGTTTCTATTAAAATAGACTCATTAATGATTCTATAAATATAAATTTAAGCCCATAAATGTTTTTATTAAAGTTTTTATGATTTTTCAAAGTTAGAACAGGGAACCCAAAATCATTCTGACCTTGTCTCACAAAATTCATTATATCTCAAAATTTACAAATCCATTACTTACACTATTTCTTCTATGAGAAATTAGACTCAATAAGCTTTAATTACATATTTTTTTCATCTTCTAATTCGATTTCTACAATTTATGGTGATTTTTCAAAGTTAGTATACTGCTGCTGTCCAAACTGTTTTTGTGCAAGTCGTTTATTACCATTTTCCCCTAAGCTTTTAATAAATGATAATTTCGTCCCTACTCAATTAGCCTCTCAATTGAGCTGATTTTTCACAATTAACATTTTATTCTATCACCTTAAACTAGTTTACAACCTTTAGGAATAAGAATTTCAGCAATAGACTTTAATTCCAAGCATTTTCACAATTAGGTCCTAAAAATTAATTTTATTGAAATTACTTAATAAAATCATCTCATAAACAAATTAAAGCTTTAATTTAATTCTATTTCATCATAAACTTATAGCAATCAACCATGGTGACTTTCAATTTCATCCATGAAATCAAAAACTAATGAATTTAATAGTAGGACCTAGTTGTAAAAGTCTTAGAAATACAAAAATTACAAGAAAAAGGCAAGGATTAACTCACTTGGTGCAAAAATTATGAAATATCAGCTTAGAGAACCCTCCTATGGCATTTTTAGCTACTGGAATTGAAGAGAAATGAAGAGAAATCTAGATATTTCCTATTTAGTCCTAGCTTTATTTAGTTAATTTTGCAATATTCCAATTTTACCCTTAATTTATCAATTTTTCTGCTGATTTCATACCCTTTCCGTCTAGCCCAAATAAATTTTGGGTCTAATTCCCTTTTAAATCCTTTCTCATTAGACTCTTAAGCTATTTAATCATTCTAGTAACTTTTACACCTATTACAATTTTGTCCTTTTCATTTAATTGACTACCCAAACATTAAAATTTCCTAACGAAATTTTAATACCACACTAATAACATTTCATAAATATTTATAAAATTATTTTTGACTCTGTTTTACGAGATAGAGGTCTCGATACCTTATTTTTACCCAATTTCTTCAATAATTTATTTTTCTATCTAATCACTAAATTTGTAAAATTTTTCTATTAATATTTTCATACGATTTTCCTATCATATCAATTTTCAAGCAAAAATATTGAAATAAATTTCTCTTTAAATCGGATCTATGGTTACGAAACCATTGTTCCGATAACCTTGAATTTAGGCCATTACATAAATGCTCACTTTCGAGCTATCACTAGGTCTGCTCACACAAGCTGGCGGTCAAGACGTGTGCTTCTCACACAAGCTAACGAGTAATCGCAACACATGTCAGAAATCTCAGCCACCGGTAGAACATACTGTAACAACCCAAGCCCAGCCTAGCCGTTATGACCGAATCTGTGATGTCACATTGGAGTGTGTTTGAAAAGCGTAGTTCCGTTTAAAAAGTCTGTTTTATGATAAAACCTCGTTATGATTTTGATAAGTCAAGGTATCTTGTTCATTGTTAAAACTCCGATTGGTTTAGTAAAACATAAGTCTTTTTAGATTGTGATTACCCTTTTTTGAGAAAAATAGTGTTTTTTGCGGAAGCTTTTTAAATCAAGTTGCGTAAGCATGACAGTTGAAAATCATTTATCTTTTGAAAACTCGAGACTTATAGCTAATAGGTATAAACCAATATAATTAAATCCCCAAATTAAAAATAAACGTAAAGCGGCCTTATTACATAAAAATTTCCCAAAATAACTTAAATTATAATATTAAAAATTACTAAGTCGAGTGGCCACGACTGAGTCCTCCGTCGCATCGAATTGCCTACGTCTGGGGATTACCTGAACAATTAAAACAGATGGGTGAGTTTACGAAAACTCAGTGTGTAATCCCATATAAGCAACAATCAGAGAAACACAACTTGGGCCTAAGCCCTTTGTTTCAGTTAGGGCCATAGCCCATTTCAGAATTAGAAATAGTGTGGGCCTGAGCCCATTTCAGTAATAGTATCAGTGGGGCCTAAGCCCATTACAGAATCAATACAGTATGCAATCAGAAAATCCTACCCAATCCAGCCTCTACACACCGTCTCCGTACCAACCTTACACAGCATGTGCGGATAAAATTGACCCACCCAACCCTACACACCAAGTCGATTTGTTCAAGACTAACAGTCTTTGCAAAGAAGTCGCCAATAATAGGCTTATAGCCCACAAGACACTTCCTCCAAAACCATATATCCCACCCCATGTAATGCAACATAATATCATACGTGTATGTAGAAATGTCATGCTCAAAAACAGTCATACATAATACAGGGGTATTTCAGTCAATTTACCTCACACAGGTATAACGGTCATTTCATTAGTATCAAGTCTAAGTATACTTATCGACCCAATAGTAGATGCACAGTCATCTTGAACGACCCGTGCACCTTAACAGTCAATCAGTGCTAATAGGCCTATAACCCGTATTGCGGGCTTATATGGGCCCACACTCTCGTATGGCCTACATAGCCCAAAAATGGCATCAGCCGTGTAGTTCACACAACCTGGCCCACAATTTACCACACTTTGTACAATTTCTCTACGTGAGGCCCACAAGCCCATTGGGCCCACACGGCCCAGTTTGGCCCAAAATGGCCCAATACAGTTTTGGCCCATGAAATCGCTCATGGCCATTTCGTCGACAACATGACCTCATTTTGATACTAGGCCTGCCACATGGGTGGCCACGTGCCCTTGTGAAGTCGATGGTGCACTCCTCAGTTTTTCAGCTTTTGCCATTCAACAGTGTTTGTAGTGTGATTACACACCTGTTGATGAGAGAATACCAATCTCCACGTACTCCAACCTATTTCAACAAAAGCTTTGGTTAGACACCTAACTTATGAGTTGAAAGAAACTCTAACCGAACTTATACAAAGATCACTTACTATTGCCTTACTTAAGTGAGTGTAGCCTTAGTCCGTTTAGATCGCTGGCAAAAGTTGACAAAAGACTCCCTGCTAACTATCTGCACGACAACCAAAACTATTACTCGTGTTTTCCTAAACACATAGGTTGATTCAACGTATATTAGTCTAAAGGAACGCAACTCCAAAACAAGGAAAGGACTATTCGAGCAATACCAACCCAAGCCAAAATAATCTTAGTTCGGATCAAAGACAAGGAATAACATTACCTCCGGTCAAGAACGCAAGAAAGGCTCTAATTGTTTCTGTAACACTAGAGGGCTCCTTCACTTCTCAAAAGTTACTTAAAACCTGAAGACACCATAACCAAGAGAATATGTTAAGACTCGACATGCCTAGAAAAGAGAAGAAAAGCTGAAAAGTAGAGGCAATATGGGGACTTACTAGACAAAAAATCAACCAATGCACCAGTGAAAAAAGGAAAGATCTCGAGTAAATAGAGAGAAGAACAGAAAAGGGGAAATAAAGTATTCAGTCCAAGGTACAACAGATTGTGGAAGGAAGAAGATAGAGTCTAGAACCGAAAGTGACAATGAGGGAGTGGTGGAGAAATTGGTCAAAGCTCAAGAGAGGGGAAAATAGATAGGGATCGGCCTAACTAAAAATAATTGCAAGAAAGAGTTAAGAAGAAGGGTAGCAAAAGAAGTTGGCTAAACAATTGCCTGAAAGGAAACCAAATAAAGCTGCACAACTAGAGTAAAATAAAGTACCCGAAAGTCACCTTAAACAAAAGTTAGCCAGCAAAAACAAAAGAGCAAAGAAGCAAAAAGAGGAACAATCGATAACCGAAAAAATGAAGAGAATCACATACTACTCTCTAGACGAATTCCTAAGTGCATCTAGAGTCCTCAAACGACACTAACTCTCTCCTCCACAAGACTTCAAATTTGGCATAACTACCCCCACACCTCAGTCTCCACTATTTCCTCCCCTTATCCCGCTTCTAAAATCTCTCCACTACATCCTCAAACAGATCACCACCCAATCCCCATTTCTTCTCCTCAATTTTGGCTAACATGATCCATTACTTCACTTAATAACTCAACCGACCAAGCAATAGAGTCCAACTGCCCTACAACCTTCCATACCACTGCTTGTAAAAATAAACGCACTTGCACGCAGCAAGACTCGAACTCCAGTCTTCTAGCAACAAATAACACGCCACTAACCCCTTGACTAGCAAGCTTTTTATGTCAAACAACCCTCACAATAACTTAAAAGTCTAGTAGCTGGAGACAATTGTTAATGCAAGTAGAAGCACAAATTTTGCTCAAGCCAAGGCTTGAACCCATGACTCCTTAAACACTCCCAAAGCACTGAACCACTAAGACAAGCATACAACCACGCCACAACACACGAAACTAATTTTAACTGGGTTTTCGAGATTTGGGGGGTTACAACTAACTGCATCCACTCAAGATTTAAAACTTCTAGGCCCAAAATTTGGGGCGTTACATGTACGTATCAGCACCCAAAACACTGTAACCCCTAATGACATGTCTTTTGTATCCTATCTTTTTCTAAGGTTCAACTGAGATTTCATACGTTGCCAAATCTTTGTCGAATATTTTTGTGAAGTCGTATTCATCAAGAATGCAATAATAAAGTATTTAAAACACAATTACTTTAATGTTTATTAACATACAAACTTACCTCGATTATAAAAATGCCAAAACAAGATTAACTAGTCTGATACTTTATCTTTCCCTCGATATAGATCCATACGAGGCTTAACTTGATCTAAATAATCAAATTCTATCAATTTAGTATTCATTCTATTCAATTTAGGACAAAATACATATTTTTGCAAATTTACACTTTTACCCCTAAACTTTTAACTTCTTTACAATTTAGTCCTTAGCTCATAAAAATGCAAATTCATGCAATTTAACTTATACCCATGCTAGCCGAAATTCACTTAAGCCCATAGCGTATCATATTTTTCATTATTTTACACATTTACCTTATAATTTTCATTTTTCTCAATTTAATCCCCTAATTTGCAATTTCATTCAATATCACTTAACAAATGTTGTTTATCTAACAACAACCATTTATTTTCTACCGTAAAACATCAAAACATATACACATTATCAATGGTAAAACCCTGATACTTTAACAGTTTCACAAATTAGTCCCTGGGCTAGCTAGATTAAGCTACAACGACTCTGAAAACATAGAAATCATTAAAAACGGGACGAAAAATCATACCATGAAAGCTTTGAAAGGTTGGACGAATGGTAAGTCTTCTCTAATGGCATTTTCTTCTTAAATTTTGATGCAAGAAGATGAATGATGAAGAAAATTGGCTTTGTTTTAATTAATTTAAATTTTATTTACTAAATTACCTATATAACCTTTATAATTAACCATTAATTCACTTAATAAAATATCTATATTTGTCCACTCAACATGTTAACGGTTTAATTACAACATAAACCCTCCAATCATTTAATTGCATAGCTAATAAATCCCTTTAGCTTATAGAACTCTAGTTTTGCACCTTTTTCAATTTAGTCTTTTTTGTCGAATTAAGCATGCTAACGATAAAATTTCTTAACAAAATATTTATATGACACTATTCACACACTGTAGATTTTAAAATAATAAAATAAATATTTTAACCTCAGATTTATGGTCTTGAAACCACTATTCTTGTAACGCCTAATTTTTTAAATCTCAAAATCTTTGTTAAAATTTATTTTGTACGTCTGTGATGTGGATGTATGTCTGCCTTAGTGGTTTAATGCTCTGGGAGTGTCTGAGAGGCCATGGGTTCAAGCTCTGGCTTGACCAAAATTTTGCTCCTAATTGAATAAATTATTTTCTTCTGATAGTAGGCTTCTTAAAGTAATGAGAGGGTGGCTTGACATAAAACGCCAACTAGTCTATTGGCAAACAGCGTGATATTGATGTTAAGGGACTTGAGTTTGAGTCCTACTACATGCAAGGAGTGTCTTTTTGCAAACTACCGTATGAGTGGTTGTACGGTATTGGGACTCTATTGGTTGGACAGTTGAGGGAGTTTGAATCGGTCAAGTGCCGGATTAGTAGAGGGATTTGAGGAGGAGTTGGGGGAGTGGATCAAGGAGTGGGGGAGTGATCTGGGGAGAATTTTGTGGGGTTTGAAAGGGAGAAGAGTTGTAGCCGAATAGGTACTTTAACCATAGGAATTCGACTTTGGAGTTTAAGGAGCCTCTATTGCTTTGTATTTTGGGTTTTGGCATTTTTGGTCTTTTCATATTTGTTTTGAAGCCGGGCATTACGGGATTTTGTCATGAGTACCCTTTCAGTTTTTGGTGAGTTCGATTCTACTCTTCCCTTAAGCATCTAATCCACCGATTTTTGTCCTTCACTATTTCTTCTTTTTCCCAATTGGTATTCTTCTCCCTGGACGAATAACACTTGCTTTTCCCCCTCACAAACCATTTTTGGTTGTTAGCTATACTTGTAGACTTCTTCTCCTCTCCTTCTCTCAACTCTTCTGTTATTCTTACTTTGGCCGAATCTTGTCAGGACCTAACTATCTCCTTCTCCTCTTTTCTTTTTTGTTCCTTGGCTGTTTCTTGCTGAAGGTTTGCTGAAAACCCCTTGATATATTTGGTAAGTGTTATAGTTTGTTCTCCCTAGCCAGACCTTATTAGGTTCTCTTCTCAAAAGTTTAGCTTATGTACCTTTTAGGCATGACATTTCTACATACACGTATTATGTATGATTGATTTTGAGCATGACATTTCTACATACACGTATGATATTATGTTGCATTACATGGGGTGGGATATATGATTTTGGAGGAAGTGTACTAAAAAGCTATAAGCCTATTACTGGCAGCTCTGCTGCAAATACTATTTTAGTACCGAAATCGGTATGACATGGTGTTAGGGCTAGGTGGGTCAATTTTATCCCCACATTGTGTGTAGGGCTGGTACGGAGATGGTGTGGAGTGGTTGGATTGGGTAGGATTCTTTGTTTGCATACTATACTGAAATGGGCTAAGGCCCAGCCTGATACTGTTACTGAAAAATGGGCTAAGGCCCTAGTCGAAACTGACGGGCTTAGGCCCAGATTGCGTTTACACTAATTGGTTGTTATTTTGGAATTTTTCACACTGAGTTTTCATAAACTCACCATCTATTATCTGTGCAGGAAATCCCCATGCTTATACGGATCGAGGCGATGGAGGACTCGAAGGTGGCCACTCAATGTAGTTAATTTATTTAATATACTATAATTTAGATTTTTATTCGATATTGGTTTTTCGTCATGTAATAAGGCCTTTTAAAGTTTATTTTATTTTGGGGATTTAATTACTTTAATTTTCACTTGTTAGTAATAGGACTCGTATTTTCAAGAAAGCTCAAACCAATGTTTTTTTGAAATCATTACGCTTACGCCATACGTTTTAAAAGCTTTCGCAACAAACACTGTTTCAAAATTTGAGAAACTAGAATAACTTATATTTTGTTTAAATAACTTGAGTTTTCACAAGGAACTAGTCATTCTAACCCTTTCATTTAGAATCTAAACAAGTTTTTATGAAAAATGGATTTTTGTCAATTTTATATTTTGGAAAAACACTCCAATGTCACATTACAGATTCGACCGTAATGTCTAGGCCGGGTTTGGGGTGTTACATTTAGTGGTATCAAAGGCAGATTACAAAATTCGGCTGTAGGTTTGGATTTTCAAAACCGTGGAAATGTTTTACTGAAGGAGTAGTACATCGAGTCTCCGCGCATATCTTGAGAGTCTTCTGATTATTTATACTGAAATAATAGTATTGAAATGATATTACTAAGACTACTTTAAGTAGTAAAAACTTTACGAAAAACTCTTAGTTAGAGTAAACTTTGAACGACGAATTGTGAAAAGAAACTCTGAAATAATATTGTTCATAAAACATCTGCAATAAACACTAGAATAATAATTGATTGGCATAAAACTTTTAATACAGATAAAAGCACAAGTGGGTAATGAGCACTAGAGGTACTCATGGTAAGGGCCGTATCAGAGGCCATGGAGGTGCTCGGGCTGGGTCTTTGTCTTCTGGACACTAGCCTAATGAGGAAGTTAGAGGGGCACCAGCTTCACCTATGGTTGAGACAGGGTCTCAGAATCGAGTAGCTGGGGACAACGTATTGTCCCAAGTAATGTTGAGAATTCTAGAAAGGGTCACTGGGCCTAGTACTGGTAATGTCGGTCGTGGGTTAGTTACGAAACGACTCGGGTCTAATGGGGTAGAAATATTCAGGGGTATTGCTGGAATTTCCCCTAATGTGGCTGAATATTAGATCAGGCCACAGAAAGGATCATGGATGACCTTGACTACACCTCTGATCGGAAGCTAAAAGGTGCAGTATCTCTATTGAGAGACGAGCCTTACCAATGGTGGCTTACCGTCAAAGAAGGTACTCAAGTCGATCGTTTGACCTGAGAGTTTTTCAAGACTAATTTTCAAGCTAAATATGTGGGTGCCAGCTATGTGGATGCCAGTAGAAGGGAATTTCTGAACTTAACTTAGGGAGATAGGACAGTGGCTAAATATGAGGTTGAATTTTTACGACTGAACCGCTATGCTCGTGGGATGGTGGCTACAAAATACGAGCGGTATTTTTTATTTGAGGATGGCCTCAGAGATGGTTTAAGGGTTCTGATAGCTCCTTAAAGGGAGAGGGATTTTGCAGCCCTAGTTGACAAGGGAAAAATCATCGAGGATGTGACGTGCGCTGAGTGCCAGAATAGGGAGAAAGGCAGAGGTAAGAGGGATGTTGAGCCCTCAAATTCGTTTTAGAGGTTTAAGAAAAAGCCTAGAGCTGATGGGCCTATCAGAGTTAAAGCCTCTACTGCTGCTACTGCTGGACCACAATTCTGTGCTGATTGTGGAAAACGCCATCAGGACGAGTGTTGGAGGAAGTTGGGTGCATGTTTGGGGTGTGGATCATTGGAGCATCGGGTTAAGGATTATCTGCAGAGGCTCGATCAGATGCAAGTTATTGGTATGAGTACGGGTCAGCCACTAAGAGGCCGTGGTCAGGTCAAGGGTAGAAATGGTATGGGTAGGGGTTGTGAAAAACTGGGCAGATGTGCTGGTCATACTGAGGCGAGACAACTGGCACCGGTTTACGCTGCACATCGTCGAGAGGACGGAGATGTTCCAGATGTCAAAACGGGTACGTTCTCTATCTATAATGTACCTTATACTGCATTGATTGATGTTGGGTCTACGAATTCATACATAGCATACTCTGTGTCTGAGAAATTGGGGATTCCAGTTGAGAATACTCTAACTGGAATTACTGTTCTAAGTCCACTAGGACAGTCTGTTCGAGTAAATAAGTTGTTTAGAGATGTTCCTTTAGAAATACAAGGAGTTGACTTTTTGGCCGATCTTATGGAGCTGCCTTTCTGAGAATTCAACTTAATATTAGGTATAGATTGGCTAGTTAAACATTGGGTAAGTTTGGATTGTGCCATAAAATGGCTTGTACTGAGAACTGAGGCGGGTGAAAAGGTAGTGGTAATTGGAAAACGGCGGAACTATTTGAGTAATGTAATTTCTATGCTAAGGGCCGAGAAGTTAGTTCACAAGGGTTGTCAGGCGTTCCTGGCCTATGTCAATGTTTCAGATAGTAGAGACTCTCCGTTGAAGGATATCAAAACAGTTAAGGATTTTCTGGACGTCTTTCTTGAGGAATTGTCGGGGTTACCTCCAGAACGTGAAGTGGAGTTTGGGATTAAGCTCCTCCCTGGTACTACTCCGGTGTCCATCGCTCCTTATAGAATGGCACTAAAAGAGCTTGTAGAGCTTAAAGCCCAAATTCAAGAGCTACTGGATCGTGGGTTTATCCGCCCTAGTGTGTCTTCGTGGGGAGCACTAGGCTTATTTGTTAAAAAGATTGATGGAACCATGCATATGTGCATCGATTACCGACAACTGAATAAATTGACGATTAATAATAACTTGATACGTGATATTCGTGACAGGTTTTAAATATTTATAATGAATCATTCTTGAAACTAACTATTATCACGATGAAGGCAAGTGTACCTATCAAATAGTAGTATAGCTTTAGCAAGACCTGATTATCGAACCCAAAGGAGCTAAAAGTACTAGTATCAACTTTCTTTTTATTATCTAGCCTAAAAAATAAAAGGGTTTTGTTTATCTAACTAATTAACTAAACTAAGAAACCACAAAAAAGAAATTTGGGGAAAATACTTTTTGGAAAACTCGATTGATTAAGACAATACCTAAGAAAAAATCCACTTAGACTTCACTTGTTATTTGACTTTGAATTAGACGATTTATTCATTCAACTTGTTCCGTAGAGATCCCTAAGTTATATTATTATCTCTCTCGAGACTAACAACATCTAACCCTAGATTGAATAATTGAAATCTCTTTTTAATTAACGCCCTAGGGTTGCATTAACTCGATCTATGGATCCCCTTATTAGGTTTCACCCTAATCCGGTAAAATCTTGTCACCCTATCTCTAGGCGCACAATCAACTCCACTTCATTATGACAAATTTACTCTTAGACAGGGTCTATTCCTCCTCTGAATAAGAGCTTAACTTGAATCAATATCCTAGAATATCAAAACAAGAATTAAGAACACATAATTAAGAACAAGTCAAATATTTATCATACAATTCAGATAATAATAACAAGATTTGTTTTAGGTTTCATCCCCCTTAGGTATTGAGGGGTTTTAGTTCATACTAATGAAAGAAAACATCTCAAAAGAATAAAAATAACAAAACATAAGAAAACCCAAAACCCTTGAGGGAATTTGAAGGGAGATCTTTAGTCTTGATTGTGAATCCGGCTTCTGAGATGGATCGATCGGCTTTCCTTGAGCAATTCCTTGCTTCCTCCTCTCCATCCTCTATCTAAGTGCCTACTCAGGTGTTTAAATAGGCTTTCGAATGCCTAAGAGCCCTCAAAATTGGTCTTTTCCAAATTGGACTAAACTTGGGCTCGGCAGGGACATGCCCGTGTGAGATTGCTTAAGGCCGTGGTCAAGGCTATTAAATGGGCACGGGCATGTGATCTACCCATGTAAATTGTGCTTTGACCTTGCCAAAGGGACACGGCCATGTGGTTTGCCCGTGTGAGGAAGTCCAGGCCGTGTTGATTTTGTACGTTGGCCCATTTTCTCCATTTTTGGCCTGTTTCTCGTTCCTTTCACTCTCTTATGCTCACCTAAGTATAATACATGAAATTTAGGCATTAGGAGCATCAAATTAACCAATTTTAAGGAAAAATCATGCATAAAATGTGTTAAGCATGGGATAGAAATATGTATAAATTACGGTTTATCAACGATTAAGAATAAGTACCCTCTATTGAGGATTGATGATCTATTCGGTCAACTACGAGGAGCTTCGGTGTTCTTTAAAATAGATCTTCAGTCGAGTGGCAATGCCAAACGATAGGCTAATGGTCCAACTCTTTTAGTGATCTCGTATGGTCTGATAAATTGCGGACTCAGTTTGCCTTTCCAGCCAAATCTCAATACCTTTTTCCATGGAGATACTTTCAACTTGAAATTCGATCTCTTTTCTTTTTAGATCAGCATACGATTTTTTCCTATTCGATGCCGCTTTTAAACAGTCATGTACCATTTTAACCTTTTCTTCAGTTTCCTTAATCAGATCAACTCCGTGAATCTAAGTCTTCTTGAGTTCTATCCAATACAATGGAGTTCAGTACTTTCTGTCATACAAGGCTTCCTAAGGCGCCATCTTCAAACTCGTTTGAAAACTGTTGTTATAGGCAAACTTTACCAATGGTAGGTGTTTTTCCCAACTGCCCTGAAATTCAAGGATGTAACATCGCAACATATTCTGAAGAATCTAAATCATCCATTCAGACTGACCATCAGTCTGTGGGTGAAATGCTATACTAAAACTCAACCTAGTACCCAAGGCTTCTTGTAACTTTCTCCAGAATCTCGAAGTGAATCTCGAGTCTCTGTATGAAATAATTGGTAGCGGTACCTCGTGTAATCTCACGATGTCAGATATATACAAGTCGGCCAACTTGTCAAGAGAGTAATATGTCCTCACTGAGATAAAATGAGCCGACTTCGTCAATTTATCCACCACAACCAATATAGCATCTTTCTTTTTAGGGGTCTATGGTAATCCAGTCACAAAGTCCATAGTAATTATGTCCCACTTCCATTCGAGGACCATCTGTAACACCCCTTACCAGTATCTGAAGCCGGAAGAGGGTTCGAGGCGTTACCGGAATTAAACATTCACAAACATGCAAAATCAGGCCATAAAATTTCATTCAAATTAAAACTTTTCAATCACATGTAGATCGTCCCTTATATAGGCCTTCGAGGCCTAAAACATACATCGGGGTGGTTCGGGACTAAACCAAGGACTTTAGAAAGCTCTGGGAAAACTTAGAGAAATTTTCATGAAATAGGGTCACACACCTGTGTGGACACAGGGACACTCTCGTGTGTCTTCAACATGCACGTGTCCTTAAGCTGTGTAACTCTCTGTTTATGACATCAGCAAAACAAATTGATCCACACGGCCAAGCCATACGCCCGTGTGCTAGGCCGTGTCCTCCACACGGTTGAGACACATGGTCGTGTCTCTGCCCGTGTAGCCAACACTTAAGCTATTTTCCAAGCCTTATGTTGTCCTTAATTCTCTCCCATACTTTTACACATTATAGACACACCTTATAACATCAATTTAATGGTTAATTATCTTTTAGTAAAATTCTGTTAAAGCATTTACATGATGTCATACATATGTTTATTACCTATACTCATGTTACACCAAGTTAGGCATTCCAATTCACATTCTATAATGTTCCATATTCAATCATTATCAACTTACTACCATGCCACACATTCATTCCATGGCCATGACCACCTCAAATGGTCTTAGAGGATTCATCATGTACATGTGTTATACTAATCATTCATAACAACCAATTATAAACACATCACAAACATTAACACATAGCAAGAATAAGTAGGCTTATAAGCCATAACCATTTAAGCCACATCTCATGGCCATATACAATAAATCAATATAATCCGATACATTTGGCTAATCATAACAACATCTAACATAAAAACTAGTCCTTATACATGCCACTCACTTGAAAATATTTAATACACATATGACAATACTCCAAAGTTGTTGGCTTGATAGTGTGATGCTGCCTCCGACGGTCTCCAACCCTAAGCTGACCTAAGAACACTAAGGAAATGGAGAGGAGGGAGTAAGCTTAAAGCTTAGTAAGTCCATATGAAAATAATTAGCAAATTATCAACATGATTCAATGAAAATGTAATCATAATTACACTTTTGCTGATTTTCTGGTCATGCTATTTTCTCGAGTCATAGTTACTAATTTATTTATATCTAGAGCTAAGAAACTAAAAATTAAGATCCATTATTTTCTCTGAAACTAGACTCATATATCCTCTTACCATACAATTTTCAAAATTTTTGGTCAATCCAATAAGTACAGTTTATTCATTAAATATACCCCTATTTCACTGTCTGACAGTTCCGACCTTTCTTCACTAAAAATTATTTATCTCATGGTACGAGACTTTAAATTTGGAACCGCTAATTTTCCCAAAAACTAGACTCCTTAAGTATTTTAAGCATGCAAATTATAACCTATAATTATTTTTTAAAATTTGTAACTATTTTCCTAATTATCACAGAATATGAAATTCTTTTGCCTTCACCGTTTCTTTTATGAGAAAATAGAATCATCAAGATTTAATTTCATATCTTATTCAACCTTTAATTCAATTTCTACCATTTTTGGTGATTTTTCAAAGTCACACAACTACTGCTGTCCAAAATTGTTTTATTACAAAATTTCACTTTTACACAATTTCACTTACTCCATTCTATTTTACAAAAAGATTCGCTCAACTATCGAGCACATGGATCACAAATTTCCCCATAGATATATTTGTACTTATTCATCACATAGTCATGTACATAAGTATTTTCACTTAGTAAATTTCCCGTTGAACTCATCGGAATAATGATAGATACCCAGTGACCTGTGCATATACCACCCTTGTAATTGAAGCTCTCTGGTGCGCATAGTAGCCTCCACTTAGTACTACACATGAGACCTATCAATCTGGTACACGTAGTAGCCTACACTTAGTACTACACACATGACTTAACCATCTGATACACATAGTAGCCTGCACTTAGTATGTGACAGCCTTAAAACGACCCTAGTCAGAATGTGGTCTTGGGACCACAAAACCGAGGCATAAAAATAATTTAATATTCATTTTGATGCCTATAATATGTGTTAATTCGTGTGTGTCATTTTTGATGTTTTGATTTAGAGTTATAAATGTGAAATTCACTAAAAAGGACCTAGTAGTAAACTTTGAAAGTAGGATAGGGAAATGTGTGATGACTAATTGAATCATGCATGCAAAACAATGGTTTTGCATATCAAATACCCCTTCTTTTTATAAGTGGTGGCCGGCCATGATGGTCACATATATATAATATGTATTAAATCTTAATTAAATGACTATTATTTTATGCAAAAGAAAGGTAATAAATAAAAGAAAGAAAAAGGGTAATGAAAACAAAGCTTGTATCCTTGGTTCTAGCTTGGCCGAAACTTAAAGGAAGAAAGGGATATAGCATTCGGTTGTCTTAAGCTCAAAACAAGGTTAGTAATTCATGTTAGATTTTGGAATTTTAGCTTAATTTAAGTTAATTACTAAGTTCTTTAATTAGCCTATGTTAAAATTTTGGACTTGGGTGGTGAATGAAGCATTCGGCCATGGTTGTTAGTGAAGAAATTTGATTATCTTCTTCATGTTTTAATGAGTAAATGTGATATGGGTGTTAAGCCGGAATGATGTTTAAGTACGAATGTGTTTGGATGGATGTGCTTATGAGTATGACTTGAGATAAAATGGTGGTAATGTTGTATACACTTGATAAGTATGTTAGATGGTTTGAGATTTGAACTAGTTATCAAGTTCTTTAGGTAGCCCATGCTAGGAATTTTGATTTTGGCATGACTAGGACTTTCGGCCATAGTAGCTATTGAGGGTTTAGGTTTGTGATTCATTTTAAATTGGATGATAGGAAGGAAATCGGCTTGTGTATGTGTAGTTGCTTAATGTGAATTTAGGTAACATTTCTTGTAACATTGGCATTTTAAAAGTGATGGAATGGGGATTTAAGCTTGATAAGATTTTGTTAAGGATGAATGAAAAAAAATGTGTATTCGGCTAGGGATGATATGATTGATTGGTGAAGTGGCTAATAGGGATTTTTAATGAAATTATGCCAAGGCGAATGTATCATGAAGTAAATAAAATGCTAAATCGCATTATGTGCTTATACATATAATCGGCTAGGAAGGTTTGATATGAAGCTTTGATAAGTTTGAGAGATGAATGACCGAATGAGCAATAGGTTATGTATGGATGAATTTTATGCATATGTTTGTGTGTAGCATTAGTAATTTAATGGCATTCGACATTGTTTAATTAAAATTTGAAATGAATGCTTGGAAGATTAAATAGGTCGCTCTAATGACCAAATATGCTAAAAGCTAAAATATGGACAAATGATACTGAATGAATTGGTTTTTGAATTGTATATGGTAGCCGTATGTATGTGTTTGATTGAGAAGTAAATTTGTTTGAATTAGCTCAAGAGCTTAGAGGACCAAAGTTGGATAAAGGGAAGGAAAAAGTGATCGAATAGCCGTCGAAATCGTTCGACAACATCCGAGGTAAGTCTTGAGTAATGACCCTACTTGAATTATATTGAAATGATTTGTCATATTATGGCAGATAGCCGAATGTGCGTAGGGACTACGTTATAAAGTCAATTGAAATCATGCTCTTTGTGTGTGGCTATTGAGCCGAAATTGGAAAGGTTTGATAAATGTTTTGTGTTTGAGCCTTAGTAACGAAAATGAAATATGATGTGTCATGATTATTGATATATGTGTGCATGAGCATTTGAATGATACCCGGGCTAAGTCCCGAAGGCATTTATGCTAGTGATTATATCCGGGCTAAGACCCGAAGGCATTTGTGCGAGTTGTTATATCCGGGCTAAGACCCGAAGGCATTCGTGCGAGTTGTTATATCCGGGCTAAGACCCGAAGGCATTCGTGCGAGTTGTTATATCCGGGCTAAGAACCGAAGGCAATTGTGCTTGTGGTTATATCCGGCTAAATTCCGAAGAAACTTGGTTTGAAGATGAGCGTTTTGTGCTGTAATAAATTCAATTAATACGCTCGAAAAACCCAAACGATAAGGTATGTTTGCATGTGCATCGGAAAAGTTGATTCGTTTGAAATAGTATTCGTTCAATCGACTAACGAACTTTCGGCTCTTAGATAGGTTGATACCTTGTGTGTGTATATGTTGATGAAGTGTGAAGTAAGTATGATTATGAGAATGTGTATTAATAAAGTGATTCATTTAGCTATGTGAACGTAATACTTTAGTCAAAGCCGATTTCATTACTTGAAACTTACTAAGCATTAAAATGCTTACCCCGTTGCTTTGGCTCTTTGTTTTCTAGATTTTGTTCGTTAGCTATCGGATTCGGGATCATCGAAGTCGAAGTCATCCACACCATCAAAGCCCTTTGGTACTCTTTTAGTTGAACTCTGGATATGGCATGTATAGGACTACTCTTTGTTGTTTTTCAAGTACTTTTGTGATGTATGTGTATGCACCATGCGAAAATGGCTCGTAGAAGTGGAGTATGGCATTAGACCATTTGTGTTTATGTATATATATGGTTTCATGATGTGACTATGGACTGGAATGGAAGTGTTGGGCAAATGATCAGCCATTGGAATGGCTAAATATGATCATATGTGGACCTATGTATGACAAAACTCTAGTTGGTCCATGGGAAACCACGAAATAGGTAAAATTTACCTTGAAAACAGATGCTGACAGCAGCAGTGGTGTGGATTTGAAAAATCACTAAAATTTGTAGGAATGGAATTAAATAGTGAATAAATTATGTAATCGAACCTTGATGAATCTATTTTCATATGATGGTAACGAAACGATCATATGAACATTATATTAAGAGATATTAAAGTTCTCGTGAAGTAGGGCCAGAATTGTTTCTGGATCCCCTGTTTCGACTTTGAAAATTTACCATAAATTATCCAGAGACAATTAGAAGTCATGCCTTATATTTATAGATTCCCATTTGAGTCTAGTTTCATTAGAAACAAACGGCATGAGTATTGAAGCTCTGTACAAGGAGATATCCAAGTGGTAATACATGAAGATCAGAGTAGTCGAACCCAGAATCAGGGGAGACTTTAACTAATAAACTCTACCAATTGGCCCGACCGAAAATTCTAGAAATAAATTCACAGATGGATATATAAGTATAATTTCAGGGAAAATTTATGGAATCAGTTTTCGAGTTTTGGAACTCGAGATATGATTTTTAAGGCGACAGTGACGCAGTTAGCCAGCCTGTCCGAAATTTCTTTTTTTTTTTAAATGGACTGTGAAAACAAAGTAATTAAGTCTGTTAGCGCCTCGCGTTCGACTCCGGCAACGGTATCGGGTACGGGGTGTTACATAGTACTACACATGTGATCGAAGTTAACGAGTACGCATAGTAGCCAGCACTTAGTACTGCACATGCGACCTATCAATTTGGTACACGTAGTAGCCTGCACTTAGTACTACACATGTGACTCACAACGGATCATTTGTATCTCTTCTATTTCAAAGGTTCAATCAGGAAATTCTTCACTTTTCAACATTTTACTAACTCGTTCTTAGTCAATTCCAATTCGTAGTTTATATCAACTGATCATTCTATAGGCAGCCACATCTCATATAATAACAAAAGATAATAACATAAAAAGAATCGAAATATTATTTACATACAAACTTACTCATTTCAAAAAAATATCATACTCCATCAACCTTCCAAACCTTTACTGGACGTACTCGAATTGTGGCTTCATTCACATAGCAATATCTCATAATCACATGGCATTGCAACATTTTCATCATAACATAATGTCAAATTATTCACATATATATACTTACAACTCGTGTAATATTGAAGCATTAGCATTCAAATACAATATTGCATTATTAAAATCACATGAACTTACCTCAGGTTCGAGTACGACTATATATTCTGATTTAGTCCATAATCTCATTCATCTCAAATCTATGCCCGAATCTCATTTTCCTTGATCTATAATACCACATTTAGCTTAATAATTAGTCACATTATTCATATTGGTCCAAAAATCATACTTTTATAAAATTACATTCTGACCCCTAAACTTTTACATATTTGCACTTTGGCCCCTAGGCTCGTAAAGTGATTTTTATTCAATTTCCTTGCATTTTAAGCCTAGTCGAATCATTTTTATAACTATAGCAGCCCCTAATTTCCACTAAATCACACTTTTATGACAAATTTTGTAACTTTTACAAAACGGTCCTTTTTGACAATTTCACCGAAAATCACTTAGTAAAAGTCGTTTATTACACACCGAGCATTCATATTCTACCATTAGACATCAAAACACATGCATGTCATCCATGGGTAAATTTTTAAACACAAACCCTAGCTCAAAATATGGGTAGAAATGAGTAGATCTTGTTACAAGGATTTCAAAACGTAAAATCATTAAAAGCGGGCTAGAAACGGACTTACAATCGAGCTTGGAAGCTTGAAAACCCTAGATATGTATTCTCCATGCAAATTTCAGCCATGGGGTAGAAGATGGACAAAAATTGGCTTTTAATTTTGTTTTTAATTCATTTTAATTACTAGATTACCAAAATGCCCCTAACTTAAAAATATTCTATTTCACCCATTTCATGTCCATTTTGGTCCAAAAAATTATTCAATGATCTAATTACCATTTAAGGGTCGCCAATTTAAAATTTCATAACAATTAGACACCTCTAACTTGTAGAACTCAACTTTTGCACTTTTTACAATTTAGTCCTTTTGACCAAATTGAGTGCCCAAACGTCAAAATTTTCAAACAAAATTTTCACTAAATCATCCTGTGAAATTGTAGACCATAAAAATATAATAGAAACAAATTTTATTGTGTCGTATTTGTGGTCCCGAAACCACTGTTCCGGCTAGGCTTTAATTCGGGATGTTACACCATCCAGGTTGTAGTAAACCTGAAGGTACTTGATGTTCAGCCTTGACTTGCTAACATATCAAGCATTTCGATACAAATTCAGAGATGTCTCTCTTCATGCCGTTCCACTAGTACATTTTCTTCAAATCATTATACATTTTGGTACTTCCCAAATGAACAGACAAACGGCTATCATGTGCCTCTTGAAAGATTTTCTGAATAATTTCATCGTTCCTTGGTACAAAAACTTTGTCTCTGAACATCAAACATCCATTAGACCCAATATAAAAATCTGATTCGATGCCTGACTCACATTGAGCTCTTTTAGCTTGCAGGACACTATCATTAGTCTGAGCATCATAGATTTCCTAAAGAAATTTCGACCTAGCCCTTAACTCTTCCAAGACTGAACCATCATTAAACAATGCCAATCGAGCGTCCATGGCCCTCAGTGCAAATAAAGATTTTCTGCTTAACACGTCGGAGACCACATTCGCCTTTCTCGGGTGATAATCGATGATCAGCTCATAACCTTTAATTAGTTCTTACCATCTCCACTGTCTCAGATTCAATTCTTTTTGAGTCATCAAATACTTCAAACTCTTGTGGTCTGTGAATATACGACAAGTCTCACCATATAAGTAATGCCTCTAGATTTTCAAGGCAAAAACAATGGAGGCAAGGTCTAAGTCATGCGTCGGATAATTCTTCTCGTGTGGCTTCAACTGTCGCGAAGCATAGGCTATCACCTTGCCATCTTGCATAAGTACACAACCCAGTCCATTTAAGGATGCATCACTATAGACCACAAACTCTTTTCCCGGCTTAGGCAATACTAAAACTGGAGCTTCAGCCAGCAATGTCTTCAACTTTTCGAAACTCTGCTGACACTTCTCTGTCCATTCAAACTTAACGTCTTTCTGTAGCAACCTCATCATTGGAGTCGCTATCATGGAGAGTCCTTTTACAAATCTTCATTAGTAATCGGCTAAGCCCAAAAAGCTTCTAACCTAGGTTACATTTTTAGGTGGTTTCCATTCAACGATGGCAAAGATCTTACTTGGATCAACTCAGATGTCTTCACATGAAACAATATGACCCCAAAACCCTACTTCTTAGAGCCAAAACTCACTCTTGCTAAACTTAGCATACAATTGCTTTTCCCGTAAGGTCTGCAACACAGTCCTCAAATGCTTTGTATATTCTGTCTCATCCTTGGAATAGATCAAAATGTCGTCAATGAACACAACGACGAACTTGTCCAAGTATGGATGAAATATCCTATTCATTAGGTCCATAAATACAGCCAGTGCATTCGTTAAACCAGACAGCATGACAAGGAATTCATAGTGACCATACCTCGTTCTGAAAGTTGTCTTAGGCACATCCGATCCCTTAACTCGCAACTGATAGTAGCCGGATCTCAAGTCTATCTTAGAGAATATAGTGGCTCTCCCCAACTGGTCGAACAAATCATCGATTCTTGGCAAAGGATACTTATTCTTGATAGTTACCTTATTCAGTTGCTGATAATCTATATAGAGCCTCATTGAACCATTTTTCTTCTTTACAAATAAAATGGGAGCACCCCTATAACATCACTCACGCGTATCCGTTATCAGGATAGGGTTCGAGGTATTACTGAAAATTTACATTTAAAACATACTGAATCGACTTACCAGGTTTAGCTCAGATTTGAAACTTTCAGGCATTCACATCATGTCCCTTAAATGGGCCTTCAAGGCCCTAAATATACATAAAGATAGTTCAGGATAGGACCGGGAACATTTAATAACTTTAAAAAATTTCCTTACTTAGAAGTGTCACACGCCCGTGTATGATGGGCCGTGTGGTCACCCACACCAGTATGGCCTAGGGCACGTCCATGTCTCTAACTCGTGGGCAACACTGACTTTTAGGCACGGGCAAGATACACGTCCGTGGGCTCACCCCGTGTCCAAAACATGAGCATTCTGTTAAATTAACACGGCCAAGAAACACGCCCGTGTGTCCTACCCGTGTGCTAGTTTGACTTAAAGTTTTAGGTGCAGGGGACACACAGCCATACCACACGCCCATGGGGATGGACTGTGTGTCACACATGACCTAGACACACACCCGTGTGTCTAACCATGTGGACCTTAATAGGCTATTTTCCAAGCCTTTAGTCACCCCTTTCTACTACTTCTTCTTAGTAGATACCAAATTCAAAGTAAAACATGATTATACACTTGTAAATGATCTTGATGAAAATAGTTGTATGGAAACCTCATATCATTGATTTCATACAAAAAGGTTATTTCCCATCTATTATTTATGGGTTCTTATGTTATTGTAGCACATTCAATGTAACACCCCGTACCCGAGTCCGTTACCGGAGTCGAACACAAGGTGCACACAAACTTGACTTAATCATTTTCACAGTCCATTTAAAATTTTCCGGACAAGCTGGTTACTGCATCACTGTCGCCTTAAAAATCATATCTTGAGTTTCAAGGCTTGAAAATCAGTTTCGTAATTTTTCCCTAAAATTAGACTCATATGTCCATCCACAAATTTTTTTCTAGAATTTTTGGTTGGGCCAATCAGTACAGTTTATTAGTTAAAGTCTCCCCTGTTACAGGGATTGACTACACTGACCTTCGCGCATTACGACTTGGATATCTCCCTGTACAGAGCTTCAATACTGATGCCGTTTGTTTCTATAGAAACTAGACTCAAATAGGAATCTATAAAAATATGGCATGACTCCTAATTATCTCTGGTTAATTTACAATGAATTTCCAAAGTAGGAACAGGGGATCCAGAAACTGTTCTGGCCCTGTTTCACGAGAACTTTAATATCTCTTAACATATAACTCATATGACCGATTCGTTTCTTCCATATGAAAGTAGATTCATCAAGGTTCATTTAAATAATTTATTAACTATTTAATTCCATTCCTACTATTTTTAGTGATTTTTCACATCCACATCACTGCTGCTGTCAGCATCTGTTTTCAAGGTAACCTTTACCTACTTCATAATTTCTTTGATTCAACTAGCCCTTTTAGCATACATGGCACAAGGAATGATCATGATTAACCATTCCAGTGGCTAATCGTTTCCAAACATTTCCATACCTCTTAATGAACAACATACAAAATGATTATGATACCATGCCAAAGTGTATATAAGCCATTTTCGCATGGCTATCCAAATTTATACAAAATCAAAGGGGTCTATGACCAACAAACGAAAAAGTAGTCCTATACATGCCATTTCAAAGTTCAACCAAAATTTGTACCAAAAAGGGGGCTTTGATAGTGTGGATGACTTCAACTTTGATGATCCCGAATCCGATAGCTAACGAGTAAAATCTATAAAACAGAGAGCCAAAGCAACAGGGTAAGCATTTTAATGCTTAGTAAGTCTCAAGTAAAGAAATCAGCTTTGACTAAAGTATTACATTCACATAGCTAAATGAATCACTTTATTAATACACATTCTCATAATCATACTTACTTCACACTTCATCAACATATACACACAAGGTATCAACCTATCTAAGAGCCGAAAGTTTGTTAGTCGATTGAACGAATACTATTTCAAACGGATCGACTTTTCCGATGCACATGTAAACATACCTTATCGTATGGGTTTTTCGAGCGTATTAATTGAATTTATTACAGCACCAAAACGCTCACCTTCACCCGAGCTTCTTCAGAATTTAACCGGATATAACCACAAGCACAATTGCCTTGGTCTTAACCGGATTTGGTAACTTGCACAAATGCCTTGGTCTTAGCCCGGATATAACAACTTCATACGAATGCCTTGGTCTTAGCCCGAATATAATCACTAGGATAAATGCCTTCGGACTTAGCCGGATATAATCACTAGCATAAATGCCTTCGGGACTTAGCCCGGGTATCATTCAAATGCTCATGTACACATATATCAATAATCACGACACATCCATATTTCATTCTCGTTACTAAGGCTCAAACACAAAACATTTATCAAACCTTTCCAATTTCGGCTCAATAGCCACACACAAAGAGCATGATTTCAATTGACTTTATAACTTAGTCCCTACGCACATTCGGTTGTCCGCCATAATATGACAAATCATTTCAATATAATTCAAGTAGGGTCATTACTCGAAGACTTACCTCGGATGTTGTCGAACGATTTCGACGGCTATTCGATCACTTTTTCCTTTCCCTAATCTAACTGTGGTCCTCTAAGCTATTGAGCTAATTCACACAAATTTAACTTATTAAAATCTCATTATGATAGCTTATGGCCGAATATGACAAGGAGTTTAAATGGTCATATGGCCATCCTTTAGCTCAAATACACAAGGGTCATGCACAATTTTTAATCACAAGAAGCAATTCAATACAATTCATTCAAACATCAAAATGAAGCTCAAGGTACTTAGCCCTTATATACATTAGACATTAGAGTCACATGTGTACGAAATCACGAATCGAATTCAGCACATTAGTTAGTACTCTCCTTAGCGAATTTTCCAAGCCAAGAATAGGCATCAATATGCTTGCCTCTAACCGAATGCATGCACACCAATCCCCTCATGTGGCGAATATGCATGTCCATGTTGAGGCCAATTATACACTAATACCACACATAAGCGGCATACATTTTACTAACTAACGATTCCATATTGTAACTCAATACGCATCAATCATTTACTTCATAACCAAACATCATCATGTGAAAATATATACCTTGAGATAGTATATATGTCATACCAATACATCATGTGCAAACATATATATATATATATATATGCTAGAGCTGAATCTCAAGTTGATTGTAACTAAACATGAACATAAATCCAAAACACAAATCTTACTTTCCATGCAATGAGCATAAATCATACTTATGGATGTACCATGGCGAATACATCACAACACCATAATTTTTTGTCATGATTAAACAAAGAACTTAATGTCTTACTCAAAAATACTAAAAAGAAAGTCCAAGAGCCATCAATCCACCATCACATGTATCATTAGCAAGCTTCATATTTAACATGCAATGGCATTAACACAAAATCCACCTTGGCCAAATACCATCCCCATGATCTAACAAAGATTTGAACCATGGGCTAATAAGAGCATCAAGCTATCAACTAAAAACATGCATGAATCTCATGGCACAACCTCAAACATACCTTAATCTAGATACAAGTATGGCCAAACCTCCTCCTAATCCTCTTCCAAACCAAGCATGAAGCAAAACTCCTTCCTTCTTCCTTAGTATTTTCGGCCAAAAGGAATGAAAAAGGATGAACAATTTTTTTTTCTTTGCTTTTCTTCAACTCACGGCAAAGGGAAGGGGGAGAAGCCTTCACACACATTTTTTTTCATTTTTTTATTACCATACAACTTATTTTATTTATTCCAACATAAACCACTTACAAAACATGTTTCATGACATGTTTTGCCCATCCCCCTTTGTCATGGCCGGCCACTAGTTCTTAAATGGGGAAATTTGACATGCAAACCCCTCATTTTTTGCATGCATGATCAACTCGTCATCACACATTTCCCCATCATACTTTCAAAGTTTACTACTAGGTCCTTTCTAGTGAAATTCACATTTATAACTCTAAATCAAAACATCAAAAATGTCACACATGAGTTAACACATATTATAGGCATCAAAATAAATTTTAAATTATTTTTATGCCTCGGTTTTGTGGTCCCGAAACCACATTCCGACTAGGGTCGTTTTAAGGCTGTCACAACTCTCCCTCATTTAAGAAATTTTCGTCCCCGAAAATCTTACCGGTAAATAGGTTTGGGTATCTCTCTTTCATAGAGTTATCGGGTTCCCAAGTAGCTTCTTCTATCCCATGTTTGAGCCATAACACTTTCACTAGCGGAACCCTCTTGTTTCGCAACTCTTTCACTTCACGTGCTAGGATACGAATCGGTTCTTCTTCATAACTCATATCGTCTTGAATTTCGACCTCTGATGGACTAATTATGTGCGATGGATCAGATCTATAACGTCGAAGCATCGAAACATGAAAGACGTCGTGAATCTTTTCAAGTTCAGGAGGCAAAATCAATCGATATGCAACTGGACCGACTCGTTCGGATACTTCATATGGCCCGATGAACCTCGGACTTAATTTGCCTTTACGGCCAAATCTGAGTATCTTTTTCCAGGGCGAAACTTTAAGAAACACTTTATCTCCCACCTGATACTCAATGTCTTTTCGTTTCAGATCCGCGTACGACTTCTGACGATCGGAGGCTATCTTCAGATTTTCATGGATTACTTTAACTTTCTGTTCAGCATCTTTAATCAAATCCACTCTGAAAATTTTACTTTCACCGAGCTCGGTCCAATACAATGGTGTACGGCATTTACGCCCGTACAAGGCCTCGTAAGGCGCCATCTTAATACTCGATTGAAAACTATTGTTGTAAGCGAATTCAACAAAGGTAAATACCATTCCCATGAACCACTGAACTCGAGGATGCAACATCTCAACATATCCTCAAGTATCTGAATTATCTGCTCGGATTGACCATCGGTTTGGGGGTGAAAGGCGGTGCTGAAATGCAACTTGGTACCCAAAGCTTCTTGCAATTTCTTCCAAAATCGCGAGGTGAATCTCGGATCTCTATCCGACACAACAGAAATTGGTACCCCATGTAATCTCACAATCTGAGAAACGTACAATTTAGCTAGTTTATCCAATGAAAAATCCGTACGCACGGGGATAAAGTGAGCCGACTTAGTCAGTCTATCAACAACAACCCAAATCGCATCCTTCTTACTTGCGGACAATGGCAGTCCGGACACAAAGTCCATTGTGACTCGATCCCATTTCCACTCGGGTATCTTGATCGGCTGAAGTAACCCTGAAGGCACTTGATGTTCCGCTTTCACTTGTTGACATATTAAGCATCTCGAAACAAAGTCGGAGATGTCTCGTTTCATGCCATGCCACCAAAACCGACGTTTCAAATCGTTGTACATCTTCGTACTCCCCGGGTGGATTGCCATTCGGCTACAATGGGCTTCGTTCAGAATTATCGAAATAAGTTCCGAATTCTTTGGAACACACAGACGACTTCTGAACCTCAAACAATCGTCATCATCAATTTGAAACTCTGATTCCTTGTTCGGAACACACTCAGCCCGTTTTGCAACTAACTCATCGTCAATTTTCTAAGCTTCACGAATTTGATGAGTCAATAATGGTTTGGCATTTAATTCGGCTATTAACACATTGTCGGGTAGAATAGACAAGTGTACATTCATAGCTCGTAAAGCAAACAATGATTTTCGGCTTAAGGCGTCCGCAACCACATTAGCCTTTCCCGGGTGATAATCAATGACAAGCTCATAATCTTTTAACAACTCGAGCCAACGTCTTTGTCGCAGATTTAAGTCCCTTTGAGTCATCAAATATTTGAGACTTTTGTGATCCGAATACACATGGCACTTCTCACCAAATAAGTAATGTCGCCATATCTTTAAGGCGAATACGATGGCAGCCAATTCGAGATCATGGGTCGGATAATTTTTCTCATGTGGCTTTAATTGTCTCGACGCATAGGCCACAACTCGACCTTCTTGCATCAATACGCAACCTAACCCAAGTAGGGAGGCGTCACTATAGATGACAAACTCTTTGCCGATTCGGGTTGCACTAATCTGGAGCTTCATCAAATGAGTTTTCAATTGATCGAAACTTTTCGACACTTTTCCGTCCATTCAAACTTGACCTCTTTCGAAGCGGTTTTGTCATGGGTGTGGCTATCATCGAGAATCCTTTTACAAACCGTCGGTAGTGTAAGCAAGTCCCAAAAAGCTCGAACCTCGGTAATATTTCTTGGAGGCTTCCGGTTAAGTATGGCTGAAATTTTGCTCGGGTCGACTCGAATACCCGATCAGAGATACCACATGACCCAAGAAGCTAACCTCTCTTAACCGAACTCACACTTGCTGAACTTAGCATATAACTTGCTTATCCGTAATATTTGCAACACTAATCTCGGGTGCTCCGCATGTTCGGTCTCATCTCTTGAATAGACCAAGATGTCGTCAATGAACACAACTACGAACCGATCCAAATATGGTCGAAGATCCGATTCATCAAATCCATAAATACCGCGGGCATTAGTGAGCCCAAATGGCATCACTAAGAACTCGTAGTGACCATATCTCGCTTAAGGCGGTTTTGGGTATGTCCAAATCTCGGATTCATGGCGATAATAGCCCGATCTCAAATCTATTTTTGAGAACACCGAGGCTCCTTCATTGATCGAACAAATCATCGATCTGTGATAACGGATATTTATTCTTTATCGTCACTTTATTCAGGTGACGATAGTCAATGCACAACCTCATAGTTCCGTCCTTCTTTTTCACAAACAATCTTGGTGCACCCAAGGTGAGAAACTTGGTCGGCGAAACCTCTATCCGTCAATTCTTGCAACCGAGCTTTCAACTCCTTTAACTCGGTTGGTGCCATGCGATCTGGGGCTATCGAAATTGGCGTAGTCCCGTACAAGCTCAATACCAAACTCTATCTCCGAACAGTGGCAAACCCGGTAATTCTTGAGAAAAACATCCGGTATTCACAAACCAGTGCACAGATTCGGTTTTATTTCTAACTCCTTATCATCAAGTACATACGCAAGGTATGCTTCGCACCCTTTTCTTACATATTTCTGGGCCAACATTGATGACATTACAGCTGGCAACCCCTTCAAGTCCGTAGACTCAACTCGGATTATCTCGTTATTTGCGCACCTCAAATCAATAGTCTTGCTTTTGCAGTTCACAACCGCATCATGCACGGTCAACCAATCCAAACCAAGAATAACATCAAATTCATCGAGCGGCAAAAGCATCAAGTTCGTCGGAAAACAGAACCTCGAATTACTAGGGGCATTTCTTACACACTTTGTCGACAAGCGGTAACGACCAAAGGGATTTGACACCGAATTACGAACTCGATGAGACTCAATAGGTAAAGTCTTCTTTGGATGCTAAGGTTTCGCATATATAAGAATGAGTAGAACCAGGTCAATCAAAGCAATCACATTAGTATCAAAGAGAGTGAAAGTACCGGTAATAACATCCGGCGAGGAAGCAACCTCACGTCGCGTATGGCATAAGCCCTAGCAGGGCCTTGAGCCTCGGATCTGGTCGTAGCATCTCTAGATCCTCTCTGACCACCACTAGCATTGCCTGTATTTCTAGATGGTCTACCTCGAGCAGTGGTAGCGCCCGGTTTCTCACTCTGATCTACATTCTGTTCAGACAACTTTGGGCAATCTTTAGTGAAGTGGTCAACTGATCCGCACTTGTGACAGGAGCGGTCACGGAATCTACAACTTCCAGAATGCCATTTGCCACAATACTGGCACTCCGTTCTCTCTCGTCGATCATTTCCACCACTGGCGATCGAAGTGACTCGTGTGGTCACAAGGGGTCGATCGCGATCTCGTCTAGAAAAGCCCGAAGTGTCTCTAGACCGGCCTAAGCCATCTCTAAATTTCTTTGATGACTGTGGGAAGGGCTTCCCCGAAGACCTCTTACGAAACTCCCTTGCTCCCACTTCACTTTTCTTTTCTCCATCTTGAGCTCCTCGGCTTTGCACGCCGCTCGACAAGAGCCACAAACTCTCGATTTCCAAAATGCCAACATACACTTTATATCATCATTCAGTCCATCTTCGAAGCGTTTACACATCACAACTTCTGAAGAAATGCATTCTCGCGCGTACCGGCTAAGCCTCATAAATTTTCGTTCGTAGTCGGTAACCGACATGGAACCTTGTTTAAGTTCAAGAAATTCATTCCGTTTTTGATCCATAAATCTCTGACTGATATACTTTTTCCAAACTCGGTTTGGAAAAACTCCCAAGTTACTTGCTCTCGGGGCAATGAAGTCGAGTACACCACCAATAGTAGGCGTAATCACGTAGCAAGGAGATAGTACACTTTAGGCATTCATCGGTGTACAAGATAGCTCATCGAGTGCGGATAGTGTTGTCCAACCAAAATTCAGCTTGCTCGGCGTCGCTATCCGTAGCTTTAAATTCAGTAGCCCCATGATTTGGATTACATCAACTGGGGCTTATTTGACCTTATTTGGTCGATTCTGGGAGGTATTGTAGGTCTTGAGGTTGTATTAGTCGGGAATGGAGGTTGTGGGATAGCGTGTTAGTTCGAATGTATTGGTTGAACCAATCATTCATCACGCTATAAAAGCTTGCCTAGCCTCATCATTCGGATTGCTAGCAACAGGCTGAGAGTCCGCCGGCGCTATCCCTTGTGCGGGAGCAGGCGCCACACTCTCCACATCATCAGCTATCTCTCGGTTGGGATTGGGATCCATTACTATGAATAAACACAAATTCAAACGTCAGAAATCACCACACTATCAAATAATCACATAAAATGGCATGTATAGCTAGACCCAAACGCATTACGGTAGTCCTAGAATCGACTAAACCGTAGCTCTGATACCAATAAAATTGTAACACCCGTGCAGAGTCCGTTACTGGAGTCGAACACAAGGTGCACACAAACTTGACTTAATCATTTTCACAGTCCATTTAAAATTTTCCAGACAAGCTGGTTACTGCGTCACTGTCGCCTTAAAAATCATATCTTGAGTTTCAAGGCTCGAAAATCAGTTTCGTAATTTTTCCCTGAAATTAGACTCATATTTCCATCCACAAATTGTTTTCTAGAATTTTTGGTCAGGCCAATTAGTACAGTTTATTAGTTAAAGTCTCCCCTGTTACAGGGATCGACTACACTGACCTTCGTGCATTACGACTTGGATATCTCCCTGTACAGGGCTTCAATACTGATGACGTTTGTTTCTATAGAAACTAGACTCAAAGAGGAATCTATACACATATGGCATGACTCCTAATTATCTCTAGTTAATTTACAATGAATTTCCAAATTCGGAACAGGGGATCCAGAAACCGTTCTGGCCCTGTTTCACGAGAACTTTAATATCTCTTAACATATAACTCATATGACCGATTCATTTCTTCCATATGAAAGTAGATTCATCAAGGTTCATTTAAATAATTTATTCACTATTTAATTCCATTCCTACTATTTTTAGTGATTTTTCACATCCACATCACTGCTGCTGTCAGCATCTGTTTTCAAGGTAACCTTTACCTACTTCATAATTTCTTTGATTTAACTAGCCCTTTTAGCATACATGGCACAAGGAATGATCATGATTAACCATTCCAGTGGCTAATCGTTTCCAAACATTTCCATACCTCTTAATGAACAACATACAAAATGATTATGATACCATGCCAAAGTGTATATAAGCCATTTTCGCATGGCTATCCAAATTTATACAAAATCAAAGGGGTCTATGACCAACAAACGAAAAAGTAGTCCTATACATGCCATTTCAAAGTTCAACCAAAATTTGTACCAAAAAGGGGGCTTTGATAGTGTGGATGACTTCGACTTCGATGATCCCGAATCCGATAGCTAACGAGTAAAATCTATAAAACAGAGAGCCAAAGCAACGGGGTAAGCATTTTAATGCTTAGTAAGTCTCAAGTAAAGAAATCAGCTTTGACTAAAGTATTACATTCACATAGCAAATGAATCACTTTATTAATACACATTCTCATAATCATACTTACTTCACACTTCATCAACATATACATACAAGGTATCAACCTGTGTAAGAGCCGAAAGTTTGTTAGTCGATTGAACAAATACTATTTCAAACGGATCGACTTTTCCGATGCACATGTAAACATACCTTATTGTATGGGTTTTTCGAGCGTATTAATTGAATTTATTACAGCACCAAAACGCTCACCTTCAACCGAGCTTCTTCGGAATTTAACCGGATATAACCACAAGCACAATTGCCTTCGGGTCTTAACCCGGTTTGGTAACTTGCACAAATGCCTTCGGGTCTTAGCCCGGATATAACAACTCGCACGAATGCCTTCGGGTCTTAGCCCGAATATAATCACTAGCATAAATGCCTTCGGGACTTAGCCCGGATATAATCACTAGCATAAATGCATTCGGGACTTAGCCCGGGTATCATTCAAATGCTCATGTACAGATATATCAATAATCACGACACATCCATATTTCATTCTCGTTACTAAGGCTCAAACACAAAACATTTATCAAACCTTTCCAATTTCGGCTCAATAGCCACACACAAAGAGCATGATTTCAATTGACTTTATAACTTAGTCCCTACGCACATTCGGCTGTCCGCCATAATATGACAAATCATTTCAATATAATTCAAGTAGGGTCATTACTCGAAGACTTACCTCGGATGTTGTCGAACGATTTTGACGGCTATTCGATCACTTTTTCCTTTCCCTTATCTAACTGTGGTCCTCTAAGCTATTGAGCTAATTCACACAAATTTAACTTATTAAAATCTCATTATGATAGCTTATGGCCGAATATGACAAGGAGTTTAAATGGTCATATGGCCATGCTTTAGCTCAAATACACAAGGGTCATGCACAATTTTTAATCACAAGAAGCAATTCAATACAATTCATTCAAACATCAAAGTGAAGCTCAAGGTACTTAGCCCTTATATACATTAGACATTAGAGTCACATGTGTATGAAATCACGAATCGAATTCAACACATTAGTTAGTACTCTCCTTAGCCGAATTTTCCAAGCCAAGAATAGGCATCAATATGCTTGCCTCTAACCGAATGCATGCACACCAATCCCCCTCATGTGGCCGAATATGCATGTCCATGTTGAGGCCAATTATACACTTAATACCACACATAAACGGCATACATTTTACTAACTAACGCATTCCATATTGTAACTCAATACGCATCAATCATTTACTTCATAACCGAAACATCATCATGTGAAAATATATACCTTGAGATAGTATATATGTCATACCAATACATCATGTGCAAACATATATATATATATATATATATGCTAGAGCCGAATCTCAAGTTGATTGTAACTAAACATGAACATAAATCCAAAACACAAATCTTACTTTCCATGCAATGAGCATAAATCATACTTATGGATGTACCATGGCCGAATACATCACAACACCATAATGTTTTTGTCATGATTAAACAAAGAACTTAATGTCTTACTCAAAAATACTAAAAAGAAAGTCCAAGAGCCATCAATCCACCATCACATGTATCATTAGCAAGCTTCATATTTAACATGCAATGGCATTAACACAAAATCCACCTTGGCCAAATACCATCCCCATGATCTAACAAAGATTTGAACCATGGGCTAATAAGAGCATCAAGCTATCAACTAAAACATGCATGAATCTCATGGCACAACCTCAAACATACCTTAATCTAGATACAAGTATGGCCAAACCTCCTCCTAATCCTCTTCCAAACCAAGCATGAAGCAAAACTCCTTCCTTCTTCCTTAGTATTTTCGGCCAAAAGGAATGAAAAAGGATGAACAATTTTTTTTCTTTGCTTTTCTTCAACTCACGCAAAGGGAAGGGAGAAGCCTTCACACACATTTTTTTTCATTTTTTTATTACCATACAACTTATTTTATTTATTCCAACATAAACCACTTACAAAACATGTTTCATGACATGTTTTGCCCATCCCCCTTTGTCATGGCCGGCCACTAGTTCTTAAATGGGGAAATTTGACATGCAAACCCCTCATTTTTTTGCATGCATGATCAACTCGTCATCACACATTTCCCCATCATACTTTCAAAGTTTACTACTAGGTCCTTTCTAGTGAACTTCACATTTATAACTCTAAATCAAAACATCAAAAATGTCACACATGAGTTAACACATATTATAGGCATCAAAATAAATTTTAAATTATTTTTATGCCTCGGTTTTGTGGTCCCGAAACCACATTTCGACTAGGGTCATTTTAAGGCTGTCACATTCAAAATTTGGCTCATTTTTGAACTCATTGCCAATTGTAGCAACCCATCATATAAGAACATAAACATGTATATAAAGGCAATTCATAGCCTACTTTCAAATATGTCAATTTCCATGGCCTTATACAAAAAGATGAATACATCTTTACATGCCTTCATTTGGCAATTCAAATGACACACATGACAAAATACTCAAAGCCCTATACATGCCATTAACAAAGTAGAAGTGTCTTTATACCAAAGCTTTACTAGTTGATAGTGTGTTGCTTCTCCAACCGTCTTCCAATCCTTATGAGTCCTCGAGCTTTATAAAACAGGGAAAACAAAGGGGGTAAGCATTTTCATTCTTAGCAAGCTCGAATAACAAGAAAGTAAACTTACCGAGTAATTATCATACATCCACACTTAAATCATGAAATCATCAATTATGAAGTGATTTCCTATCACATGCACTCAATCAATGAGTTAGTCACATAACAAAGCATCATGTAATTTATGTAGATGAGCTCATCATTCATCATCTTATTGAAATACATCATATTAATCCCATTGAGTTTCTAGGAAATCTCGATGGAATACCCATTATCCGTCAATTCTTACAAACTCATATATGCACTCTCGCGAACCTCACATCTCATGGCAGGATTACCAGTCTAGGCTAAATCCCCTATATCGTAAACTCATAAGGTGATGTCGGGATTACCAGTCCATGCTAAATCCCATATAGCGACAAACACCCTTAATGAGCTCGGATCTGAATTACTAGTCCAGGCTAAATTCAGACCCTAATAGGGTTACCCATCTAGGCTAAATCCTCAATGCACATATATTCTTCGGGAGGCTCGATCATTTAAGGAACACCCGTCCGGGCTTGATTCCTTTTCATACTTGAGATCAAGGATTACCCGTCCGGGCTAAATCCTTACTACAACACATGTAGGATCTCTTTACACATATCGATGAGGGTTTATCCATCGAATTCCCTTTGTCAACCTCATCCGAGACATTTTTCACATGTTACCATCAAATATGCATTTCCATGATATTTCATGCTAATAATAAATGCAATCATCATGCATTCATAAATCATTCAATTATGCATATTAGGGTTTTACTTTAAGTTATCCAAACTTACTTGGTATTCCTTTCGGGATTGTGTTTCGGTTATTCTGAAACCTTGCGTTTACCACGATCGACCTCTGGAATTGTTTCCTCGGGGTCTATAACAGCAAAATTAACTTATTAATACCCCAATTTATACATTTCAAGTTTAATATCTACCCTCGGTCCAAATGACCTTTTTGCCTCTAACCCTTCACATTTTTACTATTTAGTCCCTAGGCTCGTATAATAAAACACATGCACTTTTTATCTTACCCAAGTCTAGCTGAACGCTTTTCGTTCTTATGGTATCCCACATTATCCATTATTTTCTCATTTCTACCACACATTTACATCTTTTGCAAAATAGTCCCTATAAGGGTTTCTCATGAAAATCAACTAGGAAAAGGTGTTTAACACACATTAATCTTTCATATTCCTCCATAATCTATCAAAATACAAGTAACTCATGCATGGGTAAATTATTAAACATGAACCCTAGCATGAAATATGGGTAGAAATGGAGAGAGCAAGCTACCGAGATTTCAAAAATACAAAGAACATTAAAAACTGGGCTTGGGAGCACTTACTATTGAGCTTGGAAAGCTTGAAACCCTAGCTATGGTGAAAAGGGAATTTCGACAGCTATGGGGAAGAAAGTGGCTGATTTTGGCTTGATTTTTCCCATTTTATTTCATTAAAAAGCCAAATGACCAAAATGCCCTCATGCTCTTTCTTTAAAATTTTAACCATGCAAGCCCATTTTTGTCCAAAAATTTAGAATTTGGGAAAATTTCTCTCCAAGACCTTCTACTTCGTAATCTAAAGCAATTTCATACAAAGTACTTCTAGAATTCAAGTTTTGCAATTTATTCAATTTAGTCCCTAATTTCTAATTCGACATCTTATACTTAGAATTTCTTCATGAAACTTTAACACATGCATATATTCATATTCTAGGCCTCATAATAATCATAAAATAAATATTTTGATGTCGGATTTGTGGTCCCAAAACCACTATTTGACTAAGCCTTATTTCGGGATGTTACATTTCTCCCCCCTTAGGGACTTTCGTCCTCGAAAGTCTTCCCAGAAAATAGATTCGGATATTGGCTTCTTATGGTTTCTTCCGGCTCCCATGTAGCTTCTTCAACACCATGTCAATGCCATAAAATTTTTACAAGAGCCACATCTTTATTTCTGAACTGTTTAACCCCGTGAGCCAATATCTTAACAGGTTCCTTTCCATAAGTCATGTCCAGTCGAATTTCAATCTCAGTCGGTGAAATCACATGAGAGGGGTCTGATCGGTATCTCCTTAACATGGATACATGGAACACGTCATGAATCTTTTCCAGTTCGGATGGCAACGCCAACCGATAGGCTAACGGTTCAACTCTTTCGGTAATCTCATACAGTCCGATAAATCGCGGACTCAGTTTACCTTTTCGACCAAATCTCAATACCTTTTTCCATGGAGATACTTTCCAGAATACTCTATCTCCAACTTGAAATTCAATTTCCTTTTGTTTCAGATCAGCGTAAGACTTCTACCTATCTGATGCCGCTTTTAAACAACCCCGTATCACTTTAACTTTTTCTTCAGTTTCTTTAATCAGATCAACTCCATGAATCTGATTTTGTTTGAGTTCTGTCCAGTACAATGGAGTTTGGCACCTCCTACCATACAATGCCTCATAAGGCGCCATCTTCAAACTTGTTTGGAAACTATTGTTGTAGGCAAATTCTACCAATGGCACGAATTTTTCCCAGCTACCCTGAAATTCGAGGATGCAACAACCCAACATGTCCTCGAGAATCTAAATCATTCGTTCAGACTGACCATCAGTCTAAGGGTGAAAAGCTGTGCTAAAGCTCAACTTTGTACCTAAGGCTTCTTGTAACTTCTTCCAGAATCTCAAAGTGAACCTCAGGTCTCTATCCGAAATAATCGACAGTGGTACTCCGTGTAATCTTACTATCTCAGAAATGTACAAATCGGCCAATCTATCAAGAGAATAATACATTCTTACTGGAATGAAATGAGCCAACTTTTTCAATTTATCCATTATAACCCATATGGCATCTTTCTTTTTTGGAGTCATAGGCAGTCCTGTCACAAAATCCATAGTAACTCTGTCCCACTTCCATTCGGGGACCATTACAGGCTGTAACAAACCTGAAGGCACTTGATGTTCAGCTTTAACTTGCTGAAATATTAGGCATTTTGATACAAATTCAGAAACATCTCTTTTCATGTCGCTCCACCAGTATATCTTCTTTAAATCATTCTACATCTTAGTACTTCCTGGGTGAACAGACAAACGAGTGTTATGTGCTTCTAGCAAAATCTTCCAAATAAGTTCATTGTCTTTGGGTACACAAACCCTATCTCTGAACATCAAACATCCATCAAGACTAATTCAAAAATCTGACTCAACACTAGACTCACATTGAGCTCTTTTTGCTTGCAAGTCATCATCATTAAGCTGAGCATAAAAAATTTCCTGTAGAAATGTTGGCCTAGCCTCCAGCTTGGCCAGAACTGAACCATCATCAAGCAAATTCAAACGAATATCCATGGCTCTCAAAGCATACAGGGATTTTCTACTTAATGCATCAGCAACCACATTCGCCTTTCCCGGGTGATAGTCGATAATCACATCATAATCCTTAATTAATTCTAACCATCTCCGCTGTCTCAAATTTAGTTCTTTCTGAGTCATCAAGTACTTCAAACTTTTGTGGTCTGTGAATATACGGCAAGTCTCGCCATACAAATAATGCCTCCAAATTTTCAAGGCAAAAACAATAGCGACAAGCTCTAGGTCGTGGGTTGGATAATTCTTCTCGTGAAACTTCAATTGCCGTGAAGCATAGGCTATCACCTTGCCATCTTGCATAAGCACACAACCCAATCCATTTAAGGATGCATCACTGTAGACTACAAATTCTTTTCCCAGTTCAGGTAGCACTAAGACAGGAGCTTCGGTTAGCAATGTCTTTAACTTCTCAAAATTTTGCTGACACTCCTTTGTCCATTCAAACTTAATGTCTTTCTGTAGCAGCTTCGTCATCGGAGTCACTATTATGGAAAATCCTTTTACAAACCTTCGATGGTAACCGACTAAGCCCAAAAAGCTTCTAACCTCAGTTACATTCTTAGCGGTTTCCATTCAACAATTGTAGAAATCTTACTTGGATCAACTCGGATGCCTTCACCCGAAACTATATGACCTAAAAATCCAACTTCCTGGAGCCAAAACTCACTCTTGCTAAACTTAGCATATAGTTGCTTTTCTCGCAAGGTCTGCAACATAATTCCCAGGTGCTTTGCATGCTCTATTTCATTTTTAGAGTAGATCAAAATGTCATCAATAAACACAACGACAAACATATCTAAATATGGCCAAAAGATCCTATTCATTAGATCCATGAATACAGCTGGTGCATTCGTCAGCCCAAACGGCATGACAGAAATTCATAATGGCCATACCTTGTTCTGAAAGTTGTTTTGGGTACATTCGAGTCTTTAACTTGCAGTTGATAATAGCTAGACCTTAAGTCTATCTTAGAGAATACGGTGGCTCCTCTCAACTGGTCAAACAAATCATCGATCCTTGGCAAAGGATACTTATTCTTAAGAGTCACCTTGTTCAGTTGCTGATAATCGATACATAACCTCATCGAACCATCCTTTTTCTTTACGAACAACACGGAGGCACCCCAAGGTGAAAAACTTGGCCTAGCAAATCCTTTATCTGTCAATTCTTGCAACTGTGCTTTTAACTCCTTCAGCTCTGTAGGTGCCATTCTGTACGGGGCAATAGAAATGGGAGTCGTCCCTGGCACCAACTCAATACCAAACTCTATCTCCCTTTTAGGAGGTAATCTAGGTAATTCCTCCGGAAACACATCTGGGTACTCACAAACTATCGATACAAGCTCAATCTTCAATTTAGTTTCCTTAGTGTTCAACACAAATGCAAGGTAGGCTTCGTATCTTTTCCTCATAAATCTCTGAGCAACCATCGCCATGATTACAACCGGAGACGAACCCAATTCTATTGATTCAACCTGTAGAGTCTTACCATTCGGGCATTTCAACTTAATGTACTTACTACCACAATTCACTGTTACATCATAAAGGGCTAACCAATCCATACCAAGTATTATATCAAATTCATCAAATGGTAACAACATAAGGTTAGCCGGGAAACAACGACCTTGAATCATCAAAGGACAATTCTTACAGATTTTATCAACTAGGATCAACTTGCCCAGTGGGTTCGACACTCTAATAATATCTTCCGTATGTTCAACAGGTATGTTTATACTTGACGCCAATCTCATGCAAATATATGAATCCGTTGACCCTGGATCAAGTAAAGCAACAACACTTATATTAAAAAGAGAGAAGGTACCCGTAATAACATCAGGAGCAGCGGTCTTTGAGAAAATGAACAAGAGAACCACATCTGAGACATGCGCCGCTTTTCATTTGGTACTCTCTGAAGTGAAATTTGTTGCAGCTCTTACACTTCGGCTTTTGATCATCTATACTCCCCACACTAGTCACCATTGGGGAGGAAGACTTTTGACCTTGTCTCTTAGAGCTTCTTGATCTACCCGAATATCCCATTGACGAAGTGGAGCGTTCATGCAGGCTCCTAGCTTTCTTCGTGGAGAATGAGAGTGTTTTACCGCTAGACCTCTTGCTCGCAACTCAAGCCTCTCACTTAGCTTGTTTTCTTTCATTATTAAGTTCCTTGGCCTTCTTGGCTTGATCGGCCAATGCAGCAAACTCCCATATTTATAAGATCCCAATCAACAATTTGATGTCCTCATTCAGGCCTTCCTCGAAGCATTTACACATTTTCAATTTAGTTTGGACCCATTCAATTGCATACTGACTTAAGCGTACGAACTCTCTCTCGTATTCCACTACAGTCTTTTTCCCTTGTTTGAGTTCTAGGAACTCATTTCGCTTCGAGTCCAAAAACCGTTGGCTAATGTATTTCTTCCTAAACTCTACTTGGAAGAAATCCCAAGTAATATTTTCCTTCAGTACTACCGAAGATACGGTCTTCCACCAATTGTATGCAGTGTCCTTCAAAAGGGACACAACACACTTCAAACATTCCTCGGGTGTACATGACAAATCATCTAGCACCCGCATAGTGTTCTCGAGTCAGAACTCAGCTCTTTCAGCGTCATCATCAACTTTCACTCTGAATTCCTCAGCCCTATACTTTCTAAGCTTATCTACCGGGGCTTTACCGATTCTTACCGGTGCCATACCTCGTGGCACATCCTCATCAGGTTGGTTAGGGGGCGGGGGAGGTCTTGGTATATTGGGGCGATTTCTCAGATAATCCCCAAACCATTCATCCATCATATCAAAGAAGGCAGCTCGGGCCTCTTCTCGGCCTTCTGACATCAGCTTTCTACTACCACTAGATACAGCTCATTGCACGGAAGCAGGAGCATGGCTCTCGGCTCCCTCGGGCTCATCTTGTGCTTGATTGGAAGACATTTACTATATTCAAAACAATTTAAACAATTAGGAGGCGTCACACTATCAACATTCAAATAATGGCATGTATAGCAAAGTTTAACATCCTCCACAATAGTTCTAGAACCGGCTAGACCGTAGCTTTAATACCAATAAATGTAGCATCCCTCACCCGTATCTGTTATCAGGATAGGGTTCGAGGTATTACCGAAACATTACATTTAAAACATACTGAATCGACTTACCAGGTTTAGCTCAGATTTGAAACTTTCAGGCATTCACATCTTATCCCTTAAATGGGCCTTCAAGGCCCTAAATATACAAAGAGATAGTTTGGGATAGGACCGGGAACATTTAATAACTTTAAAAAATTTCCTTACTTAGAAGTGTCACACGCCCGTGTATGATGAGTCGTGTGGTCACCCACGCCCGTGTGGCCTAGGGTACGTCCATGTCTCTAACTAGAAAGAAACATTGACTTTTAGGCACGGCTAAGATACACGTCTGTGGGTGTCCAAAACTAGAGCATTCTGTTAAATTAACATGGCCAAGACACACACCTATGTGTCCTACCCGTGTGCTAGTTTGACTTAAAGTTTTAGGTGCAGGGGACACACGACCATACCACACGCCCCTGTGTCTAACCATGTGGACCTTAATAGGTTATTTTCCAAGCCTTTAGTCACCCCTTTCTACTACATCTTCTTAATAGATACCAAATTCAAAGTAAAACATAATTATACACTTGTAAATGATCTTGATGAATTTAGTTGTATGGAAACCTCATATCATTGGTTTCATACAAAAAGGTTATTTCCCATCTAGTATTTATGGGTTCTTATGTTACTGTAGCACATTCAAAAATTGGCTCCTTTTTGAACTCATTGCCAATTGTAGCAACCCATCATAAGAGAACATAAACATGCATATAAAGGTAGGTCATAGCCTACTTTCAAATATGCCAATTTCCATGGCCTTATATAAAAAGATGAATACATCTTTACATGCCTTCATTTGGCAATTCAAATGACACATATGATAAAATACTCAAAGCCCTATACATGTCATTAACAAAGTAGAAGTGTCATTATGCTAAAGCTTGACTAGTTGATAGTGTGTTCCTTCTCCAACCGTCTTCCAATCCTTATGTGTCCTCGAGCTCTATAAAATAGGGAAAAGAGAGGGGGTAAGCATTTTCATGCTTAGTAAGCTCGAATAACCGGAAAGTAAACTTACCTAGTAATTATCATACATCCACACTTAAATCATGAAATCATCAATTATGAAGTGATTTCCTACGACATGCACTCAATCAATGAGTTAGTCACATAACAAAGCATCATGTAATTTATGTATATGAGCTCATCATTCATCATCTTATTGACATAAATCATATTAATCCCGTCGAGTTTCTAGTAAATCTCGATGGAATACCCATTATCCGTCAATTCTTACGAATGATCATTTCACATATATGCACTCTCGCAAACCTCACATCTTATGGCAGGACTATCAGTCCAAGCTAAATCCCCCATATCAAAAACTCATAAGGTGATGTCGGGATTACTAGTCCAGGCTAAATCCCTTATAGCGGCAAACACCCTTAATGAGCTCGGATCTGAATTACCAGTCTAGGCTAAATTCAGACCCTAATAGGATTACCTGTTCGGGCTAAATCCTCAATTCACATATATTATTTGGGAGGCTCGATCATTTAAGGAACACCCGTCCGGACTTGATTCCTTTTCATACTTGAGATCAAGGATTACCCGTCCGGGCTAAATCCTTACTACAACACATGTAGGATCTCTTTACACATATCAATGAGGGTTTATCCATCGAATTCCCTTTGTCAACCTCATCCGAGACATTTTTCACATGTTACCATCAAATATGCATTTCCATGATATTTCATGCTAATAATAAATGCAATCATCATGCATTCATAAATCATTCAATTATGCATATTGGGGTTTTACTTTAATTTATCCAAACTTACTTGGTATTCTTTTCGGGATTGTGTTTCGGTTATTCCGAAACCTTGCGTTTACCACTGTGACATCCCTAATTTAACCCTAGTCGGGAAGTGGTTTCGGGACCACAAAACTGGGTCACAAAAACATTTAAATACCTTATTCCATGCCAAATATATGTGAAAATGCATGTGTGAATTTTTAATTCTTTGATTTAGTTAAATTGAACGTGAATTGAAAGAAAAAGGGCTCATGTGAAAGGATTTAAATATATGTGGCTAATTTTAAGAGGTTAGTAAAAGAATGAAGTAAAATAGATGGAGTTGCATGTCAAATAGTCCATTTCCTAAGGATAGTGGCCGGCCATGACAAGATTATGGGCAAAGGGAACATGTTTCCAACATGTTAGGTTAGTGGTGTATGTAGGAAGCCATAAAATAAAAGCTAGCATTAAAGAATTAAAAAAAATGATGAGCATGGATGCCCCCCCATTTGCCGTGAATTGAACAAGAAAAACAAAAAAAAAAGTGCTCATCCTTTCTCAAATTTTTGTATTGCCGTGAGTGAGGGAGAGGGGGGTTTGGAGAAGCTTGGCCATACTTGCAACTAGATTGAGGTATGTTTGATGTCATTCCTTAAGATTCATGCATGTTTTAGTTGTTAGTTTGAAACCTACCAAGCCCATGGCTTAGATTTCTTTGCTATTTGATGGAGATGAAGTTCGGCCATGGAGGTTGTTTTTCTTGGTTGGTATTTTAATGTTGTTGTGACGAAGCATGAAGAGAAGTGAGATGAATGTTTAATAAAAGGAGATTTTTGTGCCATTGAGTTCTTGTTGTTATATGTGTATGTGCATGAGTATTCGGCCATGCTATAGAATCCATGTTGCAAAATAATTAATGCTTAATGTGATATATAATAGTACTTGTGAATGAGCTTGAGAGTATCTAAATTATTAGTTGGAGGTGCCGAATGTGGTCTTGGATGAATTTTAAAGAACAAAGAAATTTTGGGTGACTATAGGTCAAGGACATTCGCCAAAGGCTTGTGTGCTAGCAAAGTCGGCCTAGATGGGGTAAATGTTAAGTGTTAAATGTTCATGAGATAAAATTTTGTGATTTGATGAATTAATGATGATAGTATAGTTGATGTCATGTATAAATATGTGGTAAGACGGTTAAACTAGTTAATTTATTGATTAAGCTCAAGAAGCTAGAGGTGGAGAATCAAGCAAAGGCAAAGGAAAGAACATCGAGTAGCCGAGTTGGGACCATTTTACCCAATACAAGGTAAGTCATTAAGCATATATTTGATATTGCTTAAATGATTGTAATATCTATGCAATTGTGTTTAATGAGATGAAATATGTACAAATGTATGTGTATGAAAAGATGATATTGTTGAACGTAAAAGAGATAGTGAAATGTGTAGGAAGTTTGCTTGGCACTAAGTGTGCGAGAAATAGATGTGTACGGTGATTTAGATTGGCACCGAGTGTGCGAGCTTGTAATGTATGGCACTAAGTGTGCGAGTTTGGACTATATGGCACTATGTGTGCGGGCTTGAATCACATGGCACTAAGTGTGCGTGATTGAGTATTAAGCACTATGTGTGCGAACTCTACACATATCTCCGATTGAATATTTATATGGAGGTGTGACTTTATCGAGATGAGTATGGACAGCGGAAAGAGTAAGTACCTTGAGTTCATGGCTAATAGATGCTATGTTCATGCTCGGGGTGGAGTTGGTAAGATTTAAATCTATGTGATGATTTCAATTGCATTCCCGTAAATAAGGTATCGTGGAATAGATGAAAGTTCATTTGATTGCATGATTGTTGCGGAAATGAAATGATGTATGAAAATTGCTTCAAATATCCTATTGAATAGTATATGAAATGTAAATGTATGGCTTGGTATGAGATTGATCCGAAAGGTCTAAGGAACTATGGTATAGTTCGATGCAATTTGGAACACTTGGCCTTGTTTCATTATTTCATTTTATGATAATTTTATTAATGGATGGTTGTGGAATGCTTATGACTTACTGAGTTATAAACTCACTCGGTGTTTTCTTGTCACCCATTTTAGGTTTCTTGGACTCATCTCCTTTTGGGTGCTCGGAACCGTCAACGAAGTCATCACACCGGCGAGCAATTTTTGGTATTGTCTTCTTAGTCAACTTAGGAGAACATTTGGCATGTATGGGCTATTTTGTTTTGTTAAATTTTGGGTTGTAAACTTTAAGCCATGTGAAAATGGCCTATGTGGTCGCTTTGAGTGGGATGCTAGAACCTATAGCCACGAGTCTTAGAAACCTTAATTTTGATAAGGTGGCCATAATTTGTGTCATGTATGATGGATGATTAGTAAGGCTAAGGAAGGATTCATGAAATTGGCATAGTCTACTGCAGTAACTGTTGCGGACAGCAGCAGTTATATGAGATCGAAAAATCACTAAAAATAGTAGAAGTGGAATTAATTGCTAAAAAAAAATTATGTACTCGAAGCTTGATGGGTCTATTTTCATATGGATGAAACGAAACGACCATATGAGCTGTATTTTAAGAGATATTCAAGATTTCGTGAGACAGGGCCAGAACGGTTTCTGGATTCTATGTTTCGACTTTGAAAATTTACCATTAATTATCCAGAAACAATTAGAAGTCATGCCTTATATGCATAGATTCCCCTTTGAGTCTAGTTTCATTAGAAATAAACGGCATGAGCATTGGAGCTCTGTACGAGATGATATCCAGGTCGTAATGAGCAAAGGTCAGTGTAGTCAAACCCTGAAACAGGGGTGACTTTAATTAATAAACTGTACCAATTGGCCCGACGAAAAATTTTAGAAATAAATCCACGGATGGATATATGAGTCTAAATTCGGGGAAAATTTACAGAACTGGTTTTCGAGTTCTGGAACTCGAGATATGATTTTTAAGGTGACAGGGACGCAGTTTGCCAGCTGGACTGGAAATGTGAAAAATAGTCTGTGTGACACATGAGAGTTGGTCTGAGAACCCCTCGTGTCCGACTCCGGCGACGGTATCGGGAACGGGGTGTTACAACCACGATCGACCTCTGGAATTTGTTCCTTGGGGTCTATAATAGCAAAATTAACTTATTAATACCCCAATTTATACATTTCAAGTTTAATATCTACCCCCGGTCCAAATGACCGTTTTGCCTCTAACCCTTCACATTTTTACTATTTAGTCCCTAGGCTCGTATAATGAAACACATGCACTTTTTATCTTACCCAAGTCTAGCTGAACGATTTTCCTTCTTATGGTAGCCCATATTATCCATTATTTTCTCATTTCTACCACACATTTACATCTTTTGCAAAATAGTCCCTATAAGGGTTTCTCATGAAAATCAACTAGGAAAAGGTGTTAAACACACATTAATCTTTCATATTCCTCCATAATCTATCAAAATACAAGCAACTCATGCATGGGTAAATTATTAAACATGAACCCTAGCATGAAATTTGTAACACCCCGAACCCGAGACCATCGCCGGTGTCGGACACGAGGGGTTTACAAGCCAAGTCCACATATTTCGCCCACCAATTGACATTTCCAGTCAGGCTGGAAAACTGCGTCACCGTCGCCTTAAAAATCATATCTCGAGTTTCAAAACTCGGAAACTGGTTTCGTAAATTTTCCCTGAATTTAGAGTCATATATCCATCCATGGATTTATTTCTAGAATTTTTGGTCGGGCCAATTGGTACAGTTTATTAGTTAAAGTCACCCATGTTACAGGGATCGACTGCTCTGACCTCCGCGCGTTACAACTTGAATATCTCTCTGTACAGGGCTTTAATACTGGTGCCGTTTGTTTCTAATGAAACTAGACTCAAAATGGAATCTGTACATATAAGGAATGACTCCTAATTCTTTCTGGATAATTTATAGTAAATTTTTAAAGTTGCGACAGGGGACCCAAAAACCATTCTGGCCCTGTCTCACAATAGCTTTAATACCTCTTAACATGTGACTCCTATGACCGTTTCGTTTCTTCCATATGAAAGTAGACTCATCAAGGTTCATTTAACAGCTCATAATCCTTTAACAGCTCGAGCCAACGTCTTTGTCGCAGATTTAAGTCTCTTTGGGTCATCAAATATTTGAGACTTTTGTGATCCGAGTACACATGGCACTTCTCACCAAATAAGTAATGTCGCCAAATCTTTAAGGCGAATACGATGGCAGCTAATTCGAGATCATGGGTCGGATAATTTTTCTCGTGTGGCTTTAATTGCCTCGACGCATAGGCCACAACTCGACCTTCTTGCATCAATACGCAACCTAACCCAAGGAGGGAGGCGTCACTATAGATGACAAACTCTTTGCCAGATTCGGGTTGCACTAGAATTGGGGCTCCCGTCAAATAAGTTTTCAGTTGATTGAAACTTTTCGACATTTCTCCGTCCATTCGAACTTAACATCCTTTTGGAGTAACCGTCATCGGCGTGGCTATCGTTGAGAAACCTTTACAAATCGTCGGTAATAACCTAAGCAAGCCCCAAAAGCTCCGAACCTCAAGAATATTTCTGAGGCTTCCAATTAAGTATGGCTGAAATTTTATTCGGTCGACTCGAACACCGATGCAGATACCACATGACCCAAGAAGCTAACCTCTCTTAACCGAACTCACACTTGCTGAACTTAGCATATAATTGCTTATCCCGTAAAATTTGCAGCACTAACCTCGGTGTTCAAGATGTTCGATCTCATTTCTTGAATAGACCAAGATGTCATCAATGAACACGACTACGAATCGATCCAAATATGGTCTGAAGATCCGATTCATTAAATCCATAAATACCGCAGGGCATTAGTAAGCCCAAACGGCATCACTAGGAACTCATAGTGACCATATCTCGCTCAAGGCGCCTTGGGCACGTCCAATCTCGGATTCGCAATTGATAATAGCCCGATCTCAAATCTATTTTCGAGAACACCGAGGCTCCCTTGAGTTGATCGAACAAGTCATCGATACGTGGTAACGGATATTTGTTCTTTATCGTCGCTTTATTAAGTCGACGATAGTCGATGCACCCACATGGTTCCATCCTTCTTTTCACAAACAACACCGGCGCACCTAAGGCGAAAAACTCGGGCGAGCAAAACCTCTATCCACCAATTCTTGCAACCGAGCTTTCAACTCCTTTAATTACATTGGCGCCATACGATATGGAGCTATCGAAATTGAGTGGTACCAGTACCAATTGATGCCAAATTCTATTTCCGAACAGTGGTAAACCCGCAATTCTTGTGGAAAACATCCGGGTATTCACAAACCACGGGCACAGATTCGGGTTTCTTTTCTAATTCCTTGTCATCGAGCACATACGCAAGGTACGCTTCGCACCCTTTTCTTACATATTTCCGGGCCAACATTGCTGATATTACAGCTGGCAACCCCTTTAAGTCCGTAGACTCAACCCGAATTATCTCGTTATTCGCGCACCTCAAATCGATAGTCTTGCTTTTGCAATTTACAACCGCATCGTGCATGGTCAACCAATCCAAACCAAGAATAACGTCGAATTCATCGAACGGCAAAAGCATCAAGTCCGCGGAAAACAAGAACCTCGGAACACTAGGGGACTTTTCTTGCACACTTTGTTGACAAGCACGTAATGACCCAAGGGTTTGACACCGAATTACAAACTCGAGAGACTCAATAGGCAAAGTCTTCTTGGATGCTAAGGTTTCACATATATAAGAATGAGTAGAACCGGGGTCAATCAAAGCAATCACATTAGTATTGAAAAGAGTGAAAGTACTGGTAATGACATCCGAGAGGCAGATCCTCGGCGTGCGCGTATGGCATAAGTCCTAGCAGGGCCCGAGCCTCGAATCGATGGTAGCATCTCTAGATCCTCTCGACCGCCACTAACATTGCCCACATTTCTAGGTGGCCTACCTCGGCGATGGTAGCACCCGGGTTTCCACTCGACTTACATTTTGTTCAAGCAACCCGGGCAATCCTTCATAAGGTGGTCGGCCGATCCGCACTTATAGCAGGAGGGATCACGGAACCAACAGCTCCCGAATGCCATTTGCCACAATGCGCACACTCCGCCCTCTCGTGATCATTTCCACCATGGCGATCGAAGTGACTCGTGTGGTCACGGGGTCGATCGTGTCCTCGTCTAGAAAAGCCCGTGGCGCCTCTAGACCGGCTCACATCATCTCGAAATCTCTTCGATACTGTTGAAGAGACTTTCCGAGGACCTTTTCGAATTCTCTAGTTCCCACATCAACTTTTTGTTTCTCTTTTCTAAGCTCTTGACTTTACAAGCTCGCTCAACAAGTACTACGAACTCTCGTATTTGAGAATGCCAACGAACATCCTTATATCATCATTCAGCCCATCCTCGAGCGTTTACACATAATAGCTTCGGACGAAATGCATTCTCGCAGCGTGTCGGCTAAGCCTCACAAATTTTCGTTCATAGTCGAATCGACATAGAACCTTGCTTAAGATCAAGAAATTCCCTTCGCTTTTGGTCGATGAATCTCGACTAATATACTTTTTTCTAACTCGGTTTGAAAGAATTCCCAAGTCACTTGCTCTCTAGGCACCACGAAGTCGAGTACTCCACCAATAGTAGGCGGAATCACGTAGCAAGGAGATGGTACACTTTAAGCACTCATCGGTGTACAAGATAGCTCATCGAGCACCGGATAGTGTTGTCCAACCAAAATTCAGCTCGCTTCGGCATCATCATCATCCGTAGCTTTAAATTCATGGCCCCATGTTTTCGAATCTCGTCGATTGGGGCTTACTTGACCTTATTTGGTCGGTTTTGAGGTATTGTAGGTGCGGGGTTGCATTTGTCGGGAATGGAGGTTGTGGAACAATTGTGTTAGTTCGAATGTATTGGTTAAACCAATCATTCATCACACTATAAAAGGCTTTCCTAGCCACATCATTCGGATTGCTGGCCATAGGTTGAGAGTCCGCCGCCATTGTCCCTTGCGCGAGAGCAAAGGCGTCACACTCTCCACATCATCAGCTATCGCTTCGGTTGGGATCGGGATCCATTACTATAAAAAACACAAAGTCAAATTGTCGAAATCACCGGACTATCGATTCATCATTTAATGGCATGTATAGCTAGACCCCAAACACATCACGGTAGTCCTAGAATCGACTAAACCGTGGCTCTGATACCAATAAAATTGTAACACCCCGAACCCGAGACCATCGCCGGTGTCGGACATGAGGGGTTAACAAGCCAAATCCACATATTTCGCCCACCAATTGACATTTCCAGTCAGGCTGGAAAACTGCGTCACCGTCGCCTTAAAAATCATATCTCGAGTTTCAAAACTCGGAAACTGGTTTCGTAAATTTTACCTGAATTTAGACTCATATATCCATCCATGGATTTATTTCTAGAATTTTTGGTCAGGCCAATTGGTACAGTTTATTAGTTAAAGTCACCCATGTTACAAAGATCAACTGCTCTGACCTCCGCACGTTACAACTGGAACATATCTCTGTACAGGGATTTAAACTGGTGTCGTTTGTTTCTAATGAAACTAGACTCAAAATGGAATCTGTACATATAAGGCATGACTCCTAATTCTTTCTGGATAATTTATAGTAAATTTTTAAAGTTGCGACAGGGGACCCAGAAACCGTTCTGGCCCTGTCTCACAATAGCTTTAATACCTCTTAACATGTGACTCCTATGACCGTTTCGTTTCTTCCATATGAAAGTAGACTCATCAAGGTTCATTTACATAGCTTATTCACTATTTAATACCATTCCTACAAATTTTGGTGATTTTTCACATTCACGTCACTGCAGCTGGCAGCATCTGTTTTTAAGGTAGGTCTTACCTATTTTGTAGTCTCCATGAACCAACTAGTCTTGCCATACATAGGTTCACATATGATCATTTTAACCATACCAATGGCTGATCATGTGACCAACACTCCCATTTCCAATCCATAATCACATCATGACACCATATATATATATACAAACCGCAAATAGTCTAAGTTCAGTACTTCACTTTTACGAGCCATTTTCGCATGGCCGTACACATATACATCACAACATATTTGAACCAACAAGGGTAGTCCAATACATGCCATTTCAAAGTTCAACCAAAATTTATACCAAAATGGAGGCTTTGATAGTGTAGATGACTTCGACTTAAATGATCCCGAATCCGATTGCTATCGAGCAAAATCTATAAAACAGAGAGCCAAAGCAACGGGTAAGCATTTTTATGCTTAGTAAGTCTCAAGGAATAAAATCAGCTTTAATTAAAGCAATACATTCACATAGCCAAATGCATCATTTCATTAATACACATTCACATAATCATTCTTACTTCACACTTCATCATTATATACTTTCACAAGGTATCAACCAATTCAATAGCTGAAATTAGTTAGTCGATTGAGCGAATGTTGCTCAAGCATGTCGACTTTTCCAATGCACATATAATCATACCTTATTCTTTGGGCTTTTCGAGCGTACTAATGGAATTTATTACAGCAGCCAACACTCACCTCCAGCCCAAGCTTCTTGAATACAACCGGATATAACCACGCACACGAATGCCTTGGTCTTAGCCCGGATAGAACGACTTCGCACGAATGCCTTGGTCTTAGCCCGGATATAGCCACTAGCACAATTGCCTTGGTCTTAACCGGATATAATTTCCAGCATAAATGTCGTCGGGACTTAGCCGGATATCATTCAATTGCTCATGCACACATACATCAATAATCATTAGACATTCATGTTTCATTTTCGTTACTAAGGCTCAAACACAAATGTAATCACTAGTATAATCGCCTTGGGACTTAGCCCGGTATCATTCAAATACTCATACACACATAAATCAATAATCATTACACATCCATATTTCATTTCACATAATTCAAGTAGGGTCACTTCTTGAGGACTTACCTCGGATGTTGTCGAACGGCTTTTACGGCTATTCGATCACTTTTTCCTTCCCTTGTCCAATTGTGGCCCTCTAAGCTCTTGAGCTAATTCAAACAAATTCAATTTATTAAAACCTCATTATGCTAGCTTATGGCGAATATGACAAGGAGTTTAAATGGTCATATGGCCACCCTTTAGCTTGAATACACAATGGTCATGCACATTTTATACTACATCAAGCAATTCAATACAATTCATTCAAGCATCAAGGAAAAGCTAAGGCCATCAATAGGCTACCTAAGGCCGAATATACTTAGTCATACTTGCACCAATTCAACAATAAATTCCAAGATTTCCACATCATATGTGTACTAGGCGAATGTACTTGCAATTTCACAAGCATTCTTCAACATTTTCTTCTTTAAACAAACATATTCATCACTTACTTCATAACCAAAACATCATGTGCAAACATATATATACATATATGTGCATGGTCAATTTCAAGGTGTCCCTAGCCATCCAAAACACAAATTTTAACTAACATGCAAGAAGCATGAACCATGCTCATGAATGCATCATGGCCGAATACATCACAATCATGCCCTTTCAACTTCAATCATGGTTAAACAAAAAGAAAACTCAATGTCTTACTCAAGATGGCTACAAAGAAATTTCAAGAGTAGACAATCCATCATTGCATGCATCATCATCAAGCTTCACACTTAGCATGCAATGGCTTTATCACAATATCAACTTTGACCAAATACCACTTCCATGGCATAACAAGGATTTGAACCATGGCTAACATGAACATCAAGTTGGCAACTAAAACATGCATGAATCTCATGACACAACCTCATACATACCTTAATCTTGGTGCAAGTTTAGCCAAATCTCCTTCTAGATCTCTTCTAAACAAATAAAATGAAGCAAAAATCTCTTCTTCCCTTAGTATTTTCGGCCAAAAGGAGAGAACAAGGATGAACAAAAATTTTTGTTTTCCTTCTTAGTTGCACAAGAATGGGGGAATGCTACACTCTCACACATTTTTTTTGTTTCTCTTCCCACATCTAATCATTAATCATTTCTTTCATGCTCCATTAACAAAACATGTTTCAACATGTTTTCTTTGCCCATAACCCATGTCATGGCCGCCACCACCTATAAAGGGGGAATTTGACATGCAAGTCCATTATTTTGCATGCATGCTTTAATTAGTCATCACACATTTCCTATCGTACTTTCAAAGTTCACTACTAAGTCCTTTCTAGTGGAATTCACCTTTATAACACTAAATCAATCAACAAAAAATGTCATACATGAGCATACACATATTATAGGCATCAAAATAAATTTTAAATTATTTTTATGCCTCGGTTTTGTGGTCCTGAAACCACATTCCGACTAGGGTCAATTTTGGGCTGTCGAACTCTCCCCACTTAAAAATTTTCGTCCCCAAAATCTTACCGTAAATAGGGTTGGGTATCGCTCTTTCATAGAGTTCTCGGTTTCCCAAGTAGCTTCTTCTATCCCGTGCTTGAGCCATAACACCTTCACTAGCGGAACCCGCTTGTTTCATAACTCTTTCACTTCCCGTGATAGGATACGAATCGGTTCTTCCTCATAACTCATATTGGCTTGAATTTCAACTTCGATGGACTAATCACGTGCGATGGATCGGATCTATAGCGTCGAAGCATCGAAACATGAAAGACATCGTGAACCTTTTGGAGTTCGGGGAAAAATCAAACGATATGCCATTGGACCGACTCGCTCGGATATCTCATATGGCCCAATGAACCTCGGGCTCAACTTGCCTTTACTGGCCAAATCGAGTATCTTTTTCCAAGGCGATACCTTGAGAAACACTTTATCTCCCACGATACTCGATGTCCTTACGCTTCAGATCCGCGTCGACTTCTCGACGATCGGAGGCTATTTTCGGACTTTCACGGATTACTTTCACTTTCGCTCAGCATCTCTAATCAAATCCACCCGAAAATTTTGCTTTCACCGAGCTCGGTCCAAAACAATGGTGTACGGCATTTACGATCGTACAAAGCCTCGTAGGGTGCCATCTTAATACTTGATTGAAAGTCGTTGTCGTAAGCGAATTCAATCATCGGCAAATACCGCTCCCATGAACCACTAAACTCGAGGACGCAACATCTCAACATATCCTCAAGTATCCGAATTATCCGCTCGGATTGACCATCGGTTTGGGGGTGAAAGGCGGTCTTGAAATGCAACTTGGTACCCAAAGCTTCTTGCAACTTTTTCCAAAATCGCGAGGTAAACCTCGGATCTCTATCCGACACGATGGAAATAGGCACCCGTGCAATCTCACAATCTGAGAAGCGTCATAGTTCGGCTAGTTTGTCCATTGAAAAGTCCGTGCGTCGGGGACAAAGTGAGCCGACTTAGTCAATCTATCTACAACGACCCAAATCGCATCCTTCTTACTCACGACAAGGGCATCCGGATACAAAGTCCATTGTGACTCGATCCCATTTCCACTCGGGTATCGTGATTGGTGAAGTAATCCTCAAGGCACTTGATGTTCCGCTTTCACTTGTTGACATATTAAGCATCTCAAACAAAGTCTGAGATGTCTCGTTTCATACCATGCCACCAAAACCGATGTTTCAAATCGTTGTACATCTTCGTACTCCCCGGGTGGATTGCCATTCGGCTACAATGGGCTTCGTTCAAAATTATCGAAATGAGTTCCAAATTCTTTGGAACACACAGACGACCTTTGAACCTCAAACAATCGTCATCATCGATTTGAAACTCCGAGTCCTTGTTCGAAACACACTCAGCTCGTTTTGCAACCAACTCGTCGTCGACTTTCTGAGCTTCTCGAATTTGATGCATCAATAGTGGTTTGGCTTTCAATTCAGCTACTAACACACTGTCGGATCGAACAGACAAGTGCACATTCATCGCTCGTAAAGTGAATAATGATTTACGACTCAAGGCATCCGCAACCACATTCGCCTTTCCGGGGTGATAGTCAATGACCAGCTCATAATCCTTTAACAGCTCGAGCCAACGTCTTTGTCGCAGATTTAAGTCTCTTTGGGTCATCAAATATTTGAGACTTTTGTGATCCGAGTACACATGGCACTTCTCACCAAATAAGTAATGTCGCCAAATCTTTAAGGCGAATACGATGGCAGCTAATTCGAGATCATGGGTCGGATAATTTTTCTCGTGTGGCTTTAATTGCCTCGATGCATAGGCCACAACTCGACCTTCTTGCATCAATACGCAACCTAACCCAAGGAGGGAGGCGTCACTATAGATGACAAACTCTTTGCCAGATTCGGGTTGCACTAGAATTGGGGCTCCCGTCAAATAAGTTTTCAGTTGATTGAAACTTTTCTGACATTTCTCCGTCCATTCGAACTTAACATCCTTTTGGAGTAGCTTCGTCATCGGCGTGGCTATCATTGAGAAACCTTTTACAAATCGTCGGTAATAACCTAAGCAAGCCCCAAAAAGCTCCGAACCTCAAGAATATTTCTGAGGCTTCCAATTAAGTATGGCTGAAATTTTATTCGGTCGACTCGAACACCGATCGCAGATACCACATGACCCAAGAAGCTAACCTCTCTTAACCGAACTCACACTTGCTGAACTTAGCATATAATTGCTTATCCCGTAAAATTTGCAGCACTAACCTCGGTGTTCAAAGATGTTCGGTCTCATTTCTTGAATAGACCAAGATGTCATCAATGAACACGACTACTTAATCGATCCAAATATGGTCGAAGATCCGATTCATTAAATCCATAAATACCGTAGGGGCATTAGTAAGCCCAAACGGCATCACTAGGAACTCATAGTGACCATATCTCGTTCTGAAGGCAGTCTTGGGCACGTCCGAATCTCGGATTCGCAATTGATAATAGCCCGATCTCAAATCTATTTTCGAGAACACTGAGGCTCCCTTCAGTTGATCGAACAAGTCATCGATACGTGGTAACGGATATTTGTTCTTTATCGTCGCTTTATTAAGCTGACGATAGTCGATGCACAGCCGCATGGTTCCATCCTTCTTTTAACAAACAACACTGGCGCACCCCAAGGCGAAAAACTCGGGCGAGCAAAACCTCTATCCACCAATTCTTGCAACTGAGCTTTCAACTCCTTTAATTCCATTGGCGCCATACGATACGGAGCTATCGAAATTGGAGTGGTACCAGGTACCAATTCGATGCCAAATTCTATTTCCCGAACAGGTGGTAAACCCGGCAATTCTTCAGGGAAAACATCCGGGTATTCACAAACCACTGACACAGATTCGGGTTTCTTTTCTGATTCCTTGTCATCGAGCACATAAGCAAGGTACGCTTTGCACCCTTTTCTTACATATTTCCGGGCCAACATTGCTGATATTACAGCTGGCAACCCCTTTAAGTCCGTAGACTCAACCCGAATTATCTCGTTATTCGCGCACCTCAAATCGATAGTCTTGCTTTTGCAATTTACAACCGCATCGTGCATGGTCAACCAATCCAAACCAAGAATAACGTCGAATTCATCGAACGGCAAAAGCATCAAGTCCGCCGGAAAACAAGAACCTCGGAACACTAGGGGACTTTTCTTGCACACTTTGTTGACAAGCACGTAATGACCCATGGGGTTTGACACCCGAATTACAAACTCAGTAGACTCAATAGGCAATGTCTTACGGGATGCTAAGATTTCACATATATAAGAATGAGTAGAACCAGGGTCAATCAAAGCAATCACATTAGTATTGAAAAGAGTGAAAGTACCGGTAATGACATCTGGAGAGGCAGCATCCTCGCGTGCGCGTATGGCATAAGTCCTAGCAGGAGCCCGAGCCTCGAATCTGATGGTAGCATCTCTAGATCCTCTCTGACCGTCACTAACATTGCCCACATTTCTAGGTGGCCTACCTCGGCGATGGTAGCACCTGGTTTACACTCGACTTACATTTTGTTCAAGCAACCCCTGCAATCCTTCATAAGGTGGTCGGCCGATCCGCACTTATAGCAGAGCGATCACGGAACCAACAGCTCCCGAATGCCATTTGCCACAATGCAGACACTCGCCCTCTCTCGCGATCATTTCCACCATCATGCGATCTAAGTGACTCGTGTGGTCACAGGGGTCGATCGTGTCCTCGTCTAGAAAAGCCCGTGGCGCCTCTAGACCGGCTCACATCATCTCGAAATCTCTTCGATACTGTTGAAGAGACTTTCCGAGGACCTTTTCGAATTCTCTAGTTCCCACATCAACTTTTTGTTTCTCTTTTCTAAGCTCTTCGCTTTACAAGCTCGCTCAACAAGTACTACGAACTCTCGTATTTCGAGAATGCCAACGAACATCCTTATATCATCATTCAGCCCATCCTCGGGCGTTTACACATAATAGCTTCGGACAAAATGCATTCTCGCACAGATCGGCTAAGCCTCACAAATTTTCGTTCATAGTCGGTGGCGACATAGAACCTTGCTTAAGATCAAGAAATTCCTTCGCTTTTGGTCGATGAATCTCGACTAATATACTTTTTGAACTCGGTTTGAAAGAATTCCCAAGTCACTTGCTCTCTAGGCACCACAGTCGAGTACTCCACCAATAGTAGGCGGAATCACGTAGCAAGGAGATGGTACACTTTAAGCACTCATCGGTGTACAAGATAGCTCATCGAGCACCGGATAGTGTTGTCCAACCAAAATTCAGCTCGCTCGGCATCATCATCATCCGTAGCTTTAAATTCAGTGGCCCCATGTTTTGAATCTCGTCGATCGGGGCTTACTTGACCTTATTTGGTCGGTTTCCGAGGTATTGTAGGTGCGGGGTTGCATTTGTCGGGAATGGATGTTGTGGAACAGTGTGTTAGTTCGAATGTATTGGTTAAACCAATCATTCATCACACTATAAAAGGCTTTCCTAGCCTCATCAATCGGATTGCTGGCCATAGGTTGAGAGTCCGCCGGCGCTGTCCCTTGCGCGAGCAGCGCCACACTCTCCACATCATCAGCTATCGCTTTCGGTTGGGATCGGGATCCATTACTATAAAAAACACAAAGTCAAATTGTCGAAATCACCACACTATCGATTCATCATTTAATGGCATGTATAGCTAGACCCCAAACACATCACGGTAGTCCTAGAATCGACTAAAACGTGGCTCGATACCAATAAAATTGTAACACCCGAACCCGAGACCATCGCCGTTATCGGACACGAGGGTTAACAAGCCAAATCCACATATTTCGCCCACCAATTGACATTTCCAGTCAGGCTGGAAAACTGCATCACCGTCGCCTTAAAAATCATATCTCGAGTTTCAAAACTCGGAAACTGGTTTCGTAAATTTTCCCTGAATTTAGACTCATATATCCATCCATGGATTTATTTCTAGAATTTTTGGTCGGGCCAATTGGTACAGTTTATTAGTTAAAGTCACCCATGTTACAGGGATCGACTGCTCTGACCTCCGCACGTTACAACTTGAATATCTCTCTGTACAGGGCTTTAATACTGGTGTCGTTTGTTTCTAATGAAACTAGACTCAAAATGGAATCTGTACATATAAGGCATGACTCCTAATTCTTTCTGGATAATTTATAGTAAATTTTTAAAGTTGCGACAGGGGACCCAGAAACCGTTCTGGTCCTGTCTCACAATAGCTTTAATACCTCTTAACATGTGACTCCTATGACCGTTTCGTTTCTTCCATATGAAAGTAGACTCATCAAGGTTCATTTACATAGCTTATTCACTATTTAATACCATTCCTACAAATTTTGGTGATTTTTCACATTCACGTCACTGCAGCTGGCAGCATCTGTTTTTAAGGTAGGTCTTACCTATTTTGTAGTCTCCATGAACCAACTAGTCTTGCCATACATAGGTTCACATATGATCATTTTAACCATACCAATGGCTGATCATGTGACCAACACTCCCATTTCCAATCCATAATCACATCATGACACCATATATATATATACAAACCGCAAATAGTCTAAGTTCAGTACTTCACTTTTACGAGCCATTTTCGCATGGCCGTACACATATACATCACAACATATTTGAACCAACAAGGGTAGTCCTATACATGCCATTTCAAAGTTCAACCAAAATTTATACCAAAATGGAGGCTTTGATAGTGTAGATGACTTCGACTTAAATGATCCCGAATCCGATTGCTATCGAGCAAAATCTATAAAACAGAGAGCCAAAGCAACGGGTAAGCATTTTTATGCTTAGTAAGTCTCAAGGAATAAAATCAGCTTTAATTAAAGCAATACATTCACATAGCCAAATGCATCATTTCATTAATACACATTCACATAATCATTCTTACTTCACACTTCATCATTATATACTTTCACAAGGTATCAACCAATTCAATAGCTGAAATTGTTAGTCGATTGAGCGAATGTTGCTCAAGCATGTCGACTTTTCCAATGCACATATAATCATACCTTATTCTTTGGGCTTTTCGAGCGTACTAATGGAATTTATTACAGCAGCCAACACTCACCTCCAGCCCAAGCTTCTTGAAATACAACCGGATACAACCACGTGCACGAATGCCTTGGGTCTTAGCCCGGATAGAACGACCGCACGAATGCCTTTGGGTCTTAGCCGGATATAGCCACTAGCACAATTGCCTTCGGTCTTAACCGGATATAATTTCCAGCATAAATGTCGTCGGGACTTAGCCCGGATATCATTCAATTGCTCATGCACACATACATCAATAATCATTAGACATTCATGTTTCATTTTCGTTACTAAGGCTCAAACACAAATGTAATCACTAGCATAATCGCCTTGGGACTTAGCCCGGTATCATTCAAATACTCATACACACATAAATCAATAATCATTACACATCCATATTTCATTTCACATAATTCAAGTAGGGTCACTTCTTGAGGACTTACCTCGGATGTTGTCGAACGGCTTTTACGGCTATTCGATCACTTTTTCCTTCCCCTTGTCCAATTGTGGCCCTCTAAGCTCTTGAGCTAATTCAAACAAATTCAATTTATTAAAACCTCATTATGCTAGCTTATGGCCGAATATGACAAGGAGTTTAAATGGTCATATGGCCACCCTTTAGCTTGAATACACAATGGTCATGCACATTTTATACTACATCAAGCAATTCAATACAATTCATTCAAGCATCAAGGAAAAGCTAAGGCCATCAATAGGCTACCTAAGGCCGAATATACTTAGTCATACTTGCACCAATTCAACAATAAATTCCAAGATTTCCACATCATATGTGTACTAGGCCGAATGTACTTGCAATTTCACAAGCATTCTTCAACATTTTCTTCTTTAAACAAACATATTCATCACTTACTTCATAACCAAAACATCATGTGCAAACATATATATACATATATGTGCATGGTCAATTTCAAGGTGTCCCTAGCCATCCAAAACACAAATTTTAACTAACATGCAAGAAGCATGAACCATGCTCATGAATGCATCATGGCGAATACATCACAATCATGCCCCTTTCAACTTCAATCATGGTTAAACAAAAGAAAACTCAATGTCTTACTCAAGATGGCTACAAAGAAATTTCAAGAGTAGACAATCCATCATTGCATGCATCATCATCAAGCTTCACACTTAGCATGCAATGGCTTTATCACAATATCAACTTTGACCAAATACCACTTCCATGGCATAACAAGGATTTGAACCATGGCTAACATGAACATCAAGTTGGCAACTAAAACATGCATGAATCTCATGACACAACCTCATACATACCTTAATCTTGGTGCAAGTTTAGCCAAATCTCCTTCTAGATCTCTTCTAAACAAATAAAATGAAGCAAAAATCTCTTCTTCCCTTAGTATTTTCGGCCAAAAGGAGAGAACAAGGATGAACAAAAATTTTTGTTTTCCTTCTTAGTTGCACGGCAATGGGGGGAATGCTACACTCTCACACACATTTTTTTTTGTTTCTCTTCCCACATCTAATTATTAATCATTTCTTTCATGCTCCATTAACAAAACATGTTTCAACATGTTTTCTTTGCCCATAACCCATGTCATGGCCGCCACCACCTATAAAGGGGAATTTGACATGCAAGTCCATTATTTTGCATGCATGCTTTAATTAGTCATCACACATTTCCCTATCGTACTTTCAAAGTTCACTACTAAGTCCTTTCTAGTGGAATTCACCTTTATAACACTAAATCAATCATCAAAAAATGTCATACATGAGCATACACATATTATAGGCATCAAAATAAATTTTAAATTATTTTTATGCCTCGGTTTTGTGGTCCCGAAACCATATTCCGACTAGGGTCAATTTTGGGCTGTCACAAAATATGGGTAGAAATGGAGAGAGCAAGCTACCGGGATTTCAAAAATACAAAGAACATTAAAAACTGGGCTTGGGAGCACTTACTATTGAGCTTGAAAAGCTTGAAACCCTAGCTATGGTGAAAAGGGAATTTCGGCAGCTATGGGGAAGAAAGTGGTTGATTTTGGCTTGATTTTTCCCATTTTATTTCATTAAAAAGCCAAATGACCAAAATGCCCTCATGCTCTTTTTTTAAAATTTTAACCATACAAGCCCATTTTTGTCCAAAAATTTAGAATTTGGGAAAATTGCTCTCCAAGACCTTCTACTTCGTAATCTAAAGCAATTTCATACAAATTACTTCTAGAATTCAAGTTTTGCAATTTATTCAATTTAGTCCCTAATTTCTAATTCGACATCTTATACTTAGAATTTCTTCATGAAACTTTAACACATGCATATATTCATATTCTAGGCCTCATAATAATCATAAAATAAATATTTCAATGTCAGATTTGTGGTCCCAAAACCACTATTCTGACTAAGCCCTATTTTGGGATGTTACAACCCCAAGGTGAAAAGCTTGGCCTTGCAAAACCTTTATCCGTCATTTCTTGCAACTGTACTTTTAACTTTTTCAACTCGATTGGTGCCATCCTGTACAGAGCAATAGAAATAGGAGTTGTTCCTGGCACCAGTTCAATACCAAACTCTATCTCTCTATCAGGAGGTAATCCGGGTAGTTCCTCCTGGAACACGTCTGGATATTCACATACTATTGGTATGAACTCAATATTCAACTCTATTTCCTTAGTGTTCAGTACAAAAGCAAGGTAGGCTTCGTACCCTTTTCTCATATATCTCTGAGCAACCATTGTTGTGATTACAACTGGCAGTGTATCCAATTCTCTTGAATCAACTCGTAGAGTTTCACCATCTGGGCACTTCAGTTCAATATACTTACTACCACAGTTTACAATTACATCACGCAGGGCTGACCAATCCATGCCAAGTATTACATCAAACTCATCAAGTGGAAATAACATAAAGTTAGCTGGAAAAGAATGACCCTGAATCGTCAAAGGACAATTCTTACAGGCTTTAACGACCAAGACTGACTTGCCTAATGCGTCCGACACTTTGATTATAAATTTTCTAGGTTCAATGGATATATTCATACTAGACACCAATCTCATGCAAATGTATAAATGTGTCGATCCCGGATCAATTATGGCAACAATGCAAGTATTAAAAAGAGAAAAAGTACCTGTGATGACGTCAGGAGCAGAGGCTTCCTTTCGAGCGCATAATACGTTCTTGCTGGGGCCTGAGCCCTCTAATTTTCCAGTGTCTTTGGCTGTAACTCGACTGCCACTAGCACTTCTAGGATATCTCGGATGTCTACCTCGTGAAGTAGGAGTACTCGACTTCGGGACTAGTTCCATCTCTTTATCAGTTCGCTCTAGGCAATCTCTGAGAAAGTTGTCAAGAGAACCACATCTATAGCATGCACCACTCTTCATCCGACACTCTCCGAAGTGAAATTTATTATAGCTTTTACACTTTGGCTATTGGTCATCTACACTCCCCACACTAGTCAACATCGGGGAAGAGGACTTTTGGTTACACCGTTTGGAGCTTCTTGCTTTACCCGAATATCCTACTGATGAAGTGGAGTGTTCATGTTGGCTCTTTGATTTCTTTGTGGAAAATGAAAGTGCCCTACCGTTGGATCACTTACTCGAAACTCAAGCTTCTCTCTTAGCTTGCTTCCTTTCATTATTGAGCTCTTCGACCCTCTTGGCCTGATCAACTAATGTAGCAAACTTTCGTATCTCTAGGATCCCAATTAACAACTTGATTTCCTAATTATGACCTTCCTCGAAGTGTTTACACATTTCTGACTCTGTTTGAACCCACTCAGTCGCATATTGACTTAGCCTTACAAACTCCCCTTCATATTCCGCCATAGTCTTATTTTCTTGTTTGAGTTCCAAGAACTCCTTTCGCTTCGAGTCTAGGAACCTCTGACTAATGTATTTCTTCTTAAAATCCGCTTGGAAAAATTCCCAAGTGATGTTTTCCTTTGGCACGAATGAAGATACAGTCTTCCACCAGTGGTATGCAGTATCCTTTAAAAAAGATACAACACACTTTAAACACTCCTCACGTGTACAAGATAACTCGTCCAATAATCGCATAGTGTTCTCGAGCCAAAACTCAGCTCGTTCAGCATCATCATCAATCTTAGCTCTAAATTCCTCAGCCCTGTACTTTCTAAGCTTATCTGTAAGGGCTATACCAATTCTTACAAGTGCCATACCTCGAGGCACTTCCTCGTCTGGTGGGGTTAGGGGGCGAGGGAGGTCGTGGTATGTTGAGGTGATTTCTCAAATAATCCCTAAACCACTCATCCATCATGTCAAAGAAGGCGGCTCTGGCCTCTTTCTGGCCTTCAGATATAGGCCTTCTACTACTACTAGAAATAGCTCATTGTACGGAAGCTGTAGCGTGGCTCTCGGCTCCCTCAGACCCATCTTGTGCATGATTGGAAGACATTTACTATATTCAAAGATAATTAAACAATTAGGAGATATCACACTATCAACGTTCGTATAATGGAATGTATAGCTAAACTCGATACACCCTACGGTAGTCCTAGAACTTACTAAACCTGGCTCTAATACCACTAAATGTAACATCCCTTACCCGTACCCGAGATCGGGACTAGGTACGAGGCATTACCAGACATGTACTTGAATATTTTTGGGAAATATGGGTTATAAAATTTCATTCCAATTTAAACCCAATCAAATAACATATTAGTGTCCCTATTATGAGCGTACGAGGCCCAAAAGATACATTGAAAATGGTCCAGGACTAAACCGAAGACCTAAGAAAATTTTAAGAAAATTTCTAGGTTAATGTCTCACACACCCGTGTGGAGACAATGTACATGCCTGTGTGCTTTGGGGCACGCCCGTGTCCCCTACCTGTGTGGAATTAATTGAATTTATTTTCTATTTCAAACCTACAGGGGATTTCACACGGACAAGCACACGCCCATGTCCCTGACCCGTGTCCTTCACACGGCCTAGACACGCCCATGTGGTCGCCCGTGTCCAAAAACTCGAGCATTCTATTTATGATGTCGGCATGCGTTTCAGGGCACACGGCCAAGACACACGCCCGTGTGCTAGGCCATGCCCGCCACATGGTTGAGACACATGACTGTGTCTCTGCCCGTGTGTTTACTATCACGCATTCTGACTTAAAATTTTTAGGTGTAGGGGACACACGGCCATACCACACACCTATGGGGCAATCCGTGTGTCACACACGGCCTAGGCACACGCCCATGTGTCTACCCATGTGGACCTTGTTAGGCTATTTTTCAAGCCTTTGGTCACCCTCTAACATTCACTCTCACTTATATACTCCAATGATATTTAACATGGCCTAATTATACTCTTAAATGACCTTAATAAATCTCATTGAATGTAAACCTCATCTCATCGGTTTTACACATGCTAGGTTATTCCCTTTGTACTAAGGATTTCAATGCCTTATAACACTTTTAAGGTTGGCTCATTATTATAACTCATTGCAAGTTATGGTCTAGCCATCCCATGTGATTTGGTCACATTACAGGTGTTTAAATGTGATATACCATATTTCATCCGAACTAGTACAACTGAACACAAGCATGCATAAAATTTGTAGGTCATAACCTACATCAATATGAGCCAATTCCATGGCCGCATACAAGTGACTATGTATACTTTTACAAGCCTTCGTATTGGCTAATCAAATGACACATATAACAAAATGACAAGAGCCCTACACATGCCATTGAACAAAATAAGAGTATCTATATACCAAAGCTAGACAAGATGATAGTGTGTTGATTCTCCAACCGTCTCCCAATCTTCGTCAGTCCACGAGCTCTGTAAGATAGGGAAAAGGGAGGGGTAAGCATTTACATGCTTAGTAAGCCTGAACACCTGGAAAGTAAACTTACCGATTAATTAGCATACACCCATATTAGGCAATAAATCCAACAAGCATAGATGTAACACCCCTATCCCGTAACCATCGCCGTAATAAGTAAGGGGCATTACCGGACTTGCAACTCATGACAGAACGGTAAAACTTTTTTTTTTTTTAAGATCATTCATTTGGATAAACACTAAACATAGCCAGGGATAAAATGTAAACTTCTATAAGTAAACATCCAAAAGATGCCATTTTCATATGGCTTATATACAATAGTCAAAATATCATTCTACTATATTGTCTATCCTATACATGCCATAAGCTAAGTCTAATTACATAGTTGCCATAATGGTAGATAGTGTGACGAAGTGCTGATGATCCCCGAACTGGTAGTCAGAATCCACAACCTATAAACCAAAACATGATCGAACAGAGTAAGCTTTTGTAAGCTTAGTAAGTTTTAAGCAAAACAAAGTGTTCTCATTCACTATCATTGGTCATTCATTTCAACTGTTTGATGAAGTTAATCTAGAGCTTCATCTCGAACTATAATATCAATAAACGCATCACTTGGCTATCACATATATACTTTCGAATGATAATGACCTAGATGGTCAAATATTTCCAAAGCACCTTCTTTATCAATTTTCAACTTTCAATAATCCCTTCCACTTGTTCATAATCACATCCATAATTTTAAGTATTTCAACATGACAAGTACTAAATTACCGTAGGCACATAAAGAACCAAACATATTCCTTATCACATATACGTAAGCTTACAAAACATAATCCTTACCTTGTACTAGCACATCTAGCTGAACCTAACCCATACTCAAATCATAAGACTTTTGGGCAGAATATGCACTAATACATAAGAATATTTCATCACATACTTCATTATACAAGCATACCATTACCAATTAGATCATTCTCATATTTGGAGTTATAATATTAATCACATTTACCTACCTCTTTGATACTGATAATTCACCTCGAAATCACTCCACCGATGAGTAAGTAATACGTACCTGAACATCTTAAATACATAATACTTATTTGATGGTAACTTATTACAGATACTCAATACCAAAGTCTTACTTGAATCCTAGCATTTAGCCGTCGGGACTTTAAAGCTCGGATATAGTACGAGCAACGGCCTCGGACATTAATCAGATAATATTCTCGCATAAAGCTGCGGGGTTTTAACCCGGATATAGTACTGACACAAATGCCCTTCGGGACTTATCACATTTATACACTTTCACATCCATCACATTGGCCATTCGGCCTTATCACATATATACACCTTCACATCCATCACATCGGTCATTAGGTCTTATCTCATATGTACACTTTCACATTCATCACGTTGGCCACTCGGCCTTATCACATATATACACTTTCACATTCATCACATTGGCCATTCGGCCTTATCACATATATACACCTTCACATCCATCACATCGGTCATTAGGTCTTATCTCATATATACACTTTCACATTCATCACGTTGGCCACTCGGCCTTATCACATATATACACTTTCACATTCATCACATTGGCCATTCGGCCTTATCACATATATACACTTTCACATTCATCACATTGGCCATTCGGCCTTATCACATATATACACTTTCACATTCATCACATCGGCCATTAGGCCTTATCACATATACACACTTTCACATTCATCACATTGGCCATTCGGCCTTATCACATATATACACTTTCACATTCATCACATCGGCCATTAGGCCTTATCACATATACACACCTTGTACATCAATTTCATCATAACAAAATTGACTAGGTATACTAGTTATTTACGGCTTATAGCTTCACCTTAATACGGATTTGGTACTTTGATTACCAATATTTAATCGATAGCTTATAAGCAACTCAAATAGTTTTATTAAGGTTTACAACATAATCACAAATTCAGCACAAGCTGTTTTTCCTGAGCAACAGTCATTAAATTATTCGTAAATGGAGCTACAAAACTCCAAATGAAGTGCCGTTAATTTTCCCTGAAAATAGACTCATACATATTTTATCCAACAAATTTTCAGAATTTTTGGTTTGGCCAATCAATGCCAGATTTTTCTTCAAGTTTCCACTATTTCACTGTTTGACTATGCTGACCACTCTTCACTACGAATAAAATTTCTCATTGTACAAAATTGAAAATATGTTCTAGTTTATTTCATTTGAAACTAGACTCACTAAGGCATCGAGAATATAAATTTTGTCTTTTAAAAATTTTTGTACAATTTATAATGATTTTCTAAAAACATAACAGAGGATTACAGTGTCATTCTGCACTGTCTCACACAACTTTAAATATCTCATTATCGGAAATTCCTTTGCTTACACGGTTTCTTTTATAAGACACTAGACTAATTAAGATTTAATTTCATGTTTCATTCAGCCTCTAATTCAAGTCCATAAATTTATGGTGATTTTCTAAAGTCACGTTACTGCTGCTATCCTAAGCAGACTATTTCAAATTACACTTAAATTCCCAAGCTCAAACACTTAAGAACTTACCATTTGAGCTTAGAACATAACATGGCCACATCATATCTTATTAAATCAACTCATCATGTCCTATTATGATTGAATTTACTTAACGTTTAATCACTTAAAACTTACCTCGGAAGTGGTCGACGACTAGATATCCACAGCTATTCGTTTACTTTCTCTTTATCCAAAATTGCCCCTCTATGCTCTTGAGTCTAGTTAACAAAATTTAAACTATTTTAATCACCTTGTTATATCATTAAAAACAACAAGGTAAATCTTCTCAATGAAACTCATACATAAGGCAACACCTCGATACATCTGCACACATTCGGTATTTCATAAAAACCATCCCAAATACATTTACCTAGGTATCACCATGTCGCCTTATATAAATATACTAGTTATGTGGTAAATTTTACCGATGACCTATGCATATAACTAATTACACCTTTAATAATATTCACAAAGCCGATTATCCACATGACTACCTTAGCATATTATTAGTTAGCTTCTTATCCAAATTTGCCATAAAGAAAATTAACTCATATACCCTCAAGTGCATAAGCAATTACATCCAAAGGACTCTTTAAATGCATGTTATGAAAGTAACCGATTGCACATATATTTATACCAAGACATCATATACTTCAAAACCAACTATCAAGGCATAAAGCCGAACCTTCAAAATCAATTATCAATACACGTTCAAACATGCCCTCCTACAAATATACAAGTTCTCCCTTGGTTAAACTAAATCATGCTTTAAGGTTTAACACATTTAACCATTAGAGAGTTAATCAAATTAGCATTCAATTATTCTATACACCCACCATTAACCGAATCTCATTTAATCAAATTTATTTCTTGACAATTTCATCACATTCGGTCATTGGTAATTTAATCCTATAAAGAGTCAAATTTTACTTCAATTCACTAAGGTGAGGTTATTATAATTTAACCTCTATTTCCGAATGCCCCCTTCTCCATAAAACCATCAAATTTTCAAATTATAATAGGTTCATAACTCATTTAACCACTAATTCCATGCCAAGCATAAAAAGGCCATGGGTTTTACACCTAACTTACAAGACCATAAAACATAAAGGTTTAATCTTCATTTTTAACACAATTACCACACTTCAAACTAAATTTTCAGCTTCATATATCCCACACCAGATTTTTTTTTTCCATGCTCAATTTCCATGGCCGAATGAAATTATGCCCTAATTCATGAACTTAAACAACATTGGCCAACTTTCCAAGCTCATTTCAGCCATCAAGCACATTTAGTTTGTTCATACTCAACTAGAATCAATTATCCTCCCAAAATCATCAAACATACAAAATATACCCCATTAAGCTCATGATCGATTGCTACATGCTTCATGAACACAAAAATTTTCACATGGGTCTTGTTGCAAGCTTCAAAACCAACCAAAATTCACAACTTTTAAAAGAAAATAACATGAACCTTACCTTATTTGAAGCCTTCTTTTGCCGAATGCCCTAAGCTCAAAGGTTTCTATTTTCTTTCTCAACTCACGGCAAGAAGAAGAAGAAATGGCCTTGTTATTTTCACCTCAAACATGTTTTATTCATTTATTTCATTAACTTTTATTATTTCTATTTTATGAAACCATTTTCTTTAATATAAACAAATATATTATTAACATTATTTACTAACATACAAAGCACAAAATGCCAAAATGTGTCATTCATGCCCATCCTTGCCATCCACTACCAAGAAAAGGAATGTTTGACATGCAAGTCCCTCATGCTTCAAACCATGCAATTTTAGCCACTTCCAATTAACCTATGACATTTTCAAGATTTCTCACATAAGCCCTTTTATTTATTTCACATCCAAATGACAAAATTTAAAGCATGAAATTTTCACACATACTTATTCATAAATAATAATAAGCATAAAATATAACAATTAATTATTTTTGTGACTCGGTTTTGTGGTCCCGAAACCACTTTCCGACTAAGGTCAAATTAGGGGTGTCACAACTCTCCTCCCCCCTTTAGGGATTTTCGTCCCCGAAAATTTCCACCGATGCATAAGTTAGGATAACGTTCTCTTATTGAATTATATCCACAAAGACATTAGCTCATTGATAGCAATTGTAATTCATTATTGATTTCAGATCGGTCTATAAAATCATTTTCTTATCTTAAAACAAATACATAAACATTTCTACAAGTATGCACATATATCTCATTTCCTTGATTTCATAAGCAATAATCACTTAATTTAATTCACAAATGCATTTCAAACACATATAAATCACATATTAACATGTATAATTCATATCATCAACCCACATATTCAGAACTCACATTTTTATTCATGTATAAGTCAGAACTCTGACCGAAAATACACATATACTCAAACATCTCAATAAATATCCTTTATAACTCCATCATATCTCAATATTCAACTTAACCTGCTTTCGACGGAAAATCAACTTCTACATACCTGAACATTTAATTCGCTCAAGATATTCAATCACCGTTAACGCTATCCGTATACAGTCGATTAGGCATAAATCCTCATATAGTATACCGGCATGGAATTTATTTTAGTACATAACCCATATATCCAAAATTATCAGCATTCATCAAAAATTCTTATAGACTTCCAAATGTTGAACTTAATCGAAATAATTTCTTGAACATGATTAACAAAAATTAGGGTCATTTAGCAATTTATATACCAAGCATCCCATAGACTAAATCCGTAACACATTTATAACATGAATTCATTTCTTAACAACATATCCACCATCTTAACTCAATGCCTTCGTTCCCTACGAGGTCTTACATTAATCTCGTTTTACTCACTTAATGTCTCATCGACCGATCTCACACACATAGTGCTCGGTTGAAGAACTCGCACTCTCGGTGCCTCTAATCATTTGCACACATAGTGCCCTTATTCATTTGTTGTCACACATTGAAATGACTTAACCAAGTCTATAAACATCAAGTATGTACACTTTTAAACATATCTTTTCATTTAACTTTGAATTCATATAATGAAGAACATTAAACTTGGCTCGAATCATCGGCATTAAGCTCGCTAGGCCCAAGACCAATACACATCACCAAGACAAGACTTGCGAACTTTAACCCATAAATAATTTCAGCACAAAGGCCTTTGGACCTCAAATCTGGATTTTGTCCAAGCACGAATGCCTTCGGGGCTTAGCCCGGATACATCACCAGCACGAATGCTCTTCGGGACTTAGCCCGGTACATCACCAAAGACGAATGCTCTTCGACTTAGCCCGATACATCACCAAAGACGAATGCTCTTGAACTTAGCCCGGATACATCACCAGCACGAATGCTCTTCGGAACCTAGTCTGGATATATCACCAGCACGAATGCTCTTCGGGACTTAGCCCAAGTATATCACCAGCACTAATGCTCTTCGGGACTTAGCCCGGATACAACATACTGAACTTTTATGCATATTTATCCATCAAGTATACATTTCACTAATTTATCACATTGGCATTTCATTTGCTTTATTCGTATACAAGCACATAATGTATAACTTTCATTTGATATTCGATCTATATATACAAGGATCACATATCCACCTAATTCTCACAGTTTATTTTCTAATGATCATTCGGATACATGCTTTATATACAGCTATCTCGTAAACAAATTTGAGTAAAGTAAGATCAATGGGCCATGATTCATATATCATACCTTTATAATATGCCATTCTAACTTTTATACTAAACTTAATTACTCAAAACTTACTAATTTATCACATACCTTAGGGCTTATACTTCTAGTTCGCACATGATATATGCATATCATAAAATTCATTGCATCATTCAAAAAAGGCACATAGCAAAATCAACAAGTACATTTCACATAGCATATCATATTCATAATTCACTCTTTTCTCAATTTTGACACATCATAAGCATGTTCCAATGCCCTCAATACCATCTGCCACAGCTCGTTCAGGATCAAAATTTATTATTATACGAAAAACACTTTTAACCGCCAAATCATCACACTATCATTTTATCACTTTATGGCATGTATAGCTAGACTCACACGTGCTACGTTAGTCCTAGAATCGACTAAACTGTAGCTCTGATACAATAAAATGTAACACCCCTATCCCGTAACCATCGCCGAAATAAGTAAGGGCATTACTGGACTTGTAACTCATGACGAATGGTAAAACTTTTTTTTTAAGATCATTCATTTGGATAAACACTAAACACGCCCAGGAAAAATGTAAACTTCTATAAGTAAACATCCAAAGATGCCATTTTCATATGGCTTATATACAATAGTCAAAATATCATTCTACTATATTGTCTATCCTATACATGCCATAAGCTAAGTCTAATTACATAGTTGCCGTAATGGTAGATAGTGTGACGAAGTGCTGATGATCCCCAAATTGGTAGTCAGAATCCACAACCTATAAACCAAAACATGATCGAACAGAGTAAGCTTTTGTAAGCTTAGTAAGTGTTAAGCAAAACAAAGTGTTCTCATTCACTATCATTGGTCATTCATTTCAACTGTTCAATGAAGTTAATCTAGAGCTTCATCTCGAACTATAATATCAATAAACGCATCACTTGGCTGTCACATATATACTTTCGAATGATAATGACCTAGGTGGTCAAATATTTCCAAAGCACCTTCTTCATCAATTTTCAACTTTCAATAATCCTTTCCACTTGTTCATAATCACATCCATATTTTTAAGTATTTCAACATGACAAGTACTAAATTACCGTAGGCACATAAAGAACCAAACATATTCCTTATCACATATACGTAAGCTTAGAAAACATAATCCTTACCGTGTACTGGCACATCTAGCTGAACCCAACCCATACTCAAATCATAAGGCTTTTGGGCAGAATATGCACTAATACATAAGAATATTTCATCACATACTTCATTATACAAGCATACCATTACCAATTAGATCATTTTAATATTTGGAGTTATAATATTAATCACATTTACCTACCTCTTTGATACTGATAATTCACCTCGAAATCACTCCATCGATGAGTAAGTAATATGTACCTGAACATCTTAAATACATAATACTTATTTGATGGTAACTTATTGCAGATACTCAATACCAAAGTCTTACTTGAATTCTAGCATTTAGCCGTCGGGTCTTTAAAGCTCGGATATAGTACGAGCAACGGCCTCTGGACATTAATCAGATAATATTCTCGCATAAAGCCTACGGGGTTTTAACCCGGATATAGTACTGACACAAATGCCCTTCGGGACTTATCACATTTATACACTTTCACATCCATCACATTGGCCATTCGGCCTTATCACATATATACACCTTCACATCCATCACATCGGTCATTAGGTCTTATCTCATATGTACACTTTCACATTCATCACATTGGCCACTCGGCCTTATCACATATATACACTTTCACATTCATCACATTGGCCATTCGGCCTTATCACATATATACACCTTCACATCCATCACATCGGTCATTAGGTCTTATCTCATATATACACTTTCACATTCATCACATTGGCCACTCGGCCTTATCACATATATACACTTTCACATTCATCACATTGGCCATTCGGCCTTATCACATATATACACTTTCACATTCATCACATTGGCCATTCGGCCTTATCACATATATACACTTTCACATTCATCACATCGGCCATTAGGCCTTATCACATATACACACTTTCACATTCATCACATTGGCCATTCGGCCTTATCACATATATACACTTCCACATTCATCACATCGGCCATTAGGCCTTATCACATATACACACCTTGTACATCAATTTCATCATAACAAAATTGACTAGGTATACTAGTCATTTACGGCTTATAGCTTCACTTTAATACGGATTTGGTACTTTGATTACCAATATTTAATCGATAGCTTATAAGCAACTCAAATAGTTTTATTAAGGTTTACAACATAATCACAAATTCAGCACAAGCTGTTTTTCCTGAGCAACAGTCATTAAATTATTCGTAAATGGAGCTACAAAACTCCAAATGAAGTGCCGTTAATTTTCCCTGAAAATATACTCATACATATTTTATCCAACAAATTTTCAGAATTTTTGGTTTGGGCAATCAATGCCAAATTTTTCTTCAAATTTCCACTATTTCACTATTTGACTATGCTGACCACTCTTCACTACGAATAAAATTTCTCATTGTACAAAATTGAAAATATGTTCTAGTTTATTTCATTTGAAACTAGACTCACTAAGGCATCTAGAATATAAATTTTGTCTTTTAAAAAGTTTTGTACAATTTATAATGATTTTCTAAAAACAGAACAGAGGATTACAGTGTCATTCTGCACTGTCTCACACAATTTTAAATATCTCATTATCGGAAATTCCTTTGCTTACACGGTTTCTTTTATAAGAAACTAGACTAATTAAGCTTTAATTTCATGTTTCATTCAGCCTCTAATTCAAGTCCATAAATTTATGGTGATTTTCTAAAGTCACGTTACTGCTGCTGTCCTAAGCAGACTATTTCAAATTACACTTAAATTCCCAAGCTCAAACACTTAAGAACTTACCATTTGAGCTTAGAACATAACATGGCCACATCATATCTTATTAAATCAACTCATCATGTCCTATTATGATTGAATTTACTCAACGTTTAATCACTTAAAACTTACCTCGAAGTGGTCGATGACTAGATATCCACGGCTATTCGCTTACTTTCTCTTTATCCAAAATTGCCCTCTATGCTCTTGAGTCTAATTAACAAAATTTAAACTATTTTAATCACCTTGTTATATCTTTAAAACAACAAGGTAAATCTTCTCAATGAAACTCATACATAAGGCAACACCTCGATACATCTCGCACACATTCGGTATTTCATAAAAACCATCCCAAATACATTTACCTAGGTATCACCATGTCGCCTTATATACATATACTAGTTATGTGGTCAATTTTATCGATGACCTATGCATATAACTAATTACACCTTTAATAATATTCACAAAGCCGATTATCCACATGACTACCTTAGCATATTATTAGTTAGCTTCTTATCCAAATTTGCCATAAAGAAAATTAACTCATATACCCTCAAGTGCATAAGCAATTGCATCCAAAGGACACTTTAAATGCATGTTATGAAAGTAACCGAATGCACATATATTTATACCAAGACATCATATACTTCAAAACCAACTATCAAGGCATAAAGCCGAACATTCAAAATCAATTATCAATACACGTTCAAACATGCCCTCCTACAAATATACAAGTTCTCCCTTGGTTAAACTAAATCATGCTTTAAGGTTTAACACATTTAACCATTAGAGAGTTAATCAAATTAGCATTCAATTATTCTATACACCCACCATTAACCGAATCCCATTTAATCAAATTTATTTCTTGACAATTTCATCACATTCGGTCATTGGTAATTTAATCCTATAAAAAGTCAAATTTTACTTCAATTCACTAAGGTGAGGTTATTATAATTTAACCTCTATTTCCGAATGCCCCCTTCTCCATAAAACCATCAAATTTTCAAATTATAATAGGTTCATAACTCATTTAACCACTAATTCCATGCCAAGCATAAAAAGGCCATGGGTTTTACACCTAACTTACAAGACCATAAAACATAAAGGTTTAATGTTCATCTTTAACACAATTACCACACTTCAAACTAAATTTTCAGCTTCATATATCCCACACCAGATTTTTTTTTCCATGCTCAATTTCCATGGCCGAATGAAATTATGCCCTAATTCATGAACATAAACAACATTGGCCAACATTCCAAGCTCATTTGAGCCATCAAGCACATTTAGTTTGTTCATACTCAACTAGAATCAATTATCCTCCCAAAATCATCAAACATACAAAATATACCCCATTAAGCTCATGACCGATTTCTACATGCTTCATGAACACAAAAATTTTCACATGGGTCTTGTTGCAAGCTTCAAAACCAACCAAAATTCACAACTTTTCAAAGAAAATAACATGAACCTTACCTTATTTGAAGCCTTCTTTTGCCGAATGCCCTAAGCTCAAACGTTTCTATTTTCTTTCTCAACTCACAGCAAGAAGAAGAAGAAATGGCTTTGTTATTTTCACCTCAAACATGTTTTATTCATTTATTTCATTAACTTTTATTATTTCTATTTTATGAAACCATTTTCTTTAATATAAACAAATATATTATTAACATTATTTACTAACATACAAAGCACAAAATGCCAAAATGTGTCATTCATGCCCATCCTTGCCGTCCACTACCAAGAAAAGGAATGTTTGACATGCAAGTCCCTCATGCTTCAAACCATGCAATTTTTAGCCACTTCCAATTAACCTATGACATTTTCAAGATTTTTCACATAAGCCCCTTTTTATTTATTTCACATCCAAATGACAAAATTTAAAGCATGAAATTTTCACACATACTTATTCATAAATAATAATAAGCATAAAATATAACAATTAATTATTTTTGTGACTCAGTTTTGTGGTCCCGAAACCACTTTCCGACTAGGGTCAAATTAGGGGTGTCACAATAGAATAGTTTCCCTATCACATGCACTCAATCGACAAGTTAGTTCCATGACAATACACCATGTAATTTGTCTTAGATGAGCTCATCATGCAACATTTTCATTTTCATATCTCATGTTAATCACATTGAGTTTCTTAGAAATCTCGATGGATTATCCAGTTACCGTCAAGTCGTAAGAGCGATCATCTTAAGTATGCACTCTCGCGAACCTCACATCTTACAGCGGGATTACCAGTCCAAGCTAAATCCCCAGTAATATCAACTCATAGGGTGATGTCGGGATTACTAGTCCAGGCTAAATCCCTTGTAATGACAAACACCCGTAATGAGCTCGGCTCTAAATTACCAGTCCAGGCTAAATTTAGACCTTAGTCGGATTACCCGTCCGGGCTAAATCCATTATGCACACATATTCTTCGGGATGCTCGATCACTCAAGGAACACCCGTCCGGGCTAGATCCTTTTTATATATGAGACCAACGGATTACCCGTCTAGGCTAAATCCTTTACTGCAGCACATGTAGGATCTCGAGTCATGTAAGCCATGGTTTATCCATCGAATTTTCCTTTTTACTTCAATTGGGACATTTATTATCATATCATTATTATTAACATATTTCATGAATTTTCATGCATTCATAACACATGTAATTAGGCATATTAATAGTTTACTTAAAGTTATTCGAACTTACCTGGTACTCGTTTCGATTTCGCGTTTCGATTATTCCAAAGCTTTTCATTTTCCTCGATCGACCTTCGAAATTTGTTTCTCGGGGTTTATAACAATAAAAATGAATCATTAATACCTCACATTATTTTTTTCGAGTCTAAATTTCACCCCAGATAAAACGACCATTTTGCCCCTAACTTTTTAAATTATTTACGATTTAGTCCCTAGGCTCGTATGATGAAATGCATGAAATTTCTACATTACCCAAGCCTAATCAAAAGCTTTTCCCTCTTATGGCAGCCCACATTTTCCATTATTTCACATTTCTACCACATGTTTTACACCTTTTGCAAAACGGTCCTTTTAGGGGTTTTCATGAAAATCACCTAGAAAAAAGATGTTTAACACACATCCAACTTTCATATTCCTCTATAAAACATCAAAGAATAAACATGTCACACATGGGTCACTTTGCAAACATAAACCTTAACTCAAAATATGGGTAGAAATGGAGAGAGTAAGCTACTGAGATTTCAAAAATAAGAAGAACATTAAAAACGGGGCTTGGGAGCACTTACTATTGAGCTTGAAAATGTTGAAAGCCCTAGCTATAGAGGGCTTGAGAAATTTGGCTGGATGAGGGAGAAGAATGGCTGATTTTTTCCTTCATTTTCCCATTTTATTTCATTAATTAGCCAAATGACCAAAATGTCCTTAAACCCTTTCTTTAGAATTTTATCCATACATGCCTATTTTTGTCCAAAAACTTAGAAACTGGGCAAATTACTCCTTAAGGACTTCTAGTTAATAATCTAAAGCAATTTCATACAAATTGCTTCTAGAATCCTAGTTTTGCACTTTATTTAATTTGGTCTTTTTTTTCCAATTGGACACCTTGCTTTCATATTCTAGACCTTGTAATAATCTTAGAATAAATATTTCAACGTTGGATTTGTGGTCCCAAAACCACTATTTCGACGAGGCCCTATTTTGGGATGTTACAGTACCAATTTCCATAATATCTGACAGAGATCCTCGCTTTACGTCTCGGTTTTGGAAAAAGTTGCATGAAGCTCTGGGTACACAGTTGGACTTCAATACTATGTTCCACCCCCAGACAAATGGTCAGTCGGAGAGGGTAATTAAGATACTGGAGGACATGTTAAGGAGTTGTGTGATTGGCTTCGGAGGCAATTGGGAGGATCACTTAGTGCTAGCAGAGTTTCCATACACAATAGCTACTCGTCAAGCATACAGATGGCACCTTACGAAGCACTATATGGGTGTAGGTGTCGCACCCCGTCATGTTGGACTACATTGGGTGAATGACGTGTTCTAGTACCTGAGCTAGTATATAATACTGAAGATAAGGTTAGGCTAATAAGGGATTGACTAAAGGCAGCGTTAGACAGACAGAAGTCATATGCAAACCTCAAAAGTAAAGAAATTGAGTATTCTGTGGGTGATTTTTTTCTTTTTGAAGGTTTCGCCATGGAAAAAGGTTCTGAGATTTGGGCATAAGGAAAAGTTGAGCCCAAGGTTTATTGGGCCTTACCGCATACTGAGACGTGTAGGACCAATTGCCTATCAGTTGGAATTACCTCTAGAGTTAAAGCAGATTCATGATGTGTTCCAAGTCTCTATGCTGAGACACTACCGCTCTGATCCTACGCATGTGGTACCGGTTGAGGAGATTAAAGTTAGACAAGACCTGACTTTTGAGGAAGAACTAGTCCTGTGACACCCCTAAAGTGACCCTAGTCGGAAAGTGGTTTCGGGACCACAAAACCGAGTCATAAAATAATAATTAACCATTATATTTGATGCTTATTATATGTATATAGGCATGTGTGAAAATTTCATGTTTGAATTTTGTTAATTGTAAGTGAATTTTGCTAAATAGGATTTGTGTGAGAAAAATTAGAAATGTGCTAGGCAAATGTTAAAGTGGCCTATTGATGCATCTTGGAAAAATGTTGTCCTTGCATGTCAAAATACCCAAAAGATGGACTAGTGGTCGGCCATGCTATGGGTTAAAATGTATTATAAACATTTTATGTTAGTGTTTTATGTTAGAATTAATAAAATAAAGAACATGGGTAATAAAATAATAGTGGTTAGTAGGGAGAAACAAAAATGAGCTAGGTTGCTCCTCCATTGCCGTGAATTGAAGGAAGAAGAAGAGGGGAAGTTCGGCCAAGGTGGTTCTTGAGATTAAGGTATGTTCAATGCTGCTTTTGGAGGTTTACACATCCTTTGGAGGGTTAGCCTACTTCTATATATCTCATGGATGAAATTGGAGTTGTTGGAGAGTTAGGATTCGCTAAGAGGCTTCAAAATTTTAGTTGATGCCTTGATACTACTAGCATGTTAGCTATATGGATGTGTTAAGTTACTTGAAATGTTAGATAAATTTGAACTCCCTACCAAATTCTTTAGGCAACCCATGTTAGAAATTTCGGTATTGAGATGTCTAGATCTTTCGCCATTGTAGCTATGGAGGAATAAAGTTTTGTTTCTTGTTAAATTGGATGAATCTTGTTGTATGAGTGCTTGAACAAACTATGATTAAATGGATGCATAGATTCAAAGTGGGAAGAAATGGGCTATTATATTTGATGCTAATGCCGAATATGAAGATGATGAACTTGAATAAATAATATTCAGCTAGCATGATAAGTTATGAAATATTAAGTAGATGATATAATTGATTGATGAAGTGGTTAATAGGGATTTCTAATGAAATTTTGCCAAGGCCGAATGTATCATGAAGTAAATAAAAAAAAAATGCTAAATGTGCATTATGTGCTTATATGTGTATTCGACCAGGGAAGTTTGACATGAAACTTTGATAGGTTTGAGAGATGAATGACCGAATGAGCTAGAGGTTATGTATGGATGAATTTTATGCACATGTGTGTGTGTGGCATTAGTAGCGAATGGCATTCGGCATTGTTTAATTAAAATTAGAAATGAATGCTTGAAAGTTAAATAGGTCGCTCTAATGACCAAATATGCTAAAAGCTAATATATGGACAAATGATACGAATGAATTGGTTTTTGAAATGTATATGGTTGGCGTATGTATGTGTTTGATTGAGAAGTAAATTTGTTTGATTTAGCTCAAGAGCCTAGAGGATCAAAGTTGGATAAGGGAAAGGAAAAAAGTGATCGAAGAGCCGTCGTAATCGTTCGGCAACTTCCGAGGTAAGTTTTAAGTGATTAAATGTTGAGTAAATTCAACTGTAATAGGATATAATGAGTTGATTTAATAAGATATGATGTGGCCATGATATGTCTTAAACTCAAATGGTAAGTTCCTAAGTGTTTGGACTTGGAAATTTAAGAGCAAATTGTAATAATTTGCTCAAGACAGCAGCAGTAACGTGATTTTAGAAAATCACTATAAATGTTTGGTGTGGAATTATAGGCTGAATAAAATATGAAATCAAAGCTTAATTAGTCTAGTTTCTTATAAAAGAGACCGTGTAAGCAAAGAAATTTCCTATAAAGAGATATTTAAAGTTGTGTGAGACAGTGTCAGAATGACTCCGAAATCCCCTGTTCGGTTTTAAGAAAATCACTATAATTTGTACAAAAATGGTTACAAGATAAAATTTATATGCTTAGACTCCTTAATGAGTCTAGTTTCAAATTAAATCAAATAGAACATACTTCGAATTCTGTACGATGAGAATTTCGATTCGTAGTGAAGACTGGTCAGGTTAGTCAAACAGTGAAACAGGGGAAACTTTAAGAAAAATCTGGTATTGATTGGCCAAACCTAAAATTCTGAAAAATTTATGGATGGAATATATACGAGTCTATATTCAGGAAAATTAACGGCAAGTGATTTGGAGCATTGTAGCTCGGTTATAAATAATTTAGTGACCATTGCTCAGGAAAACAGCTCGTAGCTTAATATGTGATTTTGTTGTAAGCATGGATAAAACTTGTTTTAGCTGCTCATAAGCTATTGATTAAACCCATACTTGAATTCTAATTGTGATATTGTAAAATGATATATGAGTGTTGGATGGATCTTTGATATTAAAATTTGTGAGATTGTAAGTTTATGAGTATTCGAATATGGAATGATAGTATGGCGTGAAATTGAATTATTCATTGGAAAATGATTGATGTAGATTCGGCCAAGACCAAGTCTGTACATGATAGTATATGTGGTATGTGAAGTATATTTGAATAATTGTGATGTGAATACATGAAAATTTATATTTTGATTTAAGATTCTATGCGATGAATGTGAAAGTGTATATATATGTGATAAGGCCTAATGGCCGATGTGATGAATGTGAAAGCGTATACATATGTGATAAGGCCTAATGGCCGATGTGATGAATGTGGAAGTGTATATATGTGATAGGGCCGAGTGGCCAACGTGATGGATGTGAAAGTGTATAAATGTGATAAGTTCAAGGGCATTTGTGTCAAGACTATATCCGGTTAAAACCCCGCAGCTTTATGCGAGAATATTATTATCGATTAATGATCAGAGGCTTCGTGCTCGTACTATATCCGAGCTCTAATGACCCGATGACTACGTGTGGAGATTTTGTCCGGGTAAGCCCCAAACTAAAGGTTTTGCTGAAGATTCAAGTAAAGCGTAAGATTATGCGACTTCACAGTGACAATTAGTAATAAATACGTTCAATGCGTTAAGTTGGTCAGGTATGTAGTTGAGATTATATTTAAGTTTGATTTAGACTAAATCACAAGGTCGTTATGTGATGCACATGTGATTAAAGCAATAAGACTGTTCTATGATTATTGTGCATTTGGTCAATGTGGGAAGTCAGGTAAAAATATGTAATGTACCTATGATCATAAGAGGTCACCATCAAGTGAGAATTTATCGCCTATCACATATGATGAGACGTGCATATTCGGAAAAGGGATGGTATGCCCGAAGGAAGAGTGAAATAAAAATACTAACAACTATGTTATAATTTGGTTGTTATCTGTTGACACCGCTTAAAACTTACTAAGCATTGTAATGCTTACTCCGCTTACTTTGTTTCCTCTGTTTTATAGATCTCATTTGGAAGCTACAGGGCTCGGGGATCGTCAAGAACTAGTCACACTATCACTACCCACCGTTTGGTACTGCTACGTTTTGGAATATCTTATGGCATGTATAGAATAGACTAATAGTGAGAGGATATTTTGGTCAATGTATAGGACTACCCTTTTGTTGTAGGTCATGTACCTTTCGGTTTTGTGTAAATTTGGATAGCCATGCGAAAATGGCTTAAGTATACTTGATCACAGCATTATAATCGTTTTGTATGTCGTCCGTCGAGAGGTATGGAAATGTTGGTAACGGTTAGTCATGGGAATGGTTATTCATGATCACCTTTGGTATATGTATGACAAACTCTAGTTGATCGATGGAGGATCATGAAAGAGGTAAAGTTTACCTTAAAAATAGATGCTGGCAGCAGTAGTGATGTGGATGTGAAAAATCTCTAAAAATAGTAGGAATGTAATTAAATAGCGAATAAATTATGTAACCGAACCTTGACGAATCTATTTTCATAGGAAAGTAACAAAACGATCATATGAACAGTATGTTAAGAGATATTTAAGTTTTCGTGAGACAGGGCCAGAACGGTTTCTGGATTCCCTGTTCCGACTTTGGAAATTCATTATAAGTTAACCAGAGATAATTAGAAGTCATGCAATATATGTATAGAATCCTTTTTGAGTATAGTTTCCTTAGAAGCAAGCGGCATAAGCATTGAAGCCCTGTACAAGGAGTTATCTAAGTCGCATTGCAGGAAGGTCAGTGTAGTCGAACCCTGTAACAGGGGAGGCTTTAACTAATAAACTGTACTAATTGGCCCAACCGAAAATTATAGAAAAAAATTTGTAGATGCATATATGAGTCTAGTTTCAGGGAAAAATCACAAAACTGATTTTCGAGTTGTGGAACTCAAGATATGATTTTTAAGGTGACAGTGACGCAGTTAGCCAACTGCCTGGAAATTTTAAAAAAAGTGGACTGTGTAAGTAAATGGATTAAGCCCGTTAACCCCTCGTGTCCGACTCCGGCGACGGTCTCGGGTACGGGGTGTTACAAGTCCAAATTTTGGATCAAGAGGTAAAGGTCTTGAGAAGGGAATTAATTTCATTAGTAAAAGTTCTTTGGCGGAACCACAGTTCTGAGGAGGCTACGTAGGAACCCAAGGGGGCAATGTGACAACAATACCCTCACCTATTTTGACCAGGTAAATTTCGAGGCCAAAATTTTCTTTTAGGAGGGTAGAATTGTAATGCCCCAGTGTATTAAATCTCAAAATCTCTGTTAAAATTTATTTTGTACGTCTGTGGCATGGATGTATGTCTGCCTTGTGGTTTAATGGTCAGAAAGTGTCTGAGAGGGCATGGGTTCAAGCTCTAGCTTGAGCAAAATTTTTCTCCTAATTGAATAAATCATTGTCTTCTGATAATAGGCTTCTTAAAGTAATGAGAGGGTGGCTTGACATAAAAAGGCAGCTAGTCTACTGGTAAACGGCGTGATACTGATGTTAAGGGACTTGAGTTCGAGTCCTACTGTACGCAAGGAGCATCGTTTTGCAAACTTTCATGTGGATGGTTGTATGGCATTGGGACTCTATTGGTTGGATGGTTAAGGGAGTTTGAATCAGTCAACTGAGGGATTAGTGGAGATATTTGAGGAGTAGTTGGGGGAGTGGATCAAGGAGTGGGGAAGTGATCTGGGGAGAACGTTGTGGGATTTGAAAGGGAGAAGAGTTGTAGTCGAATAGGTACCTTGACCATAGGAATTCAGCTTTAGAGTTTAGGGAGCCTCTCTTGCCTTTGCATTTTGGGTTTTGGCATTTTTGGTCTTTTCATCTTTGTTTTGAAGCCGGGCATTACAGGATTTTATCGCGAGTACCCTTTCTGTTTTTGGTGAGTTCGATTCTACTATTCCTCAAGCCTCTAGTCCACCGATTTCTATCCTTCACTCTTTCTTCTTTTTCCTAATTGGTATTCTCCTTCTTGGCCGAATAACATTTGCTTTTCCCCCCTCACAAATCATTTTCGGTTGTTAGCTATACTTGTGGGCTTCTTATCCTCTCATTCTCTCAACTCTTTTATTATTCTTACTTTGGTCGAATCTTGTTAGGACCTAACCATCTCCTTCTCCTCTTTTCTGTTCTGTTCCTTGGTTGTTTCTTGCTGAAGGTTTTTCAAAAACCCCTTGATTTATTTGGTAAGTGTTACAGTTTGCTCTCCTTCGCTGAACCTTATTAGGTTCTTCTTTCAAAGGTCCAGCTTATGTATCTTTTAGGCTGATCGTTTGTGTCTTTTCTTTTCTATAATGGGGAAATATCTCTTTAACACTTTTTTTTGTACGTTTGATGCTAGGGACTTGGGTTCGTAGCTGGGTGTTAGACCGACTACCTTATCCCTACAAGTGACATCTCCTTTATTGGTAAGTAGCTTAAGTCCTAGATGCTTTTATGTGGGATTGTAGATTCTTACAACTCGATTAACTGTCTCGTGTGAAGGTGAAGCATTGGAAGGAATACATGGTTTTGGGAACAAGTGGGGTACTGCGATTGTTTGTTGGTAAGTAGCTACGTCTTGATTAAGCGTTGCAATATTATGATTTCTAGATTAACAATGTTTTAGATTAATGAAGGGTTGTGTTTAACGATAGGCTCTCTACTTCGGAAGCATCTCGGGTACAACTCCATAACAGGTGTGTGAACACTACCATTAGATGTGTAAATCAAAAGCTGAAAATTTGAAAGATGGGCTATCGAAACCGCACGGGCGTGTGGCCGCCCGTGTGGCAAGCCGTGTAACAAACATGGCTGTGTGGTCGATGAGATGGCCGTGAGCGATTCTGAAACATCCTGAAATAGGGCCTAGTTAGAATGGTGGTTTCAGGACCACAAATTCGCCATCAAAATATTTACTTTATGATTATTACGAGGCCTAAAATATGATTATATGCATGTGTCAAAGTTTCATGAAGAAATTCTTTGAGTAAGGTGTTTAATTGGAAATTAGGGACTAAATTGAATAAATTACAAAACTTGAATTCTAGAAGCAATTTGCATGAAATTGCTTTGGGTTATGAATTAGAAGGTCTTGGATAGTAATTTTCTTAAATTCTAAGTTTTTGGACAAAAATGGGCTTGCATGGATGAAATTTTAAAGAAATGGCATAAGGACATCTTGGTCATTTGGCTTTTTAATGAAATAAAATGGGAAAAATCAAGCCAAAATCAGCCATCTTCTCCCCCATAGCTGCCGAAATTCTCTTGTCACCATAGCTAAGGTTTTCAAACATTTCAAGCTCAACAGTAAGTGCTCCCAAGCCTCGTTTTTCATGCTCTTTGTATTTTTGAAATACTGATAGCTTGCTCTCTCCATTTCTACCCACATTTTATGCCAGGGTTCATGTTTAAAAATTTACCCATGCATGAGTTGCTTTTATTTTGATGGATTATGGAGGAATATGAAAGTTGAATGTGTGTTAAACATTTTTCCTAGGTGATTTTCATGAAAAACCCTTATAGGGACTATTTTGCAAAAGATGTAAGTGTGTGGTAAAAATGAGAAAATAATGGAAAATGTGGGCTACCATAAGAAGGAAAAGTGTTCGGCTAGGCTTGGGTAAGATGGAAAGTGCATGTCTTTAATTATACAAGCCTAGGGACTAAATCGTAAAAATGTGAAAGGTTAGGGGCAAAACGGTCATTTGGACTGGGGGTAGATAGTAAACTTGAAATGTATAATGTAGTGTATTAATGAGTTAAATTTTGTTGTTATAGACCCCGAGGAACAAATTCCGGAGGTCGGTCGAGGTAAACACAAGGTTTCAGAATAACCGAAACACAACTCCGAAAAGAATACCAGGTAAGTTCGGATAACTTAAAGTAAACCCTTAATATGCATAATTGAATGATTTACGAATGCATGATGATTGCATTTATTATTATTAGCATGAAATATCATAGAAATGCATATTTGATGGTAACATGTGAAAAATGTCTCGGATGATGTTGACAAAGGGAATTCGATGGATAAACCCTCATTGATATGTGTAAAGAGATCATGCATGTGTTGCAGTAAGGATTTAGCCCAAACGGGTAATCCGTGATCTCAAGTATGAAAAGGATCTAACCCAGACGAGTGTTCCTTGAATGATCAAGCCTCCCGAAGAATATGTGTGCATTATGGATTTAGCCCGGACGAGTAATCTGATTAGGGTTTGAATTTAGCCTAGACTGGTAATTCAGATCCGAGCTCGTTAAGGATGTTTGTCATTATAACGGATTTAGCCTGGACTGGTAATCCCGACATCACCTTATGAGTTCATAAAATGGGGGATTTAGCATGGACTGGTAATCCCGCTATAAAATGTGAGGTTCGCGAAAGTGCGTCTATGGAATGATCATTCGTATGAATTGACGGTTAATGGTTATTCCATCAAGATTTCCTAGAAACTCAACGAGATTAACATGAGATATTTTTGTAAATGAGATGTTGAATGATGAGCTCATCTAGTTAAATTATATGATGCTTGATTATGTTACTAACTTATTGATTGAGTGCATGTACTAGGGAACCATTTAATAATTGTTGGTTTCCTTATCTATCATGGATGCATGTTAAATAATTGCTAAGTTTACTTTCCTGTTATTTGAGCTTACTAAGCATGTAAATGGTTACCCCTCTGTTTTTCCCTATCTCCCAGAGCTCGAGGACCCGAAAGGATTGGAAAAGGATTGGAGAGTCAACACATTATCAACTAGACAAGCTTTGGTATAAAGACTTTGTTTGTTTTGTTCAATGACATGTATAGTATTATTGAGTATTTTGCTATATGTGTCATTTGATTTGCCAAATGAAGGCATGTAAGAATATGTTTATCTCTTTGTATATGGCCATGAAAATTGGCTTAATTGAAGTAGGCTATGACCTATGAATTTATGCATGGTTTTATTTACAATTGATGGGTCGTACCAATTGGCAATGAGTCACATGAACAAGCCAATTTTGGATGAATTAAAGTGACATGGGAACCCATAAACACTAAATGGGAAATAACCTATCATGTGTGAAACCAATGATATGAGGTTTCCATACATCTAGTTTAAAGCAAGATTATTTACAAGTGTATAATTGTGTTTTACTTTGAATTTGGTAACCACTAAGCACAAGTAGTAGAAATGGGTGACTAAAGGCTTGGAAAATAGCCTATTAGAGTCTACATGGTTAGACACACGGGAGTGTGTCTAAGCTGTGTGTGACACACAGTTCCCTCCCATGGGCATGTGCTATGGCCGTGTGTCCCCTGCACTTAAAATTTTAGCTCAAAGTTGTACACGGGTAGGCCACACGGGCGTGCACCATGGTCGTGTTAAAAAGATAGTGTCGTCCACGGGCAGGCAGAACAGGTGTGTGCCATGACCGTGTTGATAAGTTAGTGTTGCCCACGGCTGAAGGGTATAGGCGTGCCCCAAGTCACACGGGCGTGTGAGTCCACACGGCCCACCTACACGGGCGTGTGACACTTTATGATAAGGAAAATTTTCCTAAGGAGCCCAAGGTTTATTGAACGTACCCGAATTTGTCCCGCACTGCCTCTAGGTATGTTATAGGCCTCGAAGGCCTAGATAAGGGACGAGTTGTTCATGGATGAAAAGCTTAAAATTTGAGGAAAACTTGGTGACCCAATTTGGTACGTTTCAAAATGTAAAGTCCTGGTAATGCCTCGAACCCTATCTCAGTGTCGGGTATGGGTGAGGGGTGTTACAGATTCCATGGGATGAAAAGAAATTGGGTCATTTTTGGGTCGAACTAGACCGTGTGGGCCCAATGGGGCTGTGTAACACCCCGTACCCGAGTCCGTTACCGGAATCGGACACAAGGTGCACACAGACTTAACTATTTTCACAGTCCATTTAGAAATTTCCAAACTAGCTGGTCACTGCATCACTGTTGCCTTAAAAATCATATCTTGAGTTTCAAAGCTCGAAAATTTGTTTCGTAATTTTTCCCTGAAACTAGACTCATATGTCCATATACAGATTTTTTCCTAGAATTTTTGGTCAAGCCAATTAGTACAGTTTATTAGTTAAAGTCTCCCCTATTCCAGGGTTCGACTACACTGACCTTTGTACGTTACGAATTGAATATCTCCTTGTACAGGGATTTAATACTGATGTAGTTTGTTTCTATAGAAACTAGACTCAGAGAGGAATCTATAAATATATGGCATGACTACTAATTATCTCTGGTTAATTTACAATGAATTTCCAAAGTCGGAACAGGGGATCCAGAAACCGTTCTGGCCCTGTTTCACGAGAACTTTAATATCTCTTAACATATAACTCATATGACCGTTTCGTTTCTTCCATATGAAAGTAGATTAATCAAAGTTCATTTACATAATTTATTCACTATTTAATACCATTCCTACTATTTTTAGTGATTTTTCACATCCACATCACTGCTGCTGTCAGCATCTGCCTTTAAGGTAGGCTTTACCTATTTCATGATTTCCATGATTCAATTGGCCCTTTTGCATACATAGCACAAAGTGTGATCATGATTAACCATTCCAATGGCTAATCGTTTCAAAACAATTCCATACCTCATAATGATCAACATACAAACGATTATGGTACTATGCTAAAACGATATAAGCCATTTTCGCATGGCTATCCAAGTTTACACAAACCGAAAGGTACATGACCTTCAACAAAAGGGTAGTCCTATACATGCCATTTCAAAGTTCAACCAAAATTGTACCAAAATGGGGCTTTGATAGTGTGGGAGACTTGACTTCCAAAAATCCCGAGTCCGATAGCTGACGAGCCAAAATCTATAAACAAAGAAACAGAGAAAACGAAATAAGCAATTTATGCTTAGTAAGTTTGAGCAAGAAATTCAAGCACAACAAAAGCATAGCATTCATAAAGCTAACGGATAATTTCATATGCACAAATTCTCAATATCCTACTCATTTCACATTCCAACCCCTATGTTCATACATAAGGGATCATCTTAGCCAAATACCGAAACTCATTACTCGATCGAGCGAATATTATTCAAGGAATCAACTAATTCAAGCACATACGAACATACCTCATTGCTGGAATTTTTCAAGCCTATTAACTGAAAATTTTACAGCAAGATCGCTCATTCTCGAATCACGTACCTTGAATTTAACCGGATATAACGACTCGCTCAAATGCCTTCGGGACGAAGCCCGGTTATAGTGACTCGCATACGAATGCCTTCGGACTTAACCCGGGTTTAGTAACTTGCACAAATGCCTTGGGCTTAGCCCGGATTTATTAATTCGCACGAATGCCTTCGGATCCTAGTCCGGATATAGTCACTTAGCACAAAGCCTTCGGGACTTAGCCCGGACATCATTCGAATGACCGAGCACAATTATCACTAAATTATGACACATTCGTATTTCGTTTTCATTAGCAAAACTCAAACACAAGGCACTTTTCACACTTGCAATTTTGGCTCAATAGCCACACACAAAGAGCATGATTTTAATTTGCTTTAAACATGATCTAATCAATTCAGAATTTAAGCTCTATTACTCAAGAACTTACCTAGGATGTCGTCGAACGATTTCAATGGCTATTCGACCACTTTTTCCTTCCCTTTGTCGGATCTAGTTCCCTTTGCTCTTGAGCTTAATTTAACAAATAAATCGATTTAATCATTTGAGCATCGAAGAGGAATACAAGGTACTTAGCCAATATATATACTCATTAGGCATCAAAGTCGCATGTGTACGAAATCATGAATCGAACTCAACACATTAGTTAATATTCCTCTTAGCGAATTTTCTAAGCCAAGAATAGGCATCAATATGCTTGCCTCTAACCGAATGCATGCACACCAATTTCCCCTCATGTGGCCGAATATGCATGTCCATGTTGAGGCCAATTATACACTTAATACCACACAAAACAGCATACATTTTACTAACTAGCGCATTACATATCGTAGCTCAATACACATCTCTCATTTACTTCATAACCAAACATCATCACAAGCAAATATACACCTTGAAATAGTATATATGTCATACCAATACATCATGTACAAACATATATACATATATATATGCTAGAGCCGAATCTCAAGTTGATTGTAAATAAACATGAACATAATTTCAAAACACAAATCTTGCTTTCCATGCAATGAGCATAAATCACACTTTTGGATGTACCATGGCCGAATACATCACAACACCATAATTTTGGTCATGATTAAACAAAGAACTTAATGTCTTACTCAAAAATACTAAAAAGAAAGTCCAAGAGCCATCAATCCACCATCACATATATCATTAGCAAGCTTCATATTTAACATGCAATGGCATTAACACAAAATCCACCTTGGCCAAATACCATCCCCATGATATAACAAAGGTTTGAACCATGGGCTAACAAGAGCATCAAGCTATGAACTAAAAACATGCATGAATCTCATGGCACAACCTCAAACATACCTTAATCTTGATGCAAGTATAGCCAAACCTCTTCCTAATCCTCTTCCAAACCAAGCATGAAGCAAAATTCCTCCCTTCCCCTCTAGTATTTTCGGTCAAGAGAGAATGAAAATGGATGAACAAATTTTTTCTTTTTCCATTTCTTTATTACCCATGCTCATTAATTTATTTTTTCACCCATGATTCACCAACAAAACATGTCTATGACATGTTTTGCCCATATTCTTTGTCATGGCGGCCATCACTTGTAAAAAGAGGGGTATTTGACATGCAAGGCCATTGTTTTGCATGCATGCTTTAATTAGTCATCACACATTCCCCCATCATACTTTCAAAGTTTTCTACTAGGTCCTTTCTAGTGAAATTCACATTTATAACTCTAAATTAAAGCATCAAAAATGTCACACATGAGTTAACACATATTATAGGCATCAAAATAAATATCAAATTATTTTTATGCCTCGGTTTTTGTGGTCCCGAAACCACATTCCGACTAGGGTCGTTTTAAGGCTGTCACAGGCTGTGGGTCCCACATGGGAAAAAAGCACAAAAGTATGGAAAATATTGGGCCAGGCTGTGTAAACCACATGGCCAAGGCCATTTTTGGGCTAGGTGGGCCACAATAGCATGTGGGCCCACGTAGGCCTACAATACGGGCTATAGGCTCATTACGACTGTGGACCTACTATTAAGTCGGTAAGTATACTTTTACCCTATACTGATGAGATGACCAATATACCCTTGTGAGGTAAATTGACTGAATTACCCCTATATTATGTATGACTGACTTGAGCATGACATTTCTGCATACACGTATGATATTATGTTGCATTACATGGGGTGGGATATATGATTTTGGAGGAAGTGTACTGAAAGGCTATAAGCCTATTACATGCAGCTCTGCTGCAAATACTATTGTAGTACCGAATCAGTATGACTTGGTGTGTAGGGCTGGGTGGGTCGATTTTATCCCTACATGGTGTGTAGGGCTAGTACGGAGATGGTGTGTAGCGGTTGGATTGGGTAGGATTCTTTGTTTGCATACTATACTAAAATGGGCTAAGGCCCAGACAGCCTCTGTTATTGAAATGGGCTCAGGCCCAGACTGATACTGTTACTGAAAAGGGGCTAAGGCCCTAACCGAAACTAACGGGCCTAGGCCCTGATTGCATTTACTCTAATTGGTTGTTATTTTGGGATTTCACACATTGAGTTTTCGTAATCTCACCATCTGTTATCTGTGCAGGAAATCCCCAGCTTAGACAGATTGAGGCGATGAAGGACTCTAAGGTGGCAACTCGACGTCGTTAATTTAATTAATATACTATAATTTAGATTTTTATTCGATATTGGGTTTTTGTTATGTAATAAGGCTTTTTGAAGTTTATTTTATTTTGGGGATTTAATTACTTTAATTTTCACCTGTTAGTAATAGGACTCGTATTTTCAAGAAATCTCAAACCAATGTTTTTTTGAAATCATCATGCTTACGTGATACATTTTAAAAACTTCCGCAACAAACACTGTTTCAAAATTTGAGAAACTAGAATAACTTATATTTTGCTTAAATAACTTGAGTTTTCACAAGGAACTAGTCATTCTAACCCTTTCATTTAGAATCTAAACAAGTTTTTATGAAAAACGAATTTTTGTCAATTTTTTGTTTTGGAAAAACACTCCAATGTCACATCACAGATTCAGTCATAACGTCTAGGTCGGGTTTGGGGTGTTACAGTTCTGATTTCACTGAAAACGGGTTGTTACAACTCTCCCCCCTTAGGAATTTTTGTCCTCGAAAATCTTACTAGAAAATAGGTTAGGGTTCTATTTTCTCATAGCTTCTTCGGGTTCCCACGTAGCCTCTTCAATGCCGTGAACATTTCCAAAAAACCTTTACTAGAGCTATGCTTTTGTTTCTTAACTTTTTAATTTCTTGGGCCAAAATTCTAATCGGTTCTTCGCTATACAACATTTCAGGCTGAATTTCAATCTCTGCCGGAGAAATTATTTGCGACAGATCTGATCGGTACCGTCGTAACATTGACAGATGAAACACATTATGAATCTTTTCCAGCTCTAAGGTACTGGCCCAATTTTCACAATAATTTCGTACGATCTGATAAATCATGGACTCAATTTTCCTTTGTGACCAAATCAAAGAATCTTTTTCCATGGCAAAACTTTTAGAAACAATCTATCGCCGATTTGAAATTCAATATTTTTATGTTTCAAATCCACATACGATTTTTGTTGATCTGAACCTGCTTTCAAACTATCATGAATTACTTTCACTTTCTCTTCAGTCTCTTTGATCAAATCAACCCCGTGAATTTTTTCTCACTAAGCTCGGTCCGGTACAACGGAGTTCGACATTTATGACCGTATAAAGCGTCATACATTGCCATCTTTAAGCTCGATTGAAAACTATTATTATATGCAAACTCAACTAACAATAAATATTTTTCCTAGTTGCCCTCAAACTCTAAAACACAACAACGAAGCATATCTTCGAGAATCTAAATCATTCTCTCGGATTGACCATCGGTTTGAGGATGAATTGCAATACTAAAATGCAACCATGTACCCAAAGCCTCTTGCAATTTCTTCCAAAATTGTGACGTAAACCGTAGATCTCTATCCTAAATAATAGAAACTGGCACCCCGTGCAATCTGAAAATCTCAGAGATGTACAATTCAACAAATCTATCAAGTGAAAAGTCTGTACGTACCAGAATGAAATGTGCAGATTTCATTAAACGATCAACAAAAACACAAATAGCATCTTTATTTTTTGAAGATAGGGCTAACCCGATACAAAATCCATCATAACTCTATCTTATTCCCATTCAGGTATCATTACTGGCTGTAATAGTACCGAAGGCACTTGATGTTTATCTTTGACCTATTGACAAACCAAGCATCTTGATACAAGTTCTAAAATGTCTCGTTTCATGCCTGACCACCAATATATCTGTTTTAGATCACTGTACGTCTTAGTACTCCTCGGATGAATAGATAAGCAACCATTCTGTGCTTCTTGTAAAATTTTCTGTATAAGCTCAGGATTCCTCGGCACACAAACTCTACCTCAAAATAGCAAACAATCATCGGGTTCAATCTGATACTTTGAATCAGTAGTCGACTCGTACTGTACTCTTTTAGCTTGCAATTCATTGTCACATTTCTGAGCTTCACATATTTGCTGGAGAAACACTAGTTTAGCTTTTAACTCAGCTAAAATTGAACCATCATTAGATAATGTCAATAGTGTATTCATCACTCTCAAAGTGAACAAATATTTCCTACTCAAAGCATCTGCGACTACATTCGCTTTCCCCGAATGATAATCAATCACTATTCATAGTCTTTCAATAATTTGAGCCATCCTTGTTGTCTCAAATTCAAATCTTTCTAAGACATCAGATACTTCAAGCTCTTGTGGTCGTTAAATATGTGACATTTCTCACTAAACAAATAATGTCACCAAATTTTCAATGCGAAAACAATAGCTGCCAACTCTAAGTCATGCGTCGATAATTCTTTTCATGTTGTTTTAACTGCCTGGAAGCAAAAGCTATCACTTTTCCTTCTTGCATTAAAACACATCCCAAACTATTCAATGACGTCAATGAAAACCACAAACTCTTTACCCAACTTAGGCTAAACTAAAACTGGTGCTTCTGTTAACAGTGCTTTCAACTGATCAAAACTCTATTGACATTTTTCAGACCACTCCAACTTCACATCTTTCTGTAAGAATCGAGTCATCGATGTAGCGATCATCAATAACCCATTTACAAAACACCGATAATAGCCAGCTAACTCTAGAAAACTTCTGTCCTCGGATACATTTCTTGGTGGTTTCTAGTCAACAACTGCTGAAATCTTACTCGGATCAACTTGGACGCCTTCCATTGAAACAATGTGTCCCAAAAATCCAATTTCTCGAAGCCAAAACTTGCATTTACTAAATTTAGCAAACAATTGCTTATCTCTCAATGTTTGTAACATAGTCCCCAAATGCTTGGTATGCTCATATTTGTCTCAAGAATATATCAGAATGTCATCAATGAATACAACTACGAATCTATCTAAATACGGTTTAAAAATTCTATTCATCAAATCCATAAAAACTGTAGAAGCGTTAGTTAATTTGAATGGCATACAAGAAATTCATAATGTCCATACCTGGTTTTGAATGCAGTTTTCGGCACATCCGAATCTTTAACTCACAACTGATAACAGCCAAATCGCAAATCAATATTTGAAAATACTGTTGCTCCTTTCAACTGATCGAAAAAATCATCAATTCTCAGCAAATGATACTTATTCTTAATCGTAACCTTGTTAAGCTGACAATAGTCGATACGCAGTCTCATCGATCCATCTTTCTTCTTGACGAACAGAACTGATGTACCCCAAGGCCTGAGACGTGCAAATACTCTATCTGTTAACTCTTGCAACTGAGATTAACTCTTTTAACTCTGTTGGAGCCATTCTGTATGAATCTATTGATTTTGGTGATGTTCCCGATACTAACTTAATAGCAAATTCAACCTCTCTGATTGGTGGTAACCCGAGTAATCTTCTGGAAACACATCTGGATATTTACAAACGACTAGCACCGATTCAATCTTTGATTCAGATACTTTTGTATCAAGTACATACGCACGGTAAGCATTGCAACCCTTTCTCACATATTTTTGTGCTAGCATCGTCAATATCACAACAGGCAACCTACTCGAATCATCGGATTCAATACAAATAATTTCACTATTTTGACATTTTAATTCAATAGTATTTCATTGACAGTTTACAATAGCATCATACAGAGTTAACTAATCTATACCCAAAATCACATCGAATTCATCAAACAGTAAAAGCATCAAATCTACCAGAAAATAGTAACCCCGAGTCATCAAAGGACAATTCTTGCAAACTTTATCAACTAAGATATACTGGCCTAAGGGGTTCGATACTTTAATCACGATTTCAGTGGACTCAACGGTTAAACTCTTACTAGACACTAAATTCATACATACATATGAATAAGTCGATCTAAGATCAATCAAATCAATTACATTAGTGTCATAAAGAGAAAATTACCAGTGATAACATCTGGTGCTGATGCATCTTTGCGAGCACAAAAAGCATAAGCTCTGGCTAGCACTTGAGCCTCTAATCTCACAGCAAAATCCTTTGTTGTACATTTGCTACTAGTCACATTTCCAACATTTTGAGGTGGTCTCCCTCTGGCAGCTGTATTACTTGGCCTTCTATTCAAAAATTTGCCTTTCTCTGGTACCTTAAGGCAATCACGAATAAAATGATCTTGCGAGCCACCTCTGAAACAGGCTTTATTATTCATCCAACAATCTTTAAAATGACATCTTCCACACTATTGACACATAGGTTTGTTGGTTTTGACACTACCTGTAACACCCTTCACCCATATCCATCATTAAAATAGGGTTATAGAGCATCACTAGACTTATTACACAATAAAACATACAATTCTCATTCATTTTTCATTTTCAAATAAAAACCTTTCACAATAATACATCAAGTCCCTAATACGAGCCTACGAAGCCCAAAACATGCTTTAGAAGTGGTTCGAGACTAAATCGATATATTAGGAAATTTATGGAATACTTAGAAAATTTTACAAAGTACAGGGGACACACACCCGTGTGGCCGAGCCTTGTGTCTTACATGCCCAAAGACACGCCCATGTCATAGGCCGTGTGGACATTCGAAATGGGATCACATGGCCATGTCCCAGCCCATGTCAGACCCCGTGTAACTCTTTGACTTGGGTCACATGGCCAACTACACGCCTTTGTGCCCTTCGAAATAGCCTCACACGCCCACACAGTCGTGCCAATCCTGTAAGGTATACTGACTTATGCCACACGACCAAGTCACACACCCATGTACTGGGCCGTGTGGAGCATACTGACTTGATTTCTAATTAAACACCAAGGGATACACAGCCATGTCACCTGACTGTGTGTCACACATGGCTGAGACACACACCTGTGTCTCTGCCTGTGTGGACAAAAATAGGCTATTTACCAAGCCATCTTTCTCACCCAAATTGGAACCACCTAAAAATATCAATTGGCATATAGTACAGCATCAATAGACATTCAAATCAATCTCAACTAAGCATAATTCATGCCATTTCAATACCATCAACTACAAGGCACCACAATTTGCTATTCAACTTTATACTAAATTCACATTCTCAAATCATCTAAATGGTCACATTCAATGATGCACTATTTTACCTAAAGCCACGAGCATATCAACTTCAAATTTCAACCATTTGACATCCATAAATGCCAACTCACAACAAGCATATAAATGGCAATACTACACAACATATCAAAGGCATTTCTCACATATATACATACATCACCAAGCGTACCAAAATAAGCCAAATCACATGGCTATACACATAACAAACCATTCATCATTTATAAGCCAACTCAAATGGCTAAATCCATTGCTAGCTTACACCAAAATGACCATAACTCCTATACATGCCATATAACCAAATATATAAGTTGAAAAGTACCAAGTGATAGCTTGATAGTGTGATGAGATCTCTGATGACTCCCAATCCTAGCAAGCTTTGATAACACTATAAAACACAGAAAAGTAATAAAGTAAGCTATAAAGCTTAGTAAGCTCGTATGCTAAGTAAGTAAAACTTACCAACCAATAATTCAATAACATAAACATCATATAATGCAATTAAAATTTGATCAAAACTTAACACATATATTCAACCAAAAGATTAAACACAATTTCCATCAATTTCTTCAACTCAAAGCTTTTACGGTTCATGTACATACCAGTACCATCTCATACCAATCTCATACTCATCCATATCTTTGATATACCCATTGAACCATTTGGAATACTATCGGATACCTAGGAATCTCGCACCCTAAGTGCTTATACGTAGTTGAAGCTATCTTAATCTCATATCTCAAACAATGCTCGCTCTCGAGCTATCAATGGGTCTGCTCACATAAGCTGACGATCATGACATAGCTACACATTGCTACTCACACAAGCTAGTGAGAATCTGCAACACATGCCGAATAACTCAGCCACTGGTAGGACATACAGACTAGCACCCAAATCACATAACCACTAATGACATGTGATTCGTATCCTAATCTATTCCTAAGGTGCAACCGGGATTTCACATTTGCTGAATCATCATTGAACATATCTACAAGGTCATACCCACAAATAATTCAATAATAAAGCATTTAAAACACAATTATATTAATGCTTATTAACATACGAACTTACCTCGATCGTGAAAATGATGAAATAGATTGATTAGTCCAAAACCCTGTTTTTGCCCCGATCTAGATCCAAACTTCGCTTTTCTTGACCTATATATAATCAAATTTAGCTTATTTAATTTTCATTCTATTCAATCTAGCCCAAAATGTATATTAAGGCAACTTTACACTTTTACCCCTAATATTTCAACATATTTATAATTTAGTCTCTAGCTTATAAAAACACAAATTCATGCAATTAGGTCCCTACCCATGCTAGCCGAATTCCTCTTATTACCATAACAACCCATATTTTTCATTTATTTCATATTTTAACCAAAAAATTTTCACATTTCACAAATAAATCCCTAATTGACAATTTTATCAAAAATAACTTTACAAATGTTGTTTATCTAACAACAAGCATACATTTTGTGACAGCCTTAAAGTGACCCTAGTCAGAAAGCGGTTTCGAGACCGTTAAACCGAGTCACCAAATTATTTGAATATGATATTTATTGTCTAAAATATGTTAATATGAATGTGTGAAAGTTTTAAGCTTCGATTTAGTAAATTGCATGTGAATTTAGTCAATAGGACTTATGTGTGACACTTTTGAAATATGGTAGGTCAAAACATAAGGATCTATTAGTGCATGTAATAAAAGGGGTGGACTTGCATGTCAATTTCCCCCCCTAATTAGTAGTGGCCGGCCATAACAAATAGGGTGGACAAAGTGTGATGGGCAAAACATGTCATAAACATGTTATGTTGGTGTTTCATGGGAGGAATGATAAAATAAGGAGCATGGTAATAAAATAATGGAGGGGAAAATGATGAAAACAAAGAAAAAAAAAGTGTCCATCCTTTTACATTTTTTGGCCGAAAGTTCTAAGGAGGAAGGAAGAAGGAAGGTGCTCTCTTGCTTCATGTTCGGCTTGGAAGAGGATTAGGAAGAGGTTCGGCCATACTTGTATCTAGGTTAAGGTATGTTGATGTTGTTCCATGAGATTCATGCATGCTTTTAGTTGTTAGCTTGAGTTCTACCTAGCCCATGGTTCAAATCTTTGCTATGTCATGGAGATGATATTCGCTAAGGTGGATTGGTGTTGATGTCATTTGCATGCTAAAAGTGAAACTTTGTAAGGATACATGTGAGGTGGATTGATGACATTTGAATTTTCTTTTTAGCATTTTGAGTTAGACATTAAGTTCTTTGTTTAACCATGACCAAAATTGAAATGGTATGGTGTTTTGATGCATTCGCCATGGTAGGAAGTAGAAGAGAAATATGGTTGTTGTTCACGTTATTTGGATGAGAAATGGTAGTAAGGTGAAGTGCAATTGTTAGTGTTTGATTTACTAGTGTATATAGTTGTACTAGCCGAGTTTTGAAATTGAAAAAGGGCTTGAGCACCATGTGTGGTATTGAGATTGTTTGAGTAAATTTATAGTCATTTATATGATGAATTTAGTTATAGATATACATGCTTGAATAAGATGCACGCATGAATGAATAGATGGATTGGTGTTGCATGTGTTCGGTTATAGGTAAGCATGATGATGGATCTATCTTGACTTGGATAATCGGCTCAAGGAGGAATTGCTAAAGTGCTTAGTAATTGATATTAGGTTAATGATGTGTGTTTTCGGTCATAAAGGTGCACATGAGGAAATTTTTAGATTAATTGTATTAAATTACTCAATGTGATTAAAAATGCATATGACCATTTTGTATTTGAGCTAAAAGTGGCCATATGACCCATCAAACTCCTTGTCATATTCGGCCATAATCTAGCATAATGAGACTTTAATAAGTTAAATTTGTTTGAATTAGCTCAAGAGCTTAGAGGACCAAAGTTGGATAAGGGAAAGGAAAAAGTGATCGAATAGCCGCCGAAATCGTTCGACAACATCCAAGGTAAGTTTTCGAGTAACGAGACTTAGTTTACGATTTGATTAAGTCATGACGTATGAGCATAACAAATATACGGTGATATGATGATTCTACTTGAATCATATGTTGAGTTAATTAGTCTATACGTATAACGGGTAGCCGTATGTGCATAGAGATCGTGTCATAAAGCAAACTAAACCATGCTGTTTGTATGTGGCTAGTGAGCCGAAAATGGGATTGCTTAATACATGACTTGTGGTTGAACTCTAATTATGAAAATGAAATATAGATGTGTCATGATTTATTGATATGTGCATGAATATTTGGATGATAACCGGCTAAGTCCCAAGGCATTTGCGTTAGTGACTAGTTCGGGCTAAGTCCCAAGGCATTTGTGCGAAGTTACTATATCTCGAGCTAAGTCCGAAGGCATTTGTGCGAGTTACTATATCCTGCTAAGTCCCGAAGGCATTTGTGCGAGTTACTATATCTGGGCTAAGTTCTAAAGGCATTGGTGCGAGTTACTATATCCGGGCTATGTCCCGAAGGCATTCGAGCGAGTAGCTATACCCGGTTAAATCCCGAAGGTACTTGGCTTGGGAATGAGCGACCTTGCTGTAATAGTTTCAATTAATACGCTCGTAAAATCCCAGTGATGAGGTATGTTTCGTATATGCATTGAATTAGTTGATCCCTTACAAATAGTAATCGCTCAGTCAATAAATGAGCTACCGGCCTTTGGCTAAATTGATCTTTTGTGTATGAATATAAGGGTTGGTAATGTGAAGTAAGTATGATATTGAGAATTTGTGCATATGAAATTATCCGTTTAGCCGTATGAATGCTACACTTTAGTTATGTCTAATTTCATGGCTCAAAACTTAGTAAGCATTAAATGTGACAGCCCAAAATTGACCCTAGTCGGAATGTGGTTTCGGGACCACAAAACCGAGGCGTAAAAATAATTTAAAATTTATTTTGATGCCTATAATATGTGTGTATTCATGTGTGACATTTTTGATGATTCGATTTAGTGTTATAAAGGTGAATTTCACTAGAAAGGACCTAGTAGTAAACTTTGAAAGTATGATGGGGAAATGTGTGATGACTAGTTGAAAATGCATGCAAAATTAAGGGATTTACATGTCAAATTCCCCAAAGATGGCATAGTGGCCGGCCATGACATGGTTTATGGGCAAAGAAAACATGTTGAAACATGTTTTGTTAATGCATGATGTATTAAATGATAAAAAATTAATGATGTTGGATGAGAAATAAAAAATGTGTGTGAGTGTGGCATTCCCCCCATTGCAGTGCAAGTGAAAGAAGAACAAGAAAAAATTGTTCATCCTTGTTCTTTCCTTTTGGCCGAAAATACTAAGGGAGGAGATAGGAGTTTTGCTTCATGCTTGGTTTGGAAGAGAACAAGAAGGAGATTTGGCTATACTTGTATCAAGATTAAGGTATGTTTGAGGTTGTGTCATGAAGTTCATGCTTGTTTTGGTTGCTAACTTGATGTGCATGTTAGCCATGGTTCAAATCCTTGTTATGCCATGAAAATGGTATTTGGCCAAGGTTGATATTGTGTTAAAGCCATTGCATGCTAAATGTGAAGCTTGTTGATGATGCATGTAATGATGGATTGACTACTCTTGAAATTTCTTTTAGTATTCTTGAGTAGGGCATTGAAATCTTTGTTTAACCATGATTGAAGTTGAAAGGGTATGGTTGTGATGTATTCGCCATGGTGCATTCATGAGCATGATTTATGCTTGTTATTTGAATGGTAAAAATTTGTGTTTTAGATGGTTATGAACACCTTGAGATTCGCCATGCACCTATATGTGTATATGTTTGCACATGATGTTTTGGTTATGAAGTAAGTGATAAATATGTTTGCTTAAAGAAGAAAATGTTGAAGAATGGTTGTGAAATTGCAAGTACATTCGGCCTAGTACACATATGATGTGAAAATCTTGGAATTTATTGTTGATTTGGTGCAAGTATGACTAAGTATAATCGGCCATATGAGTGCTTGATGCTATATTATAAGTATTGAGCTACAATATGTAAAGCATTAGCTAGTAAAATGTGTGCCATTCATGTGTGGTGTTAAACATGTAATTGGCCTCAACATCAACATGCATAATCGGCCATGAATGAGTGCCTAAGAGGTTGTGTTGTTCGCCATGAGTAAGCATGTTGAAGGCTTTGTGTGTTAAGTCGATTCATGAATTCGTACTTATGTGACTTTAATGTCTAGTGAATATATGTGGGCTAAGTGCCTTGAGTTCTTCTTTTCGATACTCAAATGATTGAATCAAATTATTTGTTAAATTAAGCTCAAGAGCAAAGGGGGACCAAATCCGATAAAGGGAAGGAAAAAGTAGTCGAATAGCCATCGGAATCGTTCGACAACATCCGAGGTAAGTTTTCGAGTATCGAAACTTAGATTTTGATTCGATTGAATGAAGTAAAAAGCAATCGAAATTCTGCCCTTGTATATGGCCATTGAGCCGAAATGATATTTTTGTTAAGTGAATTGTGCATAAAAGTTTTGTTGTGAAAATGAAACAAAGATGTGCATGAATGTTCGAGTGATATCCGGGCTAAGCCCGAAGGCAATTGTGCGACCAGATATCCGGGCTAAGCCCAAGGCAATTGTGCGAAGCTATGATATCCGGGCTAAGCCGAAGGCAATTAAAGTGCGAGTTGTGATATCCGAGTTAAGTCCGAAGGCATTTGTGCGGGTTACCATAACGGGCTATGTCCCAAGGTGTTTTGAACAGTAGCTATATCCGGATAAACTCGAAGGTATGTGATTCAAATTTATAAGCTGCTGGAAAATTTTCAGTTAATGCACTTGTGAAATTCCCAACAAGGTATGTTTTGTGTGTGCTTTGCACACTATGAGTAAGTCGTTGAATATTCGCTCCAATGATAAACGAGCTATCGGCCTTAACTAAGCCGTTGTTTGTGTATGAAAATAAGAGTTGGGATTGTGAAGTAAGCATGTCTTTGAGAAATTGTGCATATGAATTATTGTTTAGCTACTTGAATGCTATGCTTTGGTTGTGTGTATATTATGGCTCAAACTTACTAAGCATAAATTGCTTACTCCGTTTCTTTGTTTCTCTGTTATAGATTTTGCTCGTTAGCGATCGGATTCGGGATCATAGAAGTTGAAGTCAACCACACTATCAAAGCCCTTTTTGGTACTCCTTTAGTTGAGTTCGGATATGGCATGTATAGGACCACCCTCGGTTGTTTTAAGTACTTGTGATGTAAATGTATACGGCCATGCGAAAATGGTTCGTAAAAGTGGAGTATGGAATTTGACCATATGTGGTTTGTAATTATATTTGGTTTCATGATGTGATTATGGTTTGGAATGAGAGAGTTGGTCACATGATCAGCCATTGGAATGGCTAAATATGATCACATGTGGACCTAAGTATGACTAGACTATAGTTGGTCCATGGGAACTACAATATAGGTAAAGCCTACCTTAAAAACAGAGGCTGCCAGCTGCAGTGACGTGGATGTGAAAAATCACCAAAATTTGTAGGAATGGTGTTAAATAGTGAATAAATTATGTGATCGAACCTTGACGAGTCTATTTTCATATGAAAGTAACGAAACGATCATATGATCAGTATAGCGAGAGATATTAAAGTTCTCGTGAGACAGGGCCGGAACGGTTTCTGGGTCCCCTGTCGCGGATTTGAAAATTTTCCATAAATTATCCAGAATGAATTAGAAGTCATGCCTTATATGTTCAGATTCCTTTTTGAGTCTAGTTTCATTGGAAACAAACGGTATCAGTATTGAAACCCTGTACAGAGAGATATTCAAGTTGTAACGCGCGAAGGTCAGTGTAGTCTACCCCTGTAACATAGGCGACTTTAACTAATAAACTGTACCAATTGGCCAGACCAAAAATTCTATAAATAAATCCATGGATGAATATATGAGTCTAAATTCAGGTAAAATTTACGGAATCAGTTTCCGAGTTGTGAAACTCGAGATATGATTTTTAAGGCGACAGCGACGCAGTTTTCCAGCTTGCCTGGGAATGTCAAATTGGTCGGTGCCATAAGTGGTTTTGGCTTGTTAACCCCTCGTGTCCGACAATCGCAACGGTCTCGGGTTCGGGTGTTACAATTTATTGGTATCGAGCTACGGTTTAGTCGATTCTAGGACTAGCGTGATATGTTTGGGGTCTAGCTATACATGCCATTAAGTGATGAATTGATAGTGTGGTGATTTCTGACCATTTGACTTTGTGTTTGTGTATAGCAATGGATCCCGATCCCAACCGAGCAATAGCTGATGATGTGGAAAGTGTGGCGCTGCTCCGCGCAAGGGACAAGATCAAGGCGGACTCTCAACCTATTGCCAGCAATCCGAATGATGAGGCTAAGCAAGCCTTTTATAGTGTGATGAATGATTGGTTTAACCAATACATTCGAACTAACACGGCTGTTCCACAACCTCCATTCCCGACTAATGCAACCCCCGCACCTACAATACCTCCAAGAATCGACCAAGTAAGGTCAAGTAAGCCCCACCTCTGATTCTAAAACATGGGGCCACTGAATTTAAAGCTACGGATGATGACGATGCCGAGCAAGCTGAATTTTGGATGGACAACACTATCCGGGTGCTCGATGAGCTATCTTGCACACCCGATGAATGCTTAAAGTGTACTATCTCCTTGCTACGCGATTCCGCCTACTATTGGTGGAGTACTCGACTTCACAGTGCCTAGAGAGCAAGTAACTTGGGAGTTCTTTCTAACCGAGTTCAAAGAAGTATATCGATCGAGATTTATGGACCAAAACGAAAGGAATTCCTTGATCTTAAGCAAGGTTCCATGTCGATTACCGACTACGAACAAAAATTTGCGAGGCTTAGCCAGACGCAGCAGTGCATTTTTTTCGAAGTCGTGATGTGTAAACGCTCAAGATGGACTGAACGATGATATAAAGTCGTATGTTGGCATTTTGGAAATCCGAGTTTGTGGCTCTTGTCGAGCGGCGTGCAAAGCCGAGGAGCTCGAGATGGAGAAAAGAAAAGCTGAAGTGGGAGCAAGGAGTTTCATAAGAGGTCTTGGGAAGCCCTTCCCACGATCATCAAAGAAATTTAGAGATGGCTTAGGCGGTCTAGAGACATTTCGGGCTTTTCTAGACGAGACCGCGATCGACCCCCTATGGGCACGCGAGTCACTTGATCGCCGGTGTTGGCAATGATCGTCGAGACGAACGGAGTGCCAATATTGTGGCAAATGGCATTACGGGAGTTGTAGATTCCGTGACCGCTCTGTTACAAGTGCGGATCGGTCGATCATTTCATTAAGGATTGCCCGAGCTTATCTCGGACAAAACGTAAATCAAAGTGGGAACCCGGGTGCTACCACAACTCGAGGTAGGCCGTCTAGAAACACGTGCAATGCTAGTGGTGGTCAGAGAGGATCTAGAGATGCCACCATCAGATCTGAGGCTCGTGCTCCTGCTAGGACTTATGCCATATGCGCACGCGAGGATGCCGCCTCACCGGATGTTATTACCGGTATCCTCACTCTTTTCGATACTAATGTGATTGCTTTGATTGACCCCGGTTCTACTCATTCTTATATATGCGAAACCTTAGCATCCAAAGAAGACTTTGCCCATTGAGTCTCATCGAGTTTGTAATCTGGTGTCAAACCCTTGGGTCATTACGTGCTCGTCAACAAAGTGTGTAAGAAAAGTCCCCTAGTATTTTGAGGTTCTTGTTTTCCGGCGGACTTGATGCTTTTGCCATTCGGCCAATTCGACGTTATTCTTGGTTTGGATTGGTTGACCATGCACGATGCGGTTGTAAATTGCAAAAGCAAGACTATTGATCTCGAGGTGCACGAATAACGAGTTAATTCGGGTTGAGTCTACGGACTTAAAGGGATTGCCACCGTAATATCGCAATGTTGGCTCGAAATACGTAAGAAAGGGTGTGAAGCATACCTTGCGTATGTTCTAGATGACAAGGAGTTAGAAAAGAAACCCGAATCTGTGCGGTGGTTTGTGAATACCGGATGTTTTCCACAAGAATTGCGGGTTTACCACATGCTCGGAAATAGAGTTTGGCATCGAATTGGTACCGGTACCATTCCAATTTCGATAGCTCCGTATCGTATGGCACCAATGTAATTAAAGGAGTTGAAAGCTCGGTTGCAAGAATTGGTGGATAGAGGTGTTGCTCACCGAGTTTTTCACCTTGGGGTGCGCCGGTGTTGTTTGTGAAAAGAAGGATGGAACCATGAGGTCGTGCATCGACTATCGTCGACTTAATAAAGCGACGATAAAGAACAAATACCGTTACACGTATCGATGACTTGTTCGATCAACTGAAGGAGCCTCGGTGTTCTCGAAAATAGATTTGAGATCGGGCTATTATCAATTGCGAATTCGAGATTTGGATGTACCCAAGACGCCTTGAGCGAGATATGGTCACTACGAGTTCCTAGTGATGCCATTCGGCTTACTAATGCCCTGCGGATTTATGGATTTAATGAATTGGATCTTCGACCATACTTGGATCGGTTTGTAGTCGTGTTCATTGATGACATCTTGGTCTATTCAAGAAATGAGACCAAACATGCTGAACACCGAGGTTAGTCTTTGCAAATTCTACGGGATAAGCAATTATATGCTAAGTTCACAAGTGTGAGTTACGGTTAAGAGAGGTTAGCTTCTTGGGGCATGTGATATCTGCATCGGGTATTCGAGTCGACCTGAACAAAATTTCAGCCATACTTAATTGGAAGCCTCCGAGAAATATTACTGAGGTTCGGAGCTTTTTGGGGCTTGCCGGTTATTACCGACGATTTGTATAAGGTTTCTCAACGATAGCCACGCCGATGACGAAGCTACTCCAAAAGGATGTTAAGTTCGAATGGACGGAGAAATGTCAAAAAAGTTTCGATCAACTGAAGACTTATTTGACTAAAGCCCCAATTCTAGTGCAACCCGAATCTGGCAAAGAGTTTATCATCTATAGTGACGCCTCCCTACTTGAGTTAGGTTGCGTATTGATACAAGAAGGTCGAGTTGTGACCTATGCGTCGAGGCAATTAAAGCCACATGAGAAAATTATCCGACCCATGGTCTCGAATTGGTCGCCATCGTATTCGCTTTAAAGATATGGCGACATTACTTATTTGGTGAGAAGTGCCATGTGTATTCGGATCATAAAAGTCTCAAATATTTGATGACTCAAAGAGACTTAAATCTGCGACAAAGACGTTGGCTCGAGCATTAAAGGATTATGAGTGGTCATTGACTATCACCGGAGAGGCGAATGTGGTTGAGGATGCCTTAAGTCGTAAATCATTATTCGCTTTTACGAGTGATGAATGTGCACTTGTCCGTTCGATCGACAATGTGTCGATGGCTGAATTGAAAGCCAAACCATTATTGATACATCAAATTCGTGAAGCTCGAGAAAGTCGACGACGAGTTGGTCGCAAAAGAAATTTGAGTGTGTTCGAACAAGGACTCGGAGTTTCAAATCGATGATGACGATTGTTTGAGGTTCAGAGTCGTCTGTGTGTTCCAAAGAATTGAACTTATTTCGATATCTTGAACGAAGCCCATTGTAGCCGAATGGCGAACCACCCGGAAGTACGAAGATGTACAATGATTTGAAACGTCGGTTTTGGTGGCATGGTATGAAACGAGACATATCCGATTTTGTTTGAGATGTTTAATATGTCAACAAGTGAAAGCGAACATCAAGTGCCTTGAGATTACTTCACCGATCACGATACCCGAGTGGAAGTGGGATACAAAGTCTATTGTGACCGCCATTGTCGACAAGTAAGAAGGATGCGATTTGGATCGTTGTAGATAGATTGACTAAGTCGGCTCACTTTGTCCCGTGCGTGCGGGTTTTCAATGGACAAACTAGCCGAACTATCGTTTCTCGATTGTGAGATTACACGGGGTGCCTACTTCCATCGTGTCGGATAGAGATCCGAGATTTACCTCGCGATTTTGGAAGAAGTTGCAAGAAGCTTTGGGTACCAAGTTGCATTTCAGCACCGCCTTTCACCCCCAAACCGATGGTCAATCCGAGCGGATAATTCAGATACTTGAGGATATGTTAAGATGTTGCATCCTCGAGTTTAGTGGTTCATGGGAACAATGTTTGCCTTTGATTGAATTCGCTTACAACAATAGTTTTCAATCAAGTATTAAGATGGCACCCTACGAGGCTTTGTACGGTCGTAAATGCCGTACACCATTGTTTTGGACTGAGCTCGGTGAAAGCAAAATTTTCGGGGTGGATTTGATTAGAGATGCTGAGCGAAAGTGAAAGTAATCCGTGAAAGTCGAAGATAGCCTCCGATCGTCGAGAAGTCGATGCAGGTCCAAGCGTAAAGACATCGAGCATCGGGGAGATAAAGTGTTTCTCAAGGTTTCGCCTTGGAAAAAGATACTCGATTCGCCCGTAAGGGCAAGTTGAGCCCGAGGTTCATTGGGCCATATGAGATATCCGAGCCGATCGGTTCGATTCGTCTCGTTTGATATTGCCCCTGAACTCGAAAAGATTTACGATGTCTTTCATGTTTCGATGCTTCAACGCTATAGATCGATCCATCGCACGTGGTTAGTCCATCGGAGGTTGAAATTCAAGCCAATATGAGTTATGAGAAAGAACCGGTTCGTATCCTATCACGTGAAGTGAAAGAGTTGCGAAACAAGCGGGTTCCGCTAGTGAAAGTATTATGGCTCAAACACGGATAGAAGAAGCTACTTGGGAAACCGAGAACTCTATGAAAGAGCGATACCCAACCCTATTTACGGTAAGATTTTCGGGACGAAAATTTCTTAAGTGGGGGAGAGTTGTGACAGCCCAAAATTGACCCTAGTCGGAATGTGGTTTCGGGACCACAAAACCAAGGTGTAAAAATATTTTAAAATTTATTTTGATGCCTATAATATGTGTGTAATCATATGTGACATTTTTGATGGTTCGATTTAGTGTTATAAAGGTGAATTTCACTAGAAAGGACCTAGTAGTAAACTTTGAAAGTATGATGGGGAAATGTGTGATGACTAGTTGAAAATGCATGCAAAATTAAGGGATTTGCATGTCAAATTCCCCAAAGATGGCATAGTGGCGGCCATGACATTGTTTATGGGCAAAGAAAACATCTTGAAACATGTTTTGTTAATGCATGATGTATTAAATGATAAAAAATTAATGATGTTGGATGAGAAATAAAAAATGTGTGTGAGTGTGGCATTTCCCCCCATTGCCGTGCAAGTGAAAGAAGAACAAGAAAAAATTGTTCATCCTTGTTCTTTCCTTTTGGGCGAAAATACTAAGGGAGGAGATAGGAGTTTTGCTTCATGCTTGGTTTGGAAGAGAACAAGAAGGAGATTTGGCTATACTTGTATCAAGATTAAGGTATGTTTGAGGTTGTGTCATGAAGTTCATGCTTGTTTTGGTTGCTAACTTGATGTGCATGTTAGCCATGGTTCAAATCCTTGTTATGCCATGAAAATGGTATTTGGCCAAGGTTGATATTGTGTTAAAGCCATTGCATGCTAAATGTGAAGCTTGTTGATGATGCATGTAATGATGGATTAACTACTCTTGAAGTTTCTTTTTAGTATTCTTGAGTAGGGCATTGAAATCTTTGTTTAACCATGACCGAAGTTGAAAGGGTATGGTTGTGATGTATTCGGCCATGGTGCATTCATGAGCATGATTTATGCTTGTTACTTGAATGGTAAAAAATTTGTGTTTTAGATGGTTATGAACACCTTGAGATTCGGCCATGCACCTATATGTGTATATGTTTGCACATGATGTTTTGGTTATGAAGTAAGTGATAAATATGTTTGCTTAAAGAAGAAAATGTTGAAGAATGGTTGTGAAATTGCAAGTACATTCGGCCTAGTACACATATGATGTGAAAATCTTGGAATTTATTGTTGATTTGGTGCAAGTATGACTAAGTATAATCGGCCATATGAGTGCTTGATGCTATATTATAAGTATTGAGCTACAATATGTAAAGCATTAGCTAGTAAAATGTGTGCCATTCATGTGTGGTGTTAAACATGTAATTGGCCTCAACATCAACATGCATAATCGGCCATGAATGAGTGCCTAAGAGGTTGTGTTGTTCGGCCATGAGTAAGCATGTTGAAGGCTTTGTGTGTTAAGTCGATTCATGAATTCCGTACTTATGTGACTTTAATGTCTAGTGAATATATGTGGGCTAAGTGCCTTGAGTTCTTCTTTTCGATACTCAAATGATTGAATCAAATTATTTGTTAAATTAAGCTCAAGAGCAAAGGGGGACCAAATCCGATAAAGGGAAGGAAAAAGTAGTCGAATAGCCATCGGAATCGTTCGACAACATCCGAGGTAAGTTTTCGAGTATCGAAACTTAGATTTTGATTCGATTGAATGAAGTAATAAGCAATCGAAATTCTGCCCTTGTATATGGCCATTGAGCCGAAATGATATTTTTGTTAAGTGAATTGTGCATAAAAGTTTTGTTGTGAAAATGAAACAAAGATGTGCATGAATGTTCGAGTGATATCCGGGCTAAGCCCGAAGGCAATTGTGCGACCAGTGATATCGGGCTAAGCCCGAAGGCAATTGTGCGAGCTATGATATCCGGGCTAAGCCCGAAGGCAATTGTGCGAGTTGTGATATCCGGGTTAAGTCCCGAAGGCATTTGTGCGGGTTACCATAACCGGGCTATGTCCCGAAGGTGTTTTGAACGAGTAGCTATATCCGGATAAACTCCGAAGGTATGTGATTCGAAATTTATAAGCTGCTGGAAAATTTTCAGTTAATGCACTTGTGAAATTCCCAACAAGGTATGTTTTGTGTGTGCTTTGCACACTATGAGTAAGTGCGTTGAATATTCGCTCCAATGATAAACGAGCTATCGGCCTTAACTAAGCCGTTGTTTGTGTATGAAAATAAGAGTTGGGATTGTGAAGTAAGCATGTCTTTGAGAAATTGTGCATATGAATTATTGTTTAGCTACTTGAATGCTATGCTTTGGTTGTGTGTATATTATGGCTCAAAACTTACTAAGCATAAATTGCTTACTCCGTTTCTTTGTTTCTCTGTTATAGATTTTGCTCGTTAGCGATCGGATTCGGGATCATAGAAGTTGAAGTCAACCACACTATCAAAGCCCTTTTTGGTACTCCTTTAGTTGAGTTCGGATATGGCATGTATAGGACCACCCTCGGTTGTTTTAAGTACTTGTGATGTATATGTGTACGGCCATGCGAAAATGGTTCGTAAAAGTGGAGTATGGAATTTGACCATATGTGGTTTGTAATTATATTTGGTTTCATGATGTGATTATGGTTTGGAATGAGAGAGTTGGTCACATGATCAGCCATTGGAATGGCTAAATATGATCACATGTGGACCTAAGTATGACTAGACTATAGTTGGTCCATGGGAACTACAATATAGGTAAAGCCTACCTTAAAAACAGAGGCTGCCAGCTGCAGTGACGTGGATGTGAAAAATCACCAAAATTTGTAGGAATGGTGTTAAATAGTGAATAAATTATGTGATCGAACCTTGACGAGTCTATTTTCATATGAAAGTAACGAAACGATCATATGATCAGTATAGCGAGAGATATTAAAGTTCTCGTGAGACAGGGCCGGAACGGTTTCTGGGTCCCCTGTCGCGGATTTGAAAATTTGCCATAAATTATCCAGAATGAATTAGAAGTCATGCCTTATATGTGTAGATTCCTTTTTGAGTCTAGTTTCATTGGAAATAAACGGTATCAGTATTGAAACCCTGTACAGAGAGATATTCAAGTTGTAACGCGCGAAGGTCAGTGTAGTCGATCCCTGTAACATGGGCGACTTTAACTAATAAACTGTACCAATTGGCCCAACCAAAAATTCTAGAAATAAATCCATGGATGGATATATGAGTCTAAATTCAGGTAAAATTTATGGAATCAGTTTCCGAGTTGTGAAACTCGAGATATGCTTTTTAAGGCGACAGCGACGCAGTTTTCCAGCTTGCCTGGGAATGTCAAATTGGTCGGTGCCATAAGTGGTTTTGGCTTGTTAACCCCTCGTGTCCGACACCGGCAACGGTCTCGGGTTCGGGGTGTTACATTAAATGCTTACTCCGTTTCTTTGAATCTCTGTTTTATAGATTTTGGGTTCGTCAGCTATCAGACTCGGGATTGTCGAAGTCGAAGTCGTCCACACTATCAAAGCCCCTTTTGGTACACTTATGGTTGAACTTTGAAATGGCATGTATAGGACTACCCTTTTTTATGTTGGTCATGTACCTTTCGGTATTGTACAAATTTGGATAGCCATGCGAAAATGGCTTATATATATTTTTGAGCATAATGTTATAATCATTTTGTGTGTATATGGTTATTGAGAGGTGTGGATGTGCTTGGCAATGATTGGCCATTGGAATGGTTAATCACGATCATACTTTGTGCTATATATGCTAAAGGGTTAGTTGAATCATGGAAACTATGTAATAGGTAAAGACTACCTTAAAGGCAGATGCTGACAGCAGCAGTGGTGTGAATTTGAAAAATTACTAAAAATAGTAGGAATGGAATTAAATAGTGAATAAATTATGTAATCGAACCTTGATGAATCTTCTTCCATATGGAAGAAACGAAATGGTCATATGAGTCGTATTTGTAAGGGATATTTAAGTTTTCGTGGGACAGGGCCAGAGCAATTTCTGGATCCCTTGATCCAACTTTGGAAATTCATTATAAATTAAAAAGAGATAATTAGAAGTCAATACATATATGTATAGATTCCTTTTTTAGTCTAGTTTCATTAGAATCAAACAGCATAAGTATTGAATCCCTGTATAAGTAGTTATCTAAGTCGCAATACAAAAAGGTCAGTGTAGTCAAACCCTGTAATAGGGGAGAATTTAACTAATAAAATGTACTAATTGGCTTGACAAAAAATTCTAGAAAACAATTTGTGGATGGATATATGAGTCTAGTTTCAGCGAAAAATTACGAAACTGATTTTCGAGTTTTGGAACTCAAGATATGATTTTTAAGGTGACAGTGACGCAGTTAGCCACCGTCTGAAATTTTAAAATGGATTGTGAACATACATGAATTATGTCTGTTAGCACCTCGTGGTCGCTTCCGAAAACGGTCTCGGGTACGGGGTGTTACACATTTTTTATCATCAAACGTCATAATACACACATATTTATTAACAAAAAAACCCTAAACCTTTAACAAATTTGCAAATTAGTCCCTGGGCTAGCTAGATTAAGCTGCAATGATCTCAAAAACATAGAAATCATTAAAAATAGGACAAAAATCTTACCTATTTGAAAGAAAAGAAGATGGTCAAACCCTAGCTTTCTTTCTCCAAGTAAAAAATCAGCCTAAGTGTGCTTCGAAGAAGATGAACACATAAAAAAATGTTTTGTTTTATTTAATTAACCTTTATTTACTAAATACCAAAATTAACCTTTAAAATTATCAAAAATTTCAAAATTACCAAGCCATTATCACCCACTATCATATTATTGGGCTATTTACCACATAAGGACCTCTAATTTAATATTCCTAATAAATGCCAAATTATACATAGTTTTACCCCAAATACTTAGCATATTTATAGATGTTTATTACTAGATTTGTAGATTTTGGTGCTCTTAATCCGGTTATTTCATGTTTTGTACTCAGAAGAGCACCAAGAGTCAAAAGGAGCCAAAAAGAGCAAAAAAGGGACAAAACGAACCAAATTGAGAAGATGACACGGCCTAAGCCTTGCCACACAGGCTGCTCACATGCCCGTGTCCTTCGAGGGTGTCGACCAAGGCTCTCACGATTCACACGGCCTGGCCATTGACCCATACGGCCGTGTGCAATTTAACAGATCGAACACGACCTGCCAATCACGTCACACGGCCGTGGCACACGGGCGTGTCCCTTTTTTCCAAGAGTTGTATTTAACATGGAAAAGGATACTTAGGAAGGAAGAAAGCTAATCCAAAGCCTATATAAACACCCTAAGTGTGACCTAAAAGGGGGGCTTCTTCCAGAGCTTTTCTGGAATACAGAACCACACGCCGGGAATTACTTGAAGGAAGCCAGACGATCTATACCAAAAATAGGAGTTACTCCAAGACTGAAGATCTCCCTCAGAATTCCTTCAGGGGTTGTTAGAGTTTTCTTCATGTTTTGTTATTTTTATACTTTTGAGATGTACTCTTATTTTATTATGAGCTAAACCCCTTAGGTACCTACGGGGGATAAAACCTATGATGGATCTTGTTATTCTTATCTGAACTGTATGATAAATACTTGATTTGTTCTTAATTATGTGTTCTTAATGCTTGAGTTAATGTTCCAGGTATTAATTCATGATTTGATGTGCTTATGCAGAGGAGGAATTGACCCTGCCTAAGAGTAGATTTGGCATAATTAAACGGAGTTGATCAAACGCCTAGAAATAGGGTTACGAGATTTTGCCGAATTAGGGTGAAACCTAATATGGGAGTCCATTAAGTGATTTACTGCTTCCCTAGGGGTTTTAATTAAGAAAGAAATTTTTATTAATTCAACTGAGGGTTAGACGTTATTATTCTCGAAAAGGATAAGAACATAGGTTAGGGAATCTCACGGATCAAGTCAAGTGAATAAATCGTCTGGTTCAGAGTCAAATAAAAAGTGAAACTAGGTGGATTCCTTCTTGGGTGTCGTTTTTATCAATTGCTTTTCTTCAAGTCTTTTCCCAAATTGTCTCTTTGCTTTAATTAAATTAGTTAATTAGTTTAGATAATTAGCTTAATAAACAAACCCTTTTATTCTTAGGCTAGATAATAAAAAGATAGTTATTACTAGAACTTTTGGTTTCCTTGGGTACGAATCCCGGTCTTGCCATTACTATTCTATTGTTTGATAGGTGTGCTTGCCTTTCTGTCGTGATAATAGTTAGTCTAGTTTTGATCTTTATTATAAATATTTATTACTTGTTACGAATCACGCAATCAAGTTTTTAGAGCCGTTGCCGGGGAATCAAAATATTAGAAACGCTAAATTTTTATTACTTTAGCCATTTATTCTTCTTGTAATTTAATTTTAGTTTATTATTATTTATTAATTTACTTTTTTTTTTCTCTTGGTAGGTTTTTATAGTTTATAACTAGAAGAAACCTGTCAGGACCATTACTTTTTGACGAAAAAATTGATCGTAAAATTTGCAAAAATAAAAAAGAAATAAGGCACAGCTTACAATACACAGAGAACGAGTGAGAAGACGATACTCGACCCCCAACCGACGAGATGGCTAAAAACCAAGGCAATCAGCTACCTCCCACAATTGCGGCTAATCAAAATCCTGCTTCACGTACTATGTATGATTATGCTAAACCTTCTTTAACAGGAACTGAATCTAGTATAGTTAGACCTGCTGTAGCTGCAAATACTTTTGAATTAAAACCTAACACTATTCAGATGATACAGCAGTTTGTCCAGTTTGATAGTTTGCAGGACAAAGATCCCAACGCTCACTTAGCAAATTTCTTGGAATTTTGCGATACATTCAAAATCAATGGCATTTCTGATGATGCCATACGTCTTCGGTTGTTTCCCTTTTCACTGAGAAACAAAGCAAAACAGTGGTTAAACTCGTTACCACGAGGGTCTATCACTACTTGGGAACAAATGATCGAGAAATTTTTACTAAAATATTTTTCGTCGGCTAAGATAGCTAAACTACATAATGATATCTCTTCTTTTGTGCAGATGGATTTAGAAACACTTTACGATGCATGGGAGAGATACAAGGACTTACTGAGAAGGTGCCCTCACCATGGGTTACTGTTTTGGCTTCAAGTACAAACGTTCCACAATGGTCTGAATCCCTCGACTCGGCAAATGGTTGACGTAGCTGCTGGCGCAACCATCAGTAATAAAACACTGGAAGATGCCTATGAGTTTATAGAGGAGATGTCATTGATTAACTATCAGTGGCAGGTTATGAGGACAAAGCCAATGAAAACAGTCGGTGTTTATAACATCGATTTGGTCACCATGCTCTCTAATCAGGTAGAACTTCTCAATAAAAAGATTGACGGTTTACCTGGTTCTATGCAGGTACATCCAGTAATGAGGTGTGACTCAAGTGGCAGAGGTGTGCATACAGAATACCAATCCTTCAATCTTACAACTGAAGAAGAACAAGTCAACTATATGGGTAACAATAACTTTCGATCTCAAAATAACCCATACAGTAACACTTATAATGCAGGTTGGAGGAACCACCCAAATTCCTCCTAGGGTGGTCAAGGGAATCAAAAGCCACAAAATCCTCAGGGTTTTCATCAGCCACCTTATCAACAAGAGAAAAAACCTAAACTTGAGGAGATGCTCTCAAAATTCATATCAGTGTCAGAAACCCGTTTCCAAAATATCGAGACAGCAGTTAAGAAGCAACAAGCATCGATCCAAGGACTCGAAATTCAGATAGGCCAGCTATCCAAACTAATCTCCGAACGACCTCAAGGTAGCTTACCAAGTAATACTGAACCTAATTTGAGGGAACACCTCAATGCAATTAGTACTCATAATAAGGAAGGATTCATTTCACCGGAGCTAGAATTACAGCAAGACAACGCAATGAACAAAGGTCGAGAAGAGGTAAACGATGATGATCTTAAACAGGTAAGTACGAATTATGAACCTCATGTGCCATATCCTAAAGTGATGACGAAAGATAGAACAGAAGAACAATTCAGTAAGTTTGTCAAACTCTTAAAGAAATTACATATCAACTTACCTTTTATTGAAGTTCTGTCGTAGATGCCCAACTCAGCGAAATTCTTAAAGGAACTTCTGAGCAATAAAAGAAAATTAGACGTTACATCACATGTGGAACTGAATGCAGTCTGCTCAGCTATTCTAAAGAATGAGCTACCTAATAAATTGAAAAATCTAGGTAGTTTTACAATTCCTTGCTTAATTGGTAGTTTTTCTGTGAATAATGCTTTAGCTGATCTAGGGGCAAGTATAAATGTTATGCCATATAAAATGTTTAAATGACTAGGTCTCGATAAACCCAAACAGACTAGGATGAGCATACAATTGGCTGACAAAATAGTTAGATTTCCTAAGGGTATTATTGAAGATGTTCTCGTTAAAATTGATAAATTTATTTACCCAGTAGACTTTGTTGTCTTAGATATGGATAAGGATAACGAGGTACCTTTAATTTTAGGACGATCCTTTTTAGCAACTGCCAGAACTATTATTAATGTAGGCACAGGAGAACTAACACTTCGTGCAGGAGACGAGGCAGTAACACTCTAAGTACGCGACTCAGTCAAAACCTCTAAGACTCAACATAATGCTATGAAACTTGTTGATGACAACACTAATATTCAATCATTCTTACAGAAACCTCCTGGAACCAAGACAACGGAGACAGTGCACTATTATCAAGTAGTGAACAAAGACACCCACCAGGAACGAAGGCTTCAAATAGAGGAGCTAGATGAATGGCGAGCACACAAACCGAGAACACATGATAAACCAAAACTATGCCAAAACAAGCCTAATACCTCTCCTAATCAACTTAAGGTTGGCAATAAAGTCTTACTAGATGCCGTAGATCCCCACATTGCCACTACCACACCAAATGAGGAAATCCCTCTTACGGTACTCAGTATTTTTCCATTCGATACGGTGGAGGTGAGTCATCCCAAGTTCAGCACTTTAAAGGTAAACAACACCAGATTAAAACCTTATTTTAAGATTGACAGCAGGAATGAGGAGTATGAACTCCTCAAACCACCATGATCATTCAACGGAGCGGTAAGTCGTGCTTAGATGATAAACACCAAATTATACATGTTTTTACCCCAAATACTTAGTATATTCATGGATGTTTACTATTAGATTTGTGGATTTTGGTGCTCTTAATCCTGTTATTTCATGTTTTGTACTCAGGAGAGCACCAAGGGTAAAAAAGAGCCAAAAACGAGCTAAAAAGTGACAAAACAGACCAAATCGAGAAGACCACACAGCCTAAGCCTTGCCACACGGGTAGCTCACATGCCCGTGCCTTTCGAGGGTGTCGACCAAGGTTTACACGACTCACACGGCCTGGCCATTGAGCCCACACGGCCGTGGTAATTTAACAGATCGAACACGGCCTGACAACCACGTCACACGGCCGTGGCACACGAGCGTGTCCCTTTTTCAAGGAGTTTTATTTTACATGGAAAAAGGATACTTAGGGGGCAAGAAAGCCAATTAAAAGACTATATAAACACCCTAAGTATGACCTAGAAAGGGGCCTCTCTCTCTAAAACTTTTCTGGAACACAGAGCCATACGCCGGGAATTACTTGAAAGAAGCCAGACGATCCATCTCAAAAGACTTAGCAACTCCAAAACTGAAGATCTCTCTCAGAATTCCTTCAAGGGTTTTAGAGTTTTCTTTATGTTTTGTTATTTTCATACTTTTGAGATGTACACTTATTTTATTATGAACTAAACCCCTTAGATACCTAAGGGGGATAAAATCTATGATGGATCTTGTTATTATTATCTGAACTGTATGATAAATACTTGATTTGTTCTTGATTATGTGTTCTTAATGCTTGAGTTAATATTCCGGGTATTAATTCATAATTTGATGTGCTTATGCAGAGGAGGAATAGACCCTGCCTAAGAGTAGATTTGGCATAATTAAGCGGAGTTGATCAGGCGCCTAGAAATAGGGTTACAAGATTTTGCTAGATTAGGGTGAAACCTAATATGGGAGTCCATAGATCGAGCTAATGCAACTCTAGACTGTTAATTAGAGAAAAGTCTCGGTTATTCAATCTAGGGGTTATACGTTATTAGTCTTGAATATGGCTAATAACATAGGTTAGGGAGTCTTACGGATCAAGTGAAGTGAATAAATCGTCCGGTTCAGAGTCAGATAACAAGTGAAATCTAGGTGGATTCCTCCTTGGGTGTCGTCTTTATCAATTGCTTTTCTTCAAGTCTTTTTCCAAACTTTATCTTTGCTTTGATTAAATTAGTTAATTAGTTTAGATAATTAGTTTAATAAACAAACCCTTTTATTCTTAGGCTAGATAATAAAAAGATAGTTATTACTAGTACTTTTGGTTCCCTTGGGTACGACATCCCGGTCTTCCCATTACTATACTATTGTTCGATAGGTGCGCTTGCCTTTTCGTCGTGATAATAGTTAGTCTAGGCTTGATCATCATTATAAAAATTTATTACTTATTACGAATCACTGCTATCATTAGACTATAAATAAGCGCTTCTCGGGAGGCAACCCAACCACTAACATATTTCGATTTATTTATTTTTAATTTCTAACACTTTGAATCATTAACTTTATCTTTGAACTACAAAGTTTTTCAGCACACACGGCCAGGTACACGGGCGTGCCTAAAGCCGTGGCCAAATGGGGGAAGAGACACGGTCGTGCGATATGGCCGTGTGGAAGCAGGACATGAATTCCCCAAAACAAGGGGTGGGATAAAATCCCACGGCCGTGTGACATGGCTGTGGGTGAACTTGATAGGATACCACAGGCGTGGGAATGGAAAACCACTGGCGTGCCAGGGACAAGGCTCGATTCTGTTTCTTTGACAAGGGCGTGCGACACGCCCGTGCCATTCAGTCGTGTACAACAATACACGGGTGTGCTACCATAAAACACGAGCGTGGAAGAAGTGAACAAAGCTAGGCACGGCCGTGCGACATGGCCGTGTTCAACACACGCCCAAGACACACAGGCTTGGGATAGTAGCCGAGCATGACCTAAATGGAAAAATTCGAAAAACATGGGCTCACCCTCAAAGAACATGGGCATGGCTCTATGCCGTTTGAACCTCCCCTATATAAGCAAACCACTGTTCATCTTCTTCCTCTTTTCAAAGCCCTGGCCGAAATCTATCCTTCCCCATTCCCTAATCCCTATTTCGGCCACCATTCCCTCAATTCTCACTTCCCCAACCCCCAAACCACCCTCAAATCCACTCCCCTTACATTAATCCCCACTTTCCCCTCTCTATACCCTCCATTTTTCCTCCACATGGCTATATCCCCGCGTCACACGCCCATGCTCACCATCAACACGCCTGTGCGCAGCCCTACAGCAGCTTTGGTTCACTTTTTCAACCATATTTTTCCAATTTGTGTTGCTACATTAGTATTATACATGCTTTACATAGATATTGTTACTCTTACAAATATGTTTTAGACAAGTTAGGAATTTTCTTTAGAATTTTCTATATTTGAATTGTTTAAGCTACTAAATAGCATATACTAATTTTAGGCCTCTTGTTTACCTACTGATGTATCTTGGATTCTATCAATTCTCATGTATTTTTAGGAACATTATGTCATCATTGAGAGGCAAGAAGGTCGCAGTCCTATCCTCAAAGAAACGCAGGGGACCGGGTTCTTCCTCAGTACGTGCTACAACTAAAGTTCGGCACCCATTCCTTGAGTTTCTGCTAGCTTCGCAGGAGGAGCTATTTCAAATACTACGCGTGCGACCCCTCACTACAGGTTGTTGTATTGACTGGGCTGCCGTAGAGCAAGTCCAGCTAGCTGATGCTATCGGTGCCCTCCTATCCACAGACCCATAGGAACGGTTCTTCGCTATTACCAAGCCCACTTATTTAGAGCTAACTTTAGAATTGTGCTCTACTTTTCATTTACAGGAGGTGATGACGAACAATGACGACCCAAGCACAATTCACTTCCGATTAGGCAGTCTAGTTCATGTAATAAGTGTCTCAGAGTTTGGAGTCGCTCTGGGACTTTACACTGGTGAGTTTATGAGAAGGAGGACATGAATGCACTACCACACAATATCCACATTTCTCCCTCCTTGTGTTGGAAAGCTTTGGCACCACTCTCTTCCACCTACGACCCCAGCCGCTCGAAGGCCTCAGCTTTCCCCCCTTCCATACGATATCTTTGTAACACCCCGAACCCGAGACCATCGCCGGTGTCGGACACGAGGGGTTAGCAAGCCAAGTTCACTTGTTTTGCCCATCCATTGGACATTTCCAGTCAGGCTGGAAAAACTGCGTCACTATCGCCTTAAAAATCATATCTCGATTTTCAAAACTCGGAAACTGGTTTCGTAAATTTTCCCTGAATTTAGACTCATATATCCATCCATGGATTTATTTCTAGAATTTTTGGTCGGGCCAATTGGTACAGTTTATTAGTTAAAGTCACCCATGTTACAGGGATCGACTGCTCTGACCTTCTCACGGTATAACTTGAATATCTCTCTGTACAGGGCTTTAATGCTGGTGTCGTTTGTTTCTTATGAAACTAGACTCAAAATGGAATCTGTACATATAAGGTATGTCTCCTAATTATTTCTGGATAATTTATAGTAAATTTTTAAAGTTGCGACAGGGAACCCAGAAACAGTTCTGGCCCTGTCTCACAATAGCTTTAATATCTCTTAACATGTAACTCCTATGACCATTTCGTTTCTTCCATATGAAAATAGACTCATCAATGTTCATTTAAATATCTGATTCACTATTTAATACCATTCCTACAAATTTTGGTGATTTTTCACATTCACGTTACTGCAGCTGGCAGCATCTGTTTTTAAGGTAGGTCTTACCTATTTTGTAGTCTCCATGAACCAACTAGTCTTGCCTTACATAGGTCCACATATGATCATTTTAACCATGCCAATGGCTGATCATGTGACCAACATTCCCATTTCCAATTCATAGTCACATCATGACACCATATATATATATACAAACCGCAAATAGTTTAAGTTGATACTTCACTATTACGAGCCATTTTCGCATGGCCGTACACATATACATCATAACATATTTAAACCAACAAGGGTAGTCCTATACATGCCATTTCAAGTTCAACCAAGAATTTATACCAAAATGGGGCTTGATAGTGTGGATGACTTCGACTTCAACGATCCCGAATCCGATTGCTATCGAGCGAAATCTAGAAAACCGAGAGCCAAAGCAGTGAGTAAGCATTTTATGCTTAGTAAGTCTCAAGGAATATAATCAACTCTAATTACAGCAATACATTCACATAGTTAAATGCATCATTTCATTAATGCACATTCACATAATCATACTTACTTCACCATCCCAACTCTTATGTTCATACACAAATAACGGCTTCATTAAGGCCGATAACTCGTTCCATCATAGGAGCGGATATTCACACGCTCTTACTCCTAGCGCCAGCAGCACACCGCACTTACCTTGTCATTGGGAAATTTCACAAGTGCATTAGCTGAAATTTTCCAGCAAGCTTATAATTTTCAAATCACATACCTTCGAGTTTAACCGGATGTCGCTACTCGATCAATCGCCGGGACATAGCCCGTTATGGTAACCCGCACCAAGGCCTCACGGACTTAACCCGGATATCACGATTTGCACAAATGCCTTGGTCTTAGCCGGATAGAATGACTCGTCGAATGCCTTGGTCTTAGCCCGGATGTAGCCACTAGCACAATTGCCTTCGGTCTTAACCCGGTTATAATTTCCAGCATAATTGTCTTGAGGCTTAGCCCGGATATCATTCAATTTCTCATGCACACATACATCAATAATCATTGGACATACATATTTATTTTCGTTACTAAGGCTCAAACACAATTATAATCACTAACATAATCGCCTTCGGGACTTAGCCCGGTATCATTCAATACTCATACACATAAATCAATAATCAATACATCCATATTTCATTCCACATAATTCAAGTAAGGTCACTTCTTGAGGACTTACCTCGGATGTTGTCGAACGGCTTTTACGGCTATTCGATTACTTTTTCCTTCCCCTTGTCCAATTGTGGCCCTCTTAGCTCTTGAGCTAATTCAAACAAATTCAATTTATCAAAACCTCATTGTGCTAGCTTATGGCGAATATGACAAGGAATTTAAATGGTCATATGGCCACCCTTTAGCTTGAATACACAATGGTCATGCATATTTTATACTACATCAAGCAATTCAATACAATTTATTCGAGCATCAAGGAAAAGCTAAGGCCTTCAATAGGCTACCCAAGGCCGAATATACTTGTCCATGTTGAGGCCAATTATGCACTTAATACCACACAAAACAGCATGCATTTTACTAGTTAATGCTTTGCATATTGTAGCTCAAAACTTACAATATAGCATCAAGCACTCATATGTGTGCTAGGCCGAATGTGCTTACAATTTCACAATTATTCTTCAACATCTTCTTCTTTAAACAAACTTATTCATCACTTCCTTCATAACCAAAACATCATGTGCAAACATATATATACATATATGAGCATGGCGAATTTCAAGGTGTCCATAGCCATCCAAAACACAAATTTTAACTAACATGCAAGAAGCATGAACCATGCTCATGAATGCATCATGGCGAATATGACAATCATGCTCCTTTTCAACTTCAATCATGATAAAACAAAAGAAAGCTCAAAATCTTACTCAAGAGTAGACAATCCATCATTGCATGCATCATCATCAAGCTTCACACTTAGCATGCAATGGCTTTATCACCATAACAACTTTGGCCAAATACCATTTCCATGGCTTAACAAAGATTTGAGCCATGGCTAACATGCACATCAAGTTAGCAACCAAAACATGCATGAAACTCCTAACACAACCTCATACATACCTTAATCTTGATGCAAACTTAGCCAAATCTCCTTCTAGATCTCTTCCAAACCAAGCATGAAGCAAAATCCTCCTTCTTCCTTAGTTTTGGCTCAAAGAAAGGATGAACAAAATTTTTTCTTTCCTTCTCTACAACTCACGGCAATGGGGGATTACCACACTCACACACATTTTTTTTTTCATTTTTTATCACCCATACACCTTTGTTTATTATTTCACCCTAATGCACCAACAAAACATGTTTCATGACATGTTTAGCCCATCCTCCTTGTCATGGCCGGCCACCACCTATAAAAGGGGAATTTGACATGCAAGTCCATTATTTTGCATGCATGCTTTAATTAGTCATCACACATTTCCTATCATACTTTCAAAGTTCATTACTAAGTCCTGTCTTGTGGAATTCACCCTTATAACACTAAATCAATCATCATAAAATGTCATACATGAGCACACACATGTTATAGGCATCAAAATAAATTTTAATTATTTTTATGCCTCGGTTTTGTGGTCCCGAGACCACCTTCCGACTAGGGTCAATTTTGGGCTGTCACAACTCTCCCCACTTAAGAAATTTTCGTCCCGAAAATCTTACCGTAAATAGGTTTGGATATCGCTCTTTCATAGAGTTCTCGGTCTCCCAAGTAGCTTCTTCTATCCCGTTCTTGAGCCATAACACTTTTACTAGCGGAACCCGCTTGTTTCACAACTCTTTCACTTCTCGTGATAGGATACTGAATCGGTTCTTCCTCATAACTCATATTAGCTTGAATTTCAATTTCGATGGACTAATCACGTGCGATGGATCGGATCTATAGCGTCAAGCATCGAAACATGAAAGACATCGTGAACCTTTTCGAGTTCGGGGCAAAATCAAACGATATGCCACCGGATCGACTCGGTCGGATATCTCATATGGCCCAACGAACCTTGGGCTCAACTTGCCCTTACTACCGAATCTGAGTATCTTTTTCCAAGGCGATACCTTGAGAAACACTTTATCACCCACCGATACTCGATATCCTTACGCTTCAGTCCGCGTCGACTTCGATGATCGGAGGCTATCTTCGACTTTCACGGATTATTTTCACTTTCGTTCAAAGATCCCTAATCAAATCCACCCAAAATCTTGCTTTCACCGAGCTCGGTCCAAAACAATGGTGTACGGCATTTACGACCGCACAAGGCCTCGTAGGGTGCCATCTTAATACTTGATTGAAAGTTGTTATTGTGTTTAATTCAATCAACGGCAAATACCGCTTCCCATAAACCACTAAACTCGAGGACGCAACATCTTAACATATCCTCAAGTATCTGAATTATCCGCCGGATTGACCATCGGTTTGGGGTGAAAGGCGGTCTCTGAAATGCAACTTGGTACCCAAAGCTTCTTGCAACTTTTTCCAAAATCGCGAGGTAAATCTCGATCTCTATCCGACACGATGGAAATAGGCACCCCGTGTAATCTCACAATCTGAGAAACGTACAATTCAGCTAATTTGTCAATTGAAAAATCCATACGTACGGGGACAAAGTGGGCCGACTTAATCAATCGATCTACCATGACCCAAACCGCATCCTTCTTACTTGCTGACAATGGCAGTCCGGATACAAAGTCCATTGTGACTCGATCCCATTTCCACTCGGGTATCGTGATTGGTCAAGTAATCTGAAGGCACTGATGTTCCGCTTTCACTTGTTGACATATTAAACATCTCGAAACAAAGTCGGAGATGTCTCGCTTCATACCATGCCACCAAAATCGACGTTTCAAATCATTGTACATCTTCGTACTCCCCGGGTGGATTGCCATTGGGCTACAATGGGCTTCATTCAAAATTATCGAAATGAGTTCCGAATTCTTTGGAACACACAGACGACTTTTGAACCTCAAACAATCGTCATCATCGATTTGAAACTCTGAATCCTTGTTCGGAACACACTCAGCCCGTTTTGCAGCCAACTCGTCGTCGACTTTCTGAGCTTCTCGAATTTGATGTATCAATAGTGGTTTGGCTTTCAATTCATTTAATTCCGTTGGTGCCATACGATACGGAGCTATCGAAATTGGAGTGGTACCAGGTACCAATTCGATGCCAAATTCTATTTCCCGAACAGGTGGTAAACCCGACAATTCTTCAGGGAAAACATCCGGTATTCACAAACCACGGCACGATTCGGGTTTCTTTTACGATTCCTTGTCATCGAAAGCACGACGCAAGGTACGCTTCGCACTCTTTTCTTACATATTTTCAGCCAACATTGCGATATTACGGTGGCAACCCCTTTAAGTCCGTAGACTTAACCCGAATTATCTCGTTATTCGCAAGACCTCAAATCGATAGTCTTGCTTTTGCAATTTACGACCGCATCGTGCATGGTCAACCCATCCAAACCAAGAATAACGTCGAATTCATCGAACGGCAAAAGCATCAAGTCCGCGGAAACAAGAACCTCGGAACACTAGGGGACTTTTCTTGCACACTTTGTTGACAAGCACGTAATGACCCAAGGGTTTGACACCCGCATTACAAACTCGAGAGACTCAATAGGCAAAGTCTTCTTGGATGCTAAGGTTTCACATATATAAGATTGAGTAGAACCAGGGGTCAATCAAAGCAATCACATTAGTATTGAAAAGAGTGAAAGCACGGTAATGACATCCGGAGGCGGCATCCTCGCGTGCGGCGTATGGCATAAGTCCTCGCAGAGCACGAGCCTCGATCCGATGGTAGCATCTCTAGATCCTCTCGACCGCCATCGACATTGCCCATATTTCTAGGTGGCCTACCTCGGCGATGGTAGCACCCGAGTTTCCACTCGACTCACATTCTGCTCAAGCATCCTCGGGCAATCCTTCCTAAAGTGGTCGGCCGATCCACACTTATAGCGAGAGCGATCACGAAACCAACAGCTCCCGAATGCCATTTGCCACAATGTTGACACTCCGCCTCTCTCGTGATCATTTCCACCATCAAGCGATCGAAGTGACTCGTGTGGTCACAGGGTCGATCGCGTCCTCGTCTAGAAAAGCCCAAAGCGCCTCTAGACCGGTTCACATCATCTTGAAATCTCTTGATTGCTGTTGAAGAGACTTTCCGAGGACCTCTTCGAATTCTCCGGTTCCCACATCAGCTTTTTGTTTCTCCTTTCTAAGCTCTTTGACTTTACAAGCTCGCTCAACAAGTACTACGATCTCTCGTATTTCGAGAATGCCAACGAACATCCTTATATCATCATTCAGCCCATCCTCGAGCGTTTACATAATAGCTTCGGACGAAATGCATTCTCGCGTGTATCGCTAAGCCTCACAAATTTTCGTTCATAGTCGGTAACCGACATAGAACCTTGCTTAAGATCAAGAAATTCCTTCGCTTTTGGTCGATGAATCTCTGATGATATACTTTTTTTTTTTCTAACTTGGTTTGAAAGAATTCCCAAGTCACTTGCTCTCTAGGTACCACAGTCGAGTACTCCACCAATAGTAGGTGGAATCACGTAGCAAGGAGATGGTACACTTTAAGCACTCATCGGTGTACAAGATAGCTCATCGAGCACCGGATAGTGTTGTCCAACCAAAATTCAGCTCGTTCGCATCATCATCATCCGTAGCTTTAAATTCAGTGGCCCCATGTTTTCGAATCCTATCGACTGGGGGCTTACTTGACCTTATTTGGTCAATTACCGGAGGTATTGTAGGTGCGGGGGTTGCATTTGGCGGGAATGGAGGTTGTGGGACAGCCGTGTTAGTTCGAATGTATTGATTAAACCATTCGTTCATCACACTATAAAAGGCTTGCCTAGCCTCATCATTCGGATTGCTGGCCATAGGTTGAGAGTCCGCCGGCGCTGTCCCTTGTCTTGGGAGCAGCGCCACACTCTCCACATCCTCAGCTATTGCTCGGTTGGGATCGGGATCCATTGCTATAAACAAACTCAAAGTCAAATTGTCGAAATCACCACACTATCGATTCATCATTTAATGGCATGTATAGCTAGACCCCAAACACCTCACGGTAGTCCTAGAATCGACTAAACCGTGGCTCGATACCAATAAAATTGTAACACCCGAACCCGAGACCATCGCCGTTATCGGACACGAGGGGTTAGCTAGCCAAGTTCACTTGTTTTGCCCATCCATTGGACATTTCCAGTCAGGCTGGAAAAACTGCGTCACTGTCGCCTTTAAAAATCATATCTCGAGTTTCAAAACTCGAAACTGGTTTCGTAAATTTTCCTGAATTTAGACTCATATATCCATCCATGGATTTATTTCTAGAATTTTGGCCGGGCCAATTGGTACAGTTTATTAGTTAAAGTCACCCATGTTACAGGGTCGACTGCTCTGACCTTCGCGCGGTATAACTTGAATATCTCTCTGTACAGGGCTTTAATGCTGGTGCCGTTTCTTTCTAATGAAACTAGACTCAAAATGGAATCTGTACATATAAGGTATGTCTCCTAATTATTTCTGGATAATTTATAGTAAATTTTAAAGTTGCGACAGGGAACCCAAAACCGTTCTGGCCCTGTCTCACAATAGCTTTAATATCTCTTAACATGTAACTCCTATGACCATTTCGTTTCTTCCATATGAAAATAGACTCATCAATGTTCATTTACATAGCTGATTCACTATTTAATACCATTCCTACAAATTTTGGTGATTTTTCACATTCACGTTACTGCAGCTGGCAGCATCTGTTTTAAGGTAGGTCTTACCTATTTTGTAGTCTCCATGAACCAACTAGTCTTGCCTTACATAGGTCCACATATGATCATTTTAACCATGCCAATGGCTGATCATGTGACCAACATTCCCATTTCAATTCATAGTCACATCATGACACCATATATATATATACAAACCGCAAATAGTTTAAGTTGATACTTCACTATTACGAGCCATTTTCGCATGGCCGTATACATATACATCATAACATATTTAAACCAACAAGGGGTAGTCCTATACATGCCATTTCAAGTTCAACCAAGAATTTATACCAAAATGGGGGCTTGATAGTGTGGATGACTTGACTTCAACGATCCCGAATCCGATTGCTATCGAGCGAAATCTAGAAAACCGAGAGCCAAAGCAATGAGTAAGCATTTTATGCTTAGTAAGTCTCAAGGAATATAATCAACTCTAATTACAGCAATACATTCACATAGTTAAATGCATCATTTCATTAATGCACATTCACATAATCATACTTACTTCACCATCCCAACTCTTATGTTCATACACAAATAACGGCTTCATTAAGGCCGATAACTCGTTCCATCATAGGAGCGGATATTCACACGCTCTACTCCTAGCGCATAAAGCACACACCGCACTTACCTTGTCATTGGGAAATTTCACAAGTGCATTCGCTGAAATTTTCCAGCAAGCTTATAATTTTCAAATCACATACCTTCGAGTTTAACCGGATGTCGCTACTCGATCAATCGCCTTGGGACATAGCCCGGTTATGGTAACCCGCACCAAGGCCTACGGGACTTAACCCGGATATCACGATTTGCACAAATGCCTTGGGTCTTAGCCGGATAGAATGACTCGCACGAATGCCTTCGGTCTTAGCCCGGATGTAGCCACTAGCACAATTGCCTTGGGTCTTAACCCGTTATAATTTCCAGCATAATTGTCTTGAGGCTTAGCCCGGATATCATTCAATTTCTCATGCACACATACATCAATAATCATTGGACATACATATTTATTTTCGTTACTAAGGCTCAAACACAATTATAATCACTAACATAATCGCCTTCGGGACTTAGCCCGGGTATCATTCGAATACTCATACACACATAAATCAATAATCAATACATCCATATTTCATTCCACATAATTCAAGTAAGGTCACTTCTTGAGGACTTACCTCGGATGTTGTCGAACGGCTTTTACGGCTATTCGATTACTTTTTCCTTCCCCTTGTCCAATTGTGGCCCTCTTAGCTCTTGAGCTAATTCAAACAAATTCAATTTATCAAAACCTCATTGTGCTAGCTTATGGCCGAATATGACAAGGAATTTAAATGGTCATATGGCCACCCTTTAGCTTGAATACACAATGGTCATGCATATTTTATACTACATCAAGCAATTCAATACAATTTATTCGAGCATCAAGGAAAAGCTAAGGCCTTCAATAGGCTACCCAAGGCCGAATATACTTGTCCATGTTGAGGCCAATTATGCACTTAATACCACACAAAAACAGCATGCATTTTACTAGTTAATGCTTTGCATATTGTAGCTCAAAACTTACAATATAGCATCAAGCACTCATATGTGTGCTAGGCGAATGTGCTTACAATTTCACAATTATTCTTCAACATCTTCTTCTTTAAACAAACTTATTCATCACTTCCTTCATAACCAAAACATCATGTGCAAACATATATATACATATATGAGCATGGCGAATTTCAAGGTGTCCATAGCCATCCAAAACACAAATTTTAACTAACATGCAAGAAGCATGAACCATGCTCATGAATGCATCATGGCGAATATGACAATCATGCTCCTTTTCAACTTCAATCATGATAAAACAAAAGAAAGCTCAAAATCTTACTCAAGAGTAGACAATCCATCATTGCATGCATCATCATCAAGCTTCACACTTAGCATGCAATGGCTTTATCACCATAACAACTTTGGCCAAATACCATTTCCATGGCTTAACAAAGATTTGAGCCATGGCTAACATGCACATCAAGTTAGCAACCAAAACATGCATGAAACTCCTAACACAACCTCATACATACCTTAATCTTGATGCAAACTTAGCCAAATCTCCTTCTAGATCTCTTCCAAACCAAGCATGAAGCAAAAATCCTCCTTCTTCCTTAGTTTTGGCTCAAAGAAAGGATGAACAAAATTTTTTCTTTCCTTCTCTACAACTCACGGCAATGGGGGGATTACCACACTCACACACATTTTTTTTTCATTTTTTATCACCCATACACCTTTGTTTATTATTTCACCCTAATGCACCAACAAAACATGTTTCATGACATGTTTAGCCCATCCTCCTTGTCATGGCCGGCCACCACCTATAAAAGGGGGAATTTGACATGCAAGTCCATTATTTTGCATGCATGCTTTAATTAGTCATCACACATTTCCTATCATACTTTCAAAGTTCATTACTAAGTCCCGTCTTGTGGAATTCACCCTTATAACACTAAATCAATCATCATAAAATGTCATACATGAGCACACACATGTTATAGGCATCAAAATAAATTTTAATTATTTTTATGCCTCGGTTTTGTGGTCCCGAGACCACCTTCCGACTAGGGTCAATTTTGGGCTGTCACAACTCTCCCCACTTAAGAAATTTTCGTCCCAAAAATCTTACCGTAAATAGGTTTGGATATCGCTCTTTCATAGAGTTCTCGGTCTCCCAAGTAGCTTCTTCTATCCCGTTCTTGAGCCATAACACTTTTACTAGCGGAACCCGCTTGTTTCACAACTCTTTCACTTCTCGTGATAGGATACGAATCGGTTCTTCCTCATAACTCATATTAGCTTGAATTTCAATTTCGATGGACTAATCACGTGCGATGGATCGGATCTATAGCGTCAAGCATCGAACGTGAAAGACATCGTGAACCTTTTCGAGTTCAGGGGCAAAATCAAACGATATGCCACCGGATCGACTCGGTCGGATATCTCATATGGCCCAACGAACCTTGGCTCAACTTGCCCTTACGGTAGAATCGAGTATCTTTTTCCAAGGCGATACCTTGAGAAACACTTTATCACCCACGATACTCGATATCCTTACGCTTCAGTCCGCGTCGACTTCGATGATCGGAGGCTATCTTCAGACTTTCACGGATTATTTTCACTTTCATTCAGCATCCCTAATCAAATCCACCGAAAATCTTGCTTTCACCGAGCTCGGTCCAAAACAATGGTGTACGGCATTTACGATCGTACAAGGCCTCGTAGGGTACCATCTTAATACTTGATTGAAAGTCATTATTGTGCGAATTCAATCAACGGCAAATACCGTTCCCATAAACCACTAAACTCGAGGACGCAACATCTTAACATATCCTCAAGTATCTGAATTATCCGCTCGGATTGACCATCGGTTTGGGGTGAAAGGCGGTCTTTGAAATGCAACTTGGTACCCAAAGCTTCTTGCAACTTTTTCCAAAATCGCGAGGTAAATCTCGGATCTCTATCCGACACGATGGAAATAGGCACCCGTGTAATCTCACAACTGAGAAACGCACAATTCAGCTAATTTGTCAATTGAAAAATCCATACGTCACGGGACAAAGTGGGCCGACTTAATCAATCGATCTACCATGACCCAAACCGCATCCTTCTTACTTGTCGACAATGGCGGTCGGATACAAAGTCCATTGTGACTCGATCCCATTTCCACTGGGTATCGTGATTGGTCAAGTAATCTCAAGGCACCGATGTTCCGCTTTCACTTGTTGACATATTAAACATCTCAAACAAAGTCGGAGATGTCTCGCTTCATACCATGCCACCAAAATCGACGTTTCAAATCATTGTACATCTTCGTACTCCCCGGGTGGATTGCCATTGGGCTACAATGGGCTTCATTCAAAATTATCGAAATGAGTTCCGAATTCTTTGGAACACACAGACGACTTTTGAACCTCAAACAATCGTCATCATCGATTTGAAACTCGAATCCTTGTTCTAACACACTCAAATTGCTTTGCGCCAACTCGTCGTCGACTTTCTCGAGCTTCTCGAATTTGATGTATCAATAGTGGTTTGGCTTTCAATTCATTTAATTCCGTTGGTGCCATACGATACGAGCTATCGAAATTGGAGTGGTACCAGTACCAATTCGATGCCAAATTCTATTTCCGAACAGTGGTAAACCCGACAATTCTTCGTGGAAAACATCCGGTATTCACAAACCACGCACAGATTCGGTTTCTTTTCGATTCCTTGTCATCGAAAGCACGACGCAAGGTACGCCGCACTCTTTTCTTACATATTTTCAGGCCAACATTGCGATATTATACCGGCAACCCCTTTAAGTCCGTAGACTTAACCCGAATTATCTCGTTATTCGCGCACCTCAAATCGATAGTCTTGCTTTTGCAATTTACGACCGCATCGTGCATGGTCAACCCATCCAAACCAAGAATAACGTCGAATTCATCGAACGGCAAAAGCATCAAGTCCGCCGGAAACAAGAACCTCGGAACACTAGGGGACTTTTCTTGCACACTTTGTTGACAAGCACGTAATGACCCAAGGGTTTGACACCCGCATTACAAACTCGAGAGACTCAATAGGCAAAGTCTTCTCGGATGCTAAGGTTTCACATATATAAGATTGAGTAGAACCAGGTCAATCAAAGCAATCACATTAGTATTGAAAAGAGTGAAAGCACGTAATGACATCCGGAGAGGCAGATCCTCGGCGTGCGCGTATGGCATAAGTCCTCGCAGAGCACGAGCCTCGGATCCGATGGTATCATCTCTAGATCCTCTCGACCGCCAATCGACATTGCCCATATTTCTAGGTGGCCTACCTCGGCGGTGGTAGCACCCGAGTTTCCACTCGACTCACATTCTGCTCAAGCATCCTCGGGCAATCCTTCCTAAAGTGGTCGGCCGATCCACACTTATAGCAGGAGCGATCACGAAACCAACAAATCCCCGAATGCCATTTGCCACAATGTTGACACTCCGCCCTCTCTACGATCATTTCCACCATCACGATCAAGTGACTTGTGTGGTCACAGGGTCGATCGCGTCCTCGTCTAGAAAAGCCCAAAGCGCCTCTAGACCGGTTCACATCATCTTGAAATCTCTTGATTGCTGTTGAAGAGACTTTCCGAGGACCTCTTCGAATTCTCCAGTTCCCACATCAGCTTTTTGTTTCTCCTTTCTAAGCTCTTTGACTTTACAAGCTCGCTCAACAAGTACTACGATCTCTCGTATTTCGAGAATGCCAACGAACATCCTTATATCATCATTCAGCCCATCCTCGGCGTTTACACATAATAGCTTCGACGAAATGCATTCTCGCGTGTATCGGCTAAGCCTCACAAATTTTCGTTCATAGTCGGTAACCGACATAGAACCTTGCTTAAGATCAAGAAATTCCCTTCGCTTTTGGTCGATGAATCTCTGACTGATATACTTTTTTTTTTTTCGGAACTTGGTTTGAAAGAATTCCCAAGTCACTTGCTCTCTAGGTACCACAGAAGTCAGAGTACTCCACCAATAGTAGGTGGAATCACGTAGCAAGGAGATGGTACACTTTAAGCACTCATCGGGTGTACAAGATAGCTCATCGAGCACCCGGATAGTGTTGTCCAACCAAAATTCAGCTCGTTCGGCATCATCATCATCCGTAGCTTTAAATTCAGTGGCCCCATGTTTTCGAATCCTATCGACTGGGGGCTTACTTGACCTTATTTGGTCAGTTACCGGAGGTATTGTAGGTGCGGGGGTTGCATTTGTCGGGAATGGAGGTTGTGGGACAGCCGTGTTAGTTCGAATGTATTGATTAAACCATTCGTTCATCACACTATAAAAGGCTTGCCTAGCCTCATCATTCGGATTGCTGGCCATAGGTTGAGAGTCCGCCGGCGCTGTCCCTTGTCTTGGAGCAGCGCCACACTCTCCACATCCTCGGCTATTGCTCGGTTGGGATCGGGATCCATTGCTATAAACAAACTCAAAGTCAAATTGTCAGAAATCACCACACTATCGATTCATCATTTAATGGCATGTATAGCTAGACACCAAACACCTCACGGTAGTCCTAGAATCGACTAAACCGTGGCTCTGATACCAATAAAATTGTAACACCCCGAACCCGAGACCATCGCCGGTGTCGGACACGAGGGGTTAGCTAGCCAAGTTCACTTGTTTTGCCCATCCATTGGACATTTCCAGTCAGGCTGGAAAAACTGCGTCACTGTCGCCTTAAAAAATCATATCTCGAGTTTCAAAACTCGGAAACTGGTTTCGTAAATTTTCCCTGAATTTAGACTCATATATCCATCCATGGATTTATTTCTAGAATTTTTGGTCGGGCCAATTGGTACAGTTTATTAGTTAAAGTCACCCATGTTACAGGGGTCGACTGCTCTGACCTTCGCGCGGTATAACTTGAATATCTCTCTGTACAGGGCTTTAATGCTGGTTCCGTTTCTTTCTAATGAAACTAGACTCAAAATGGAATCTGTACATATAAGGTATGTCTCCTAATTATTTCTGGATAATTTATAGTAAATTTTTAAAGTTGCGACAGGGAACCCAGAAACCGTTCTGGCCCTGTCTCACAATAGCTTTAATATCTCTTAACATGTAACTCCTATGACCATTTCGTTTCTTCCATATGAAAATAGACTCATCAATGTTCATTTACATAGCTGATTCACTATTTAATACCATTCCTACAAATTTTGGTGATTTTCACATTCACGTTACTGCAGCTGGCAGCATCTGTTTTTAAGGTAGGTCTTACCTATTTTGTAGTCTCCATGAACCAACTAGTCTTGCCTTACATAGGTCCACATATGATCATTTTAACCATGCCAATGGCTGATCATGTGACCAACATTCCCATTTCCAATTCATAGTCACATCATGACACCATATATATATATACAAACCGCAAATAGTTTAAGTTGATACTTCACTATTACGAGCCATTTTCGCATGGCCGTACACATATACATCATAACATATTTAAACCAACAAGGGGTAGTCCTATACATGCCATTTCAAGTTCAACCAAGAATTTATACCAAAATGGGGGCTTGATAGTGTGGATGACTTGACTTCAACGATCCCGAATCCGATTGCTATCGAGCGAAATCTAGAAAACCGAGAGCCAAAGCGGTGAGTAAGCATTTTTATGCTTAGTAAGTCTCAAGGAATATAATCAACTCTAATTACAGCAATACATTCACATAGTTAAATGCATCATTTCATTAATGCACATTCACATAATCATACTTACTTCACCATCCCAACTCTTATGTTCATACACAAATAACGGCTTCATTAAGGCTGATAACTCGTTCCATCATAGGAGCGGATATTCACACGCCTTACTCCTAGCGCATAAGCACACACCGCACTTACCTTGTCATTGGGAAATTTCACAAGTGCATTAGCTGAAATTTTCCAGCAAGCTTATAATTTTCAAATCACATACCTTCGAGTTTAACCGGATGTCGCTACTCGATCAATCGCCTTGGGACATAGCCCGGTTATGGTAACCCGCACCAAGGCCTCACGGGACTTAACCCGATATCACGATTTGCACAAATGCCTTGGTCTTAGCCGGATAGAATGACTTCATACGAATGCCTTGGTCTTAGCCCTGATGTAGCCACTAGCACAATTGCCTTCGGTCTTAACCCGTTATAATTTCCAGCATAATTGTCTTGGGCTTAGCCCTGATATCATTCAATTTCTCATGCACACATACATCAATAATCATTGGACATACATATTTATTTTCGTTACTAAGGCTCAAACACAATTATAATCACTAACATAATCGCCTTGGGACTTAGCCCGGGTATCATTCAATACTCATACACACATAAATCAATAATCAATACATCCATATTTCATTCCACATAATTCAAGTAAGGTCACTTCTTGAGGACTTACCTCGGATGTTGTCGAACGGCTTTTACGGCTATTCGATTACTTTTCCTTCCCTTGTCCAATTGTGGCCCTCTTAGCTCTTGAGCTAATTCAAACAAATTCAATTTATCAAAACCTCATTGTGCTAGCTTATGGCGAATATGACAAGGAATTTAAATGGTCATATGGCCACCCTTTAGCTTGAATACACAATGGTCATGCATATTTTATACTACATCAAGCAATTCAATACAATTTATTCGAGCATCAAGGAAAAGCTAAGGCCTTCAATAGGCTACCCAAGGCGAATATACTTGTCCATGTTGAGGCCAATTATGCACTTAATACCACACAAAACAGCATGCATTTTACTAGTTAATGCTTTGCATATTGTAGCTCAAAACTTACAATATAGCATCAAGCACTCATATGTGTGCTAGGCAGATGTGCTTACAATTTCACAATTATTCTTCAACATCTTCTTCTTTAAACAAACTTATTCATCACTTCCTTCATAACCAAAACATCATGTGCAAACATATATATACATATATGAGCATGGCGAATTTCAAGGTGTCCATAGCCATCCAAAACACAAATTTTAACTAACATGCAAGAAGCATGAACCATGCTCATGAATGCATCATGGCCGAATATGACAATCATGCTCCTTTTCAACTTCAATCATGATAAAACAAAAAGAAAGCTCAAAATCTTACTCAAGAGTAGACAATCCATCATTGCATGCATCATCATCAAGCTTCACACTTAGCATGCAATGGCTTTATCACCATAACAACTTTGGCCAAATACCATTTCCATGGCTTAACAAAGATTTGAGCCATGGCTAACATGCACATCAAGTTAGCAACCAAAACATGCATGAAACTCCTAACACAACCTCATACATACCTTAATCTTGATGCAAACTTAGCCAAATCTCCTTCTAGATCTCTTCCAAACCAAGCATGAAGCAAAAATCCTCCTTCTTCCTTAGTTTTGGCTCAAAGAAAGGATGAACAAAATTTTTTTCTTTCCTTCTCTACAACTCACGGCAATGGGGGGGGATTACCACACTCACACACATTTTTTTTTCATTTTTTTATCACCCATACACCTTTGTTTATTATTTCACCCTAATGCACCAACAAAACATGTTTCATGACATGTTTAGCCCATCCTCCCTTGTCATGGCCGGCCACCACCTATAAAAGGGGGAATTTGACATGCAAGTCCATTATTTTGCATGCATGCTTTAATTAGTCATCACACATTTCCCTATCATACTTTCAAAGTTCATTACTAAGTCCTGTCTTGTGGAATTCACCCTTATAACACTAAATCAATCATCATAAAATGTCATACATGAGCACACACATGTTATAGGCATCAAAATAAATTTTTAATTATTTTTATGCCTCGGTTTTGTGGTCCCGAGACCACCTTCCGACTAGGGTCAATTTTGGGCTGTCACAATCTTCATGCCATATTGGCACACACCTTGATCGGAAGGAGAGAGTGCACCGGCGTTGTCAACACCCACGACACCTACTATTTATGGTGCATGGTGAATGCACACGTTACTTATTTGGCATACTTCATTGCTTTCGCCATTCGCCATCAGACCGAACGGCATAAGAAGGGAGTGATCTCCATCAGCCCCTACGTGATGCGCCTTGCCAGACACTTCAGCCTCCTCAACGCCGTGGCTCAGTCATTAGTGCTTTCACTAATAGGTCAGATGTCCCCACAGGGCATCACGACTATGTTACACATGAGGATGATTGAGTGCCGTCGTGGGACTGATCCTCCTCAGTACAGTCTCACTCATGCCATTGATGAGGAGGATCTAGAGGACATTCCTGATGATGTCCCCCCACAGCACAAGGAGCCTTCTACCATGCCACCTAGGGACCGACCAATTCATGCGGCTGCTTCATTGGTGCACCTTTCCGACCGACTCGCTCACTTCAAGCAGTATTGCACTACACAGTTCGAGATGATTCACGAGCGAGATCGTCGACGTGATAGACAGATAGACGAGATGCAGACCATGATGCAGTAGCTGTGCTAGCACTTTAACATCGCCACTCCAGCGCCACCACATGAGGGCCCAGTGACGAGGATCATTGAATCCTCCTATCTTTTTATTCTTTTATTTTATTTTATTTTATTTCTATTTTCATTTCAATTTTATTATTTTATTTTGAAAGACATATCTATATTAGTAAATTTTATTTTTTTCTGGTATTTCTAACAAGTAATCCCACTACGCTCTCTTCCACACCAACTCTTAACAAGCTCTTCATGATTCTTCAGACTTCCAAGCAAAGCTGCTGGGAATATTTTACAAAATGAGGAAACAAATGGGAAACAATACCTCACGAGTGCCATGATCAACGCCCAAATTTCTTCATCTAGCCAAGAACAATGGCAGCTACTACTTTTCCCAAACACTCCAGCCTCAGAATCAAGTTTCGCATCCATATAACAGGGAGTTTCACCTACTTTTCTCTTATGATTTTCTTTATTTTGAATAATCTATCTTTGTACACTGAGGGCAATGTACATTTTAAGTGTGGGGGGTGAACATGAAACATAACTTTTTGCATTATTCTCAAATCCCTGAATTTGGTATTGTGCTTAAGTGATTTTCTCATAATATTGATAGAATGAATTCTGATTGATCTATAATTATTGTTGATATGTCATGAATTCGACCAAGGGAATTATGCATAATTTTTTGATTGTAGGACCTTAAAGAATCAAGCATGATAAGTTGATATTTTGAGAAATAAAAATTTTTAGACTATTTTTCTAAATTGAGGTATTATCTTGAAATCTTAAGTATACAGGAATGACATCAAAAACCCAAATTTTTGGTGAGATTTTTTAGCCTTTTGAGCATATAGCTTTCTTTCTTGCTCACTTCTTTTGTGGTTTGAGTGTGTCAACATTGAACTGTTATTCTAGAACTTGCTTCGATTATATATGTCGAGATCACACGTATGATTTGATATACCGAGATGATAAAGGCACTTAGTATTTAACCCACTTACTCCATAAAAAATCTTCCCACATAATTAAACCATTAGTGAACCCCCTTTGAGCCTACTAACCCTTTTTATTGATTAACCCTCATCATTAACCCATTCACCTAATATTGTTGAAATCCTCTTACTTAATTTGACCTTTTTTTATCGAAATTGAATTTAATATTGTTACCTCACTATGTTCACCATTTTTTGTTACTGAATCATGAAGTATGATTTCTATATTGTATTGACTTGATTCGTTCTTAAAAAAAAATATTATTATTGTAATTCTCAGCAAGCTAAAGTTGTCATGAACTCATGTAAAATAGTTCTAGATATTTGTTTGTGGTTTAGTAATTAAGTTTTTGATAGTGGGGTAATATATTGAAATTATCTCGATTCTAACCCTTGTCTCTTCAGCTTGTATCCATACCTGTAACCTAAACTGCATTACAGCCATGCAAAGACCTTTTGATTAGTGTATCACATCATTTACAAGTGGTGGAGATTTGATTTTCATGCAAGCATATGGTAATAACTTTTCATGTTAGACAATTGAATGCTTAATCTTGAACCTTAAACACTTTGAGTGATTTAAGTGAATCTTTAGTGAGCATGTCATCTCTTGTATATTTAGGACTAAAGTTAATTACTTAAAGGAAGGAGATTACCTATAATTTTATTATCAAAATATTCAATTTAGATTGTTTGAGGCTTCTAATGCCCTTGTAGTTGAATTTTCATTGTATGATTTTCTGTGGAATAATTTGTAACATTATTAGTAATGCTTATACGATTGAAAGGAATGAATTCTAGCAGTAAATGAGAATTTTGCTTGAGGACAAGCAAATGTTTCAGTGTGGGGGTATTTGATAAACGCCAAATTATTCATAGTTTTACCCCAAATACTTAGCATATTTGTGGATGTTTATTACTAGATTTGTGGATTTTGGTGCTCTTAATCCAATTATTTCATGCTTTGTACTCAGAAGAGCACCAAGAGTCAAAAGGAGCCAAAAACGAGCAAAAAAGGGACAAAACGGACCAAATCGAGGAGATGACACGGCCTAAGCTTTGCCACACGGGCTGCTCACACGCCCGTGTCCTTCGAGGATGTCGACCAAGGCTCTCACGATTCACACGGCCTGGCCATTGACCCACACGGTCGTGTGCAATTCAACGGATCAAACACAGCCTGGCAATCACGTCACATGGCCGTGGCACACGGGCGTGTCCCTTTTTTCCAAGAGTTGTATTTTACATGGAAAAGGATACTTAGGGAGGAAGAAAGCTAATCCAAAGCCTATATAAACACCCTAAGTGTGACCTAAAAGGGGGGCTTCTTCCAGAGCTTTTCTAGAATACAAAACCACACACCGGGAATTACTTGAAGGAAGCCAGACGGTCCATCCCAAAAGTCGGAGCTACTCCAAGACTGAAGATCTCCCTCAGAATTCCTTCAGGGGTTTTTAGAGTTTTCTTCATGTTTTATTATTTTTATACTTTTGAGATGTACTCTTATTTTATTATGAGCTAAACCCCTGAGATACCTAAGGGGGATAAAACCTATGATGGATCTTGTTATTATTATCTGAACTGTATGATAAATACTTGATTTGTTCTTAATTATGTGTTCTTAATGCTTGAGTTAATATTTCAAGTATTAATTCATGATTTGATGTGCTTATGTAGAGGAGGAATATACATATTAAAAATAACTAATAATAATATTCCATAAATATATATAAAACACATACGTATATATGTACATAATACAATATACACCACTACATATATTAAATATAGTAAATATAACAAGAATATAAAGATTATAATTAATAATGATAATTAATGTAAAATAAAAACAAATAATTTGAAAATAAAACTGTAATCTAACGAAAAGGACTAAATCGAGCTCAAAACAAAATTTTAGGGAAAAATTTGAAATAAAATAAGCCACGGGACCGAATTGCGACGCACATGAAACATAGAGGGACTGAAATAGCAATATTTCCACTCTATCAAAACGCGGCGCATTAACAGGGATTAGATTGCAAATCAGTTTAAATCTTAGGGTCCAAGTATTAATCTCTTCACTATACGTCATATCAGACTGAATTTCAATCTCTGCTGAAGAAATTACATATGGTGGATCTAATCGATATTGGCATAGCATCGACACATGAAACACATTATGAATCTTTTCTAATTCTGACAGTAAAGCTAGTCGAAATGCCACTGGCCTTATTCACTCGATAATCTAATATGGCCCAATAAATCACGGACTTAATTTTCCTTTGCGACCAAATTGAAGAATCTTCTGTCACAGAGATACTTTCAAAAATACTTTGTTTCTGATTTGAAATTCAATGTCTTTACGTTTTAAATCCGCATACGATTTCTGTCGATCTGAAGTTGCTTTCAAACTGTCGCGAATTACTTTCACTTTATCTTTATTCTCTCTAACCAAATCAACCCTGTGAATCTTTTTCTCACTAAGCTTGGTCTAGTACAATAGAGTTCGACATTTGTGACCATACAATGCTTCATACGGTGCCATCTTTATGCTTGATTGAAAAATGTTGTTATACGAGAATTCAACTAATGGTAAGTATTTCTCCCAGTTGCCTTCAAACTCTAAAACACAGCAACGAAGCATATCTTTGAGAATCTGAATTACTCTCTCAGACTGACCATTGATTTGTGGATAGAAAAAAATGCTAAAGTGAAATTACGTACCCAAAGCTTCTTGCAATTTTATCCAAAATTGCGATGTGAACCTCGAATCTTTATCCGAAATAATAGAAACTCGCACTCCGTATGTAACATCTTATCTTTAGTCAAATCAAAATAGTGGTTTTGGGACCACAAATCTGAGGTCAAAACATTTATTTATTATTATTTTAATGTCTACCACATGATAGTATGATTGTGTGAAAATTTTGTTAAGAATTTATCGTTTAAATGCTCAATTTGATAAAAAGGACTAAATCACGTAAAGTGTAAAACTTGAGTTCTATTATCTAAAGGTATCTAATAGCTATAGAACTTTAAAGTGGAGGTCCTTATGTGGTAATTAGACCATTTATGTTGATAGTGGATGTTTATGGCTTGGTATAAGTGAAATTTTTAGTGTTTTTAAAGGTTATAATAGTAATTCAGTTAATTATGTTAAAATAAATAAAACCAAAACATATTATCATTTTTTAGTTATTCTCCACTCAAAAATAATAGGGCAAACACCATTTTTGAACATTCAAAATTTGACCAAGCTTCCATTGTCCATTTAGATCAAGAAAAGTGAAATTTGGATTTAGATCGGGGGAAAAACAAAGTGTTGGACTAATTAACTCATTTCACCATTTTTGTATTCAAGGTAAGTTCATATGTTAATAAGCATTAATATAATTGTGTTTTAAAATGATTTATTATTGAATTACTTGTGAATATGACCTCGTAGATATGTTCGATGATGATTTGGCAAATTGGAAATCACGGTTGAACCTTAGGAATAGATTAGGATATAAATAACATGTCATTAGGGGTTATGTGATTTGGGTGCTGGTCTGTACGTCCTACCGATGGCTGAGTTATTTGGCATGTGTTGTGAATTCTCATAAGCTTGTGTGAGTAGCACCGTGTAGCTACGTCATGACTATTAGCTTGTGTGAGCAGACTCGTTGATAGCTTGAGAGTGAGCATTATATGTGATTGAATATATGTTAACCTTATAATTACATGATTTTGAGGTATATTATGTTATATTACTTGAATGGTGATTAAATGGTGAGTTTACTTATTAACTATAAGAGCTTACTAAGCTTTATAGCTTACTCTATTTACTTTTTTGTGTTTTATAGTGTAACCGAAGCTTGCTCAAATTGGGGAGTCATCACCGAAGCTTGCTCGAATTGGGGAGTCGTCAGAGATCTCATCACATTATCAAGCTTTCACTTTGGTACTTTTGAACTTGTGTTTTGGTTATATGGCATTTATAGGAATTATGGTCATTTTGGTTTATGGTTTGGTAATGAATTTAGCCGTTTGAATTGGCTTGTAAATGTTAAGTGTTTGGTCTTGTGTATAGCCATGAGAGTTGGCTTATTTTGGTATATTTGATGATGTATATATATGTGCAAATGGCCTTTGTTATGCATTTGGTAATTGATATATAAATGCTTGTGGTAAATGGTTGTTTGTGAATTGGTATGCTTGTCATTTAGGTAAAGTGATGTATAAATGAAAGTGCATATATGAAGTTAACTAGTTAAGTAAATTGAGAAAGTGAATTTGGTATAAAATTGTATAGAATAATGTGGTACTTGTGTACCTTGTTGTTTTTGGTATGGAAATGGTATGAATTATGCTTGGTTGAGGTTGGTTAAATGCCTATTTATGCCATATTATGTGCCATTTGGATTGTATAGGTGTATGTAAATTTGGGTGAGAAAGATGGCTTGGTAAATAGCCAATTTTTTTCCACACGGGCAGAGAAACGGGCGTGTGTCTCAGCCGTGTGTGTGACACTCGATCAGGTGACATGACTGTATGACCCCTGGTGTTTAATTAGAAACCAAGTTAGTATGCTCCACACGGCCTAGCACACAGGTGTATGTCTTGGCCATGTGGCATAAGTTAGTATACCCTACAGGTTTGGCATGGCCTAGCACATAGCCTGGTACACGGGCATGTAAGGTCATTTCGAAGGGCATAGACTGGTCATACGGACGCGTGATTGGCCATGTGACCCAAGTCAGAGAGTCATACGGGGTCGGACACGGGCTGGGACACGGCCATGTGATTCCATTTCAAATGTCCACGTGGCCATGTTAGGCACACGGTTGAGCCACATGGGCATTTGTCCCCTATATTTTGTAAAATTTTGTAAGTTATTGGTTTAGTCCTAAACCACTTCTAAAGCATGTTTTGGGCCTTGTAGGCTCGTATTAGGGACTTGATGAATGATTACGAATGTTTTACATTTGAATTTGATAATTGTATAAGAAATGCATGTTTGACTATATAATAAGTCTGATAATGATCTGTAACCCTATTTTTGTGATGGATACATGTGAGGGGTGTTACATTTATTGGTATTAGAGCTATGGTTTAGTCGATCCTTAGACTAATGTAGCGTGTGTAAGAGTCTAGCTATAGATGCCATATATAACATGTGATAGTGTGATATCTCCTGACAATTTAAAAAGTGTTTTCTTATAGTAAATGGATCCCAATCGAGCTATGGTTGATGATGTTGAGAGTAATGCGCAAACCTCCGTTCACGGAGTAGCACAGTATGAGTCGAGACCCATATCGGGTGGTCAGGGAGGAGAGGACAAGGAAGCCTTCTTCCAAATGATGAACGAATGGTTCACTGAGTTTGTCCAAACTAACCAGGCTGCTCAGCAACCTCCACCCACCAATTCCCCAACCGTTTCCCATAGCTCCTCAAGGTTTGGAACCTTTACAACTGAGTAACCCGCCAATTGATAAAATCCAAAAGTATGTGGCTGAAGAGTTTAGAACTACAGTTGATGATGATCCTGAGAGAGCCAAGTTTTGGCTTGAGAATACAATTAGAGTATTTGATGAACTATCTTCAACACTTGCTTAATGTGTTAAATGTGTCATATCACTTCTAAGAGACACTGCATATCAGTGGTGGAATACTTTGATATCAGTAGTGCTGATAGAAAGAGTCATGTGGGAACTCTTTCAAGCCGAGTTCTGAAAGAAATACATCAGCCAGTGGTTTATTGATAAAAAAACACAAAGAATTTCTAGAACTGAAACTGAAACTGAAACTTAAACAGGGTTATATGTTTGTGACTAAGTAGGAGAGAGAGTTTGTGAGACTCAGTAAATATGCTTGAGAATGTGTTTCCACAAAGTCAATTATGTGTGAGAGATTCGAAGACGGGTTAAATGAAGACATTAGATTCCTAGTCGGCACTTTGGAATTGAAAGAATTTGTTGTGTTGGTCGACAGAGCATGCAAAGCCGAGGAACTTGGCAAAGGAAAGAGAAAAGCTGGTTTTGAAGGTAGAGATTCGAGAAAGAGATTGATGAATAAACCTTATCAATCCTCGTCAAAGAAATCACGAGATTTGTATAGTTGTCCGAATGCTTCAATCAGAGATTCTAATAGAGATCATGGGAAGTAATATACAAGTTTTAAAGCTCAAGCTACTTCGGTATTGAGTGTGGGTAGTGTAAGAAACAACAAACCCGAGTGTCAATAATGTGGTAGATGACATTTTGGAGACTGTTGGATGAATAATAAAGGTTGTTTCAAATGTCGCTCGCAAGATCACTTCATTCGGGATTGTCCTAATTTACCCAAGAAAGATAGATATCAGAATCCAAGATCGAGTAACACAGCTGCTAGAGGAAGACCACCTAGAAATCTGGGAAATGTTACTAGTAGTAGGGGAATGACAAATGACTCTACTGTGAGATCTGAGGCTAGAGCACCAGCCAGAGATTACGCTAGTCACGCTCGTGAAGATGCGTCATCACTAAATGTTATCACCGGTACATTTTCTCTCTATCACACTAATGTAATTCCCTTGATAGATCCTAGATTAACTCATTCATATGTCTATATGGATTTAATGTCTAGTAAGAGTTTGCTTGTTGAGTCTACCAAATTTGTGATTAAAGTATCGAATCCCTTAGGCAAGTATGTTCTAGTTGATAAAGTTTGCAAGAATTTTCCTTTGATGACTCGGGGTTACTGTTTTTTGGAAAATTTGATGCTTTTACCGTTTGATGAATTTGATGTGATTCTGCGTATGGATTGGTTGACTCTGCATGATGCTATTGTAAATTGTAGATGAAAGACTATTGAATTGAAATGTCAGAATAATGAAATCCTTTGAATTGAATCTGATGAGTCGAGTGGATTACGTGTTGTGATACCGTCGATGTTAGTTCAGAAATATGTGAGAAAAGGTTGTGATGCTTATCTTGCGTATGTACTGGATACAAAAGTGTCTAAATCAAATATCGAATCAGTGCCAGTGGTTTGTGAACATTTTGATGTCTTTCTAGAGGAGTTGTCTGGTTTACCACTGATCAGAGAGGTCGAGTTTGCTATTGAATTATGTAAACTAAAAAATATATATGATTTTTCCTATGTAATTTATCACTTTTTACTTAAATTCGTTGTTAAAACTAAGTAATTGTTTAATAAATTAATGAAATATGTGAAAATATGAAATTAGGACATAGAAATTATTAAAATGTGATTTTATACTTTATTATATAGTTTTCATTCATAAAATGGCTTATTTTATACTTATTTGAACATATTATATTTTTAAGACATAAAATCGTCATGCATGATTAAATTAAATAATAATATAAAATTATATTTAATAAATCATTTTAAATATTTCATTAATAATTTGGGTTTTAATTAATTATTTAAATTGGATAAATTTTATTCTTTGGTCCTTTAACTTATTGATTTATTTTGGACAGGTCTGATAGCTTTGTTGGATTACAAAAACCATCCAAATTAAAGACTAAGTCAACCCAAATTCGGCTACACATGTGTAACATCCGAATTAGGGTCTAGTCGAAACAGTGATTTTGAGACCACAAATCTGAAATACAAATAATTATTTTACGATTATTTGATGATCCACGATATGATTGAATGTTTGTGTGAAATTTTCATGAAGAAATTCTATACCTAAGTTGTCTAATTTGACTTTAGCGACTAAATTAAATGAGTTGCAAAACTTGTGTCCTACAAGCTTCAAGCATGAAATTGCATTGCATTATTAATTAGAGGTCCTTAAATAGCAATTTGACCAAGTTCTAAAATTTTGGACAAAAATGGGCATGAATAGGAAAAATTGGAAAGAAAGGCCTTAAGGGAATTTTTGTCAGTTGGTAAATATAAGAATAAAAAGGGAAAAAATCATGTCAAAATTGTGTTCATCTTCCTCCTTGTGTGCCAAAATTTGCAAGGGTTCCATAGCTAGGGTTTTCAAATTTTCAAGCTTGATTGTAAGTGCTCCCAAGCCCCGTTTTTTATGTTCTTTGCATTTTTGAAGTCCTTAAAGCATGATTTATCCATATCTAGCCATATTTTGAGCTAGGGTTCATGTATTAAATTTGACCCATGTGTGACATGTTTGTATTTTGATGATTAATGGAAGATTATAAAAGTTTGATGTGTGGTGAATATCTTTTCCTAAGTGATTTTTAGTGAAAACACCTAAAAAGGACTTGTTTGTAAAAGGTGTAAAAATGAGTAGTAAAAATGTGAAATAAAGGAAAATGTGGGCTAATGTGAGCATGGTGTAGGTTTGGCTAGGCTTGCCAAGAAAATGCATGCACTTCATTTTACGAGCCTAGGGATTAAAGTGTAAATAAGTGAAAAGTTAGGGGTAAAAAAGTAAATTTACCAAAGTATGAATTATAGGTCAATTCAAACAATGTATATATTGAACAAGTTAAATCTAGCATTATAGATAAAGAAAAATGTGATTCGCGTCTTGATCGGGGGAAAAACAAAGTTTACGAGGATTAGGCTCGTTTCTAGCATTTTGTACTGAGGTAAGTGTAACAGCACGTTTTTAGCTTAAATCAGAACAGTGGTTTTGGAATCACAAATATGAGGTCATAAAATTATTTTAATATTATTTTATGTGTTTACAACATGTGAATAAGTATGTGTTGAAATTTTGTGAGCTAATTTTCTCGCTTAAGTGGTTAATTTGAGAAAAAGCCCTAAATTGCATAAAATGCAAAAGTTGCATTCTATATGACAAAGGTGTCTATTTGTTATGGATTATTAAACATGAAGTCCTTATGTTGTAAATAGACCATGATTAGTGGATTTTAACATAAATGGGCATATATTAGGTGATTTTGTAATGTTTTCATTAAGGGTAAAATTGGTATTTGATTAATAAAGCTTAAATAATTAAAACAAAAGCTAAATTAAGCTTTAATTTCATTCATCTTTGGTCGAATATGGTGAAAGAAGAATCTGCACTTCTCTAGCTTGATTGAGGTATGTTTTGAGCTCGGTTTTTGATAATTTCTATGTTTTTGTGATCATTGTTTGAGTACTAGCTAGCCCGTACCCTAATTTTTTAATTTTTTGGTGATTTTATGAATTTCCATTGATGAATGCTTGAGTTTTTGAATATTTGATGATGGAAAATGAGTATTTGTTGATAGATTATCATGTTTTGTAAAGTGATTTTTAATGAAATTTCATAAAAAAAGGACTAATTTGTGAAATGTGTAAATTCTGTGGTTAAATGTATGAAATAAATGAAAATATGGATTGATATGAAGTTATATGAAATTCGGATAACATGAAATTAGAAAGAAATTGTGTAATTTGTAATTTTGTGAAATAAGGACTAAATTGTAAAAATGTGTAACTTTAGGGGCTAAAGTGAAAAAATTCCCAAATTTGTGTTTGTGGACTAAATTGAATGTGTTGATGAAGAAAAGAGTTAATTTTTAATGTATATAAATCAAGAACGAAAGAAAATGTATTTAGATCGGGAAAAATCAAAAATTGATGAATAGTCAATTCCGTTCGTTTATTCCGACTACGAGGTAAGTTCATATGCAAATACATGCTTTTAAATCGAATTAGATATGTATTATTTATCATTGAATTGCAATAAGTATGAACAAGCAAGTACGAACAATAATCGACGAACTTGCGACATCCGAAAGTCCTGTACGCACCTTAGGAATAGTATAGGATACGAATGTCATGACATTAGGTTATCAAGATGTGATTACATGTAAGACCATGTCTGGGACATTGGCATCATTAATTGATTTCATGTAAGACTCTGTCTGGGACAGCGTATCGATATGTGATAACATGTATGACCATATCGGGATATGGCATTGTACGAGTTATATGTAAATGCTGAGTATCCTTAACGATTCTGAACAGTTCAACGGACAAAGATAAGTTGAGAAAGAATGTGTTAATTAGCTAAGCAACTCAGGTATGTACGAAGTTTATATGAGTATTGAAAAGTGAAGTAAGTGATGAGTTACATGATAGAATGAATATGTATTCAAAGAGAAAGGTTTGTTTATGTATATGTATGTTTATTTGTACTTGGCCTAGTGATGGAAATGTGGTGATTTTTAAGATTGATTTATTTGTATATGGCTTAGGAAGCTTTTAAAGCTTACTTTGTGTGTTTTTTCCATGTTTTATAGATTATCGAAGCTAGCTTGGACTCGGGAATCATCAGGAAACATCAACGCACTATCGATCATCTCGTTGGTATTTTTGGAAGCTTTGTATATATGCTATATGGCATGTATAGACTAGTGTCATTTTGATATGTTTTGAGGTGTGATTATAGCCATGTGATCTGGCTTGTAAATGTTGTCGTGAATTTGACATTTAAGTTGGCTTAAGTTATGTGTTTGATAAGATAATCATATGATGTATTTAATGCCTTATATGTTGGCTTATTTGTTGTTAATTGATTATGTGTTGGTATTTTTGATTAGTTGTTAATTGATGTGCTTATGCTTGGAGGCTAGCATATTGCAGTTTGATTTGAGATGACCATATGGTATATGTTGAAGTATGAAATAGGTATTAAGTTAATGGGTAAATGTATTTAGTAGTTATGTATGTTTCATGTTTTTGGCATAGTGAAATGGTATGTTTTGGATGTGGAATTGAGTAATAGAAACGGTTGTGAATAGATGGCATAATATGTACAAGAATTGGTAGGTTTTGGTTGTTCAAAGATGTATTGAAATGGTGTTATATTGGTTGCTAGTGTGCTTGTCATTAGGGTGGCAAATTGGCTTTGCAAATAGCCTATTTTTGTCCACACGGGAAGAGACACGGGCGTGTGTCACAGCCGTGTGCGACACGCGGTCCTATTACACAACAGTGTGTCCCTTGGGGTACCCTACAATTTAAAGTCAGTATACCCAACAGTTTTGACACGGTCTAGACACACGGGCGTGTCTACTGGCCGTGTGTGGTACACAGGCTGGCACATGGGTGTGTGGTCGGCCGTGTGACCCAAGTCAGTAACCCTCTTAGATTTCACACAGCCAGGCACATGGGTGTGTCCTCGATCATGTGGTACAATCAGTATGTATGCCCTGTTTTCACACGGCCTGTGACACAAGCATGTCTGGTAGCCGTGTAAGGCACATGGCTGGTTCACACAGGCGTGTGACCTGTGATTTCATGAAACTTTTCTAAGTATTCAGAAATTTTTATATGTGATCCGTTTAGTCCCGAACCACTTCTAACCATGATTTAAGGTCCCGCAAACCTTTTAAGGGACATTGTGAGTGTTTGTGAATAGTATATAATATTGAATGCATATAAGTATAAGAATGTGATGTATTGTTCGATAATGCCTCGTAACTTTATTCCAACGACGGATACGGGTCAGAGGTGTTACAGTGAGTTCATTTGCAAATTATGCAATATATACCATACTTTAAATGCTTTAATATTGCATGTATGGAAAGTACATATATAATTAATAGAATGTTGTACCATGTGTTTAATGCTTAAATTTTATTATGAATTATGCTTGATTATTCCATGAGTATGTGATTGGTGCTAAGGATATTGAAATTTCTATTACGAGCAAGCTCAATGGAAATGTGGTATCGAAGAATCCCGTTTGAACCTTAGAAATAGTTTAGGATACAAGTGACATGTCACTAGGAACTATGTGATCTGAGCTCATGAGTTGTGGTCTGAGTTCATGATATATGTGACACATGTTTTGGAGTTCCAGGTACTAGTCTTGTATGTTCTACCGGTCGCTGGGTAGTCTGGCATGTGTTGCGGATACCTGTTAGCTTGTGTGAGTAGCCCGTGTAGTTACATCCTGACCAATAACTTGTGTGAGCAGACCCGTGAGTAGCTCAAAAGTGAGCAACATGTGATATGTGATATGAGGTAGCATTGGCTAGATACAGGAAACTTAGGTGCGAGATTCCGATGTATCCGTTGGTGTTCCAAGTGTTCAACGGGTAGTCCAAGAGAAGCTCAATGGGTAATCTCAATTAATACGTCAAAGACAGGAAAGTAAGTTATGTTGTACAAGTGGGCATAGTATGTACATCAAACTCATGAGAATGCCATGAGATATAATGAACTTGTTGTAAGAATGTATATGAGAAAGTTATGCTTATGGGACTTGATGAAATTTATGAAACTTTGCCTTAAATTAATTGTATGATTTATGTTTCCTATTATTTGCATCAAACTTACTAAGCTTTAAAGCTTACCCCCTTCCTTTCCTTTTCTTATAGTGTCACCAAGCTAGCTCGGGGATCGAAGGACGTCTGAGTTTTCGATCACACTATCAATTGAATATTTTGGTATTGTTAGTCTCAACATTTTGAGTATGACATGTATAGGGACTTGTTGTGTCATATTGATTAGCCAAATGTTTTGGCTCATGAATGTATTATGATTATTGTGTATATGGCCATGAAAGGTAGCTCATATTGATTATTTGGGTTGTAACCTTAATTGTTTATGCATGCATGCAATGTGTTTATGCTTTGCAATGTGGTTGGTGGCTGCTTGTTGGTATGGATGTGATAAATGGCATATATGCTTAATAAATGAATTGGAACTAATAAGTATGACCATAACTATGATCAAATTTAGTAAAATTAAAGGTAGGTTTATAACAATGAATAAATATTGAATTGGTGTGGAATGCCACATGAAAGCATGATGGATTGAATATGTGCTATGTGACATTATAGACATAATTTAACCATGAATATCTATGCTTTGAGTAATCAAATGTGCCATGTTGCATGTCATGAAGTGGGTCTAAGTGTGTGAGTGCTTGAGGGTGGCAAATGGCTTGGAAAATAGCCTAGGATTTATCCTTACAGTTAGACACACGGGCATGTGTCTTGGCCGTATGTGACATACGGTTTACCCTATGGGCATGTGATTCGGTCGTGTGTCCCCTGCACCATAATTAATGCAAAACAATATTTCCAGTAGTAAACACACAGGTAGAGACACGATCGTGTGTCTCAGCTGTGTTGAGGACACGGCCTCATGGCATGGGCGTGGCCTAGGCCATATGAAGTCTGCACTTAATTTTTGGAATTTAATTTGCCACATGGCCTAATCACACTAGCGTGTGACTTGGCCATCTGATCTTATTTGACTGATGATGTCATAGTCAGAGAGTTACACGGGCTAAGGACACGGACGTGTCCTAAGTCACATGGGCGTGTGTGACCACACGGCCTACCCACATGGGCGTGTGACTCTCCAGAACAAGAAATTTTTTTAAGTGTCAAAAAGGCTCTGAAAGTTCTCGGTTTAGTCTCGAACCATTCCTAATGTATGTTTAGGGCCTTGTAGGCTTTATAAGGGACAATTTTCATGTGGTTGAAAAGATTTAAATTTGGATGAAATTTTATGGCTCAGTTTTGTATGTTTGTTTACGTTTAAGTCCGATAACCCCTCGAACCCTGTCCCGGTGTCAGTTATAGGTCAGGGGTGTTACATTTAGTGGTATCAGAGCTACAGTTTAGTCGATTCTCAGACTAACATAGCATGTGTACGAGTTTAGCTATACATGCTGTACATATATTATGATAGTGTGACGACTTCTGACGATTTTAAACTGTGTTTTCATATAGTAAATGGATCCTGATAGAGTAGTGGGGGATGATGTTGAAAGTAACGCGCCTGCTCCAGCTAAAAGAGTGGTGCCTTCTGATAGTAGACCCACAACTATTAGTAGAGGAAAAGGAGGCAGGGAAGCCTTTCTCCATATGATGGATGCCTGGTACACGGAGTTCGTTCGAACGAACCTGAACACTCAACCTCCTCCACCCCCTCCAAATCCCCAACCTATACCTCATGTGCCTCAAGGTATGGATTTTATGAGACTTGATAGAACCCCAATTAATAAAATTCAAAAATAAAGAGCCGAGGAATTTAGGGCCAATATCGATGATGACCCCGAAAAGGTAGAATTTTGGCTTGAAAATTCAATTCAAGTATTCGATGAACTATCGTGCACACTTGAAGAATGTTTGAAGTGTGCTATTTCTTTGTTAAGAGATGCAACATATCATTGGTGGAAGTCACTAGTTTTGGTGGTTACGAAAGAAAGGGTTACATGGGAATTCTTTCAAGAAGAGTTCCGAATGAAATACATCAATGAGCGGTTCATCGATGAAAAGCATAAGGAATTTCTTGATTTGAAACAAGGCCGCATGTCAGTTACTGAGTACGAAAGAGAGTTTTTTCATCTCAGTAAATATGCTCGAGAGTGTGTATCCTCTGAGGCTAAAATGTGTAGAAGGTTTGAAGACAGACTTAATGAGGATATTAGAGTATTAGTGGGTATTCTTGAGCTGAAGGAATTTTTTGTGCTCATTAATCGGGCTTGTAAAGCTGAGGAACTGTCCAAGGATAAGAGAAAAGTTGAGGCTAAGGCTAGAGATACAAGGAAGAGGCCGACGAGCAAGTCATTTCCATCTCAGTATAAGAAATCCAGAGATATGTATTCCTGTTCTCATGTTTCGACTGGACATTCGTATAGAAATCGTAAGAAGCAAAATTTGGGTTTTAAATCTCAGACTACATCTGTGGCTAGGTGGGTAATGATAGACCTTTCAGATCTGAGTGCCAACAATATGGTAGAAGTCATTTTGGTAAGTGTAAGGTGAACGATGGATCTTGTTTCTGATGTGGTAATTAAGACCACTATATCAAAGACTGTCCTGAGATGATCGAGAAAGAAAAATTTTAGAGTACAAGGCGGGGTAGTACGGCTACAAAAGGGAGACCCTCGAGAAATGTCGGTAATGGAGCTAGTAGTAAAAGTGTAGCGAGAGAAACAGTAGTGAGATTCGAAGCTAGAGCTCCAGTTAGTGCCTATACCTTACGTGCGCCTGAGGACGCTTCTTCTCCCGATATGATCACTGGTACTTTTTCTCTTTATCATACTGCTATTATTGCCTTGATTGACCCTGGTTCTACTTATTCATATGTGTGCATGAAATTAGTATCTAGCATGAATATTCTTGTTGAGTCTACAAAATTTATGATTAAGGTGTCAAACTCGTTAGGCAAGTATTTTTTAGTTGATAAGGTATGTAAGAAATGCCCTTTGATGATTAGAGGTTATTGTTTTTCAACTAACTTGATGTTCCTACTGTTTGATGAATTTGATGTTATATTGGGTATGGATTGGTTGACATTTCATGATGCTATAGTGAATTGTAGATAGAAAGTCATTGAATTGAAGTGTGAAAATGGTGAAATTCTTCGGGTTGAATCAGATGAGCCAGATAAATTGCCAATCGTAATTTCTTCAATGTTGGTTCAGAAATGTATTAGAAGAGGATGTAAAGCTTATTTGTCTTATATATTTAATACAAAAGAGTCTGAATTGAATATTGAATCAGTGCTTGTTGTATGTGAGTATCTAGATGAATTCCCGGAAGAATTGCCAGGTTTACCTCCAATTAGAGAAGTGGAGTTTGGTATTGAAGTAATGCCAGGGACAGCACCTATCTCGATTGCTCCATATAATATGTCCCCGACTAAGTTGAAACAACTGAAGTCACAGTTGCAAGAATTAACCGACAAGGGTTTTGTGAGACCGAGCTTTTCATCGTGGGGCATTCCGGTATTATTTGTGAAAAAGATTGGTTGACATTTCATGATGCTATAGTGAATTTTAGATAGAAAGTCATTGAATTGAAGTGTGAAAATGGTGAAATTCTTCGGGTTGAATCAGATGAGCCAGATAAATTGCCAATCGTAATTTCTTCAATGTTGGTTCAGAAATGTATTAGAAGAGGGTGTAAAGCTTATTTGTCTTATATATTTAATACAAAAGAGTCTGAATTGAATATTGAATCAGTGCTTGTTGTATGTGAGTATCTAGATGAATTCCCGGAAGAATTGCCAGGTTTACCTCCAATTAGAGAAGTGGAGTTTGGTATTGAAGTAATGCCAGGGACAGCACCTATCTCGATTGCTCCATATAATATGTCCCCGACTAAGTTGAAAGAACTGAAGTCACAGTTGCAAGAATTAACCGACAAGGGTTTTGTGAGACCTAGCTTTTCACCGTGGGGCGCTCCGGTATTATTCGTGAAAAAGAAAGATGGATCCATTAGATTATATATAGACTACCAATAGCTTAATAAGGTAACAATCAAGAACAAGTATCCTTTTCCAAGGATTGATGACCTATTTGATCAATTGAAAGAAGCAACATGGTTTTCTAAAAAAAACTTGAGGCCCGGCTACTATTGTTGCAAGTTAAAAGTCGTATGTACCTAAAACTACTTTTAGAACGAGGTATGACCACTATGAATTCCTTGTTATGCCATTTGGGTTGATGGACACACCTGTTGTGTTTATGGATTTAATGAATTGAATATTTCGGCCATATTTGGACAAGTTTATGGTTGTGTTTATTGATGATATTCTGATTTATTCGAGAGATGAAGCAGAGCATACGGAGCACTTGAGAACTATTTTGCAGACTTTGAGAGATAAACAGTTGTATGCCAAGTTCAGTAAAAGTGAGTTTCAGCTTTGAGAAGTTGGATTTTTGGGCCACATTATTTCTGGTGATGGTATTAGAGTTGACCCGAGTAAGATCTCAGCTATTGTTGAATGGAAACCACCGAGGAATGTAACTAAGGTTAGAAGCTTTCTAGGCTTGGCTAGTTATTACAAACGTTTTGTTAAAAGATTCTCCATGATTGCTACTCCGATGACGAGGTTGTTACAGAAAGATGTCAAGTTCAAATGGACAGAAAAAAGCCAACAAAGTTTTGAGAAATTAAAGGAATTATTGACTGAGCCTTTGGTTTTAGTACAACCCGAGGCAGGTAAAAAATTTGTAATTTATAGTGATACCTCTTTAAATGGTTTGGGATGCGTACTTATGCAAGAGGGTAAAGTCATAGCTTACACTTCGAGATAGTTGAAGCCTCATGAGAAGAACTATCCGACACATGACTTAGAGTTGGCCGCCATAGTGTTTGCTTTGAAGATTTGGCAACATTATTTATTTGGTGAGAAATGCCATGTCTATACCAATCAAAAAAGTCTTAAATACTTGATGACTCAAAAAAATTTGAACTTGCAGCAACAAAGATGCTTGGAACTGTTAAAAGATTATGAGCTTGTGATTGATTACCATTAGGGTAAGGCGAATATGGTCCCTGACGCTTTGAGTAGGAAGTCATTGTTTGCCTTGAGGGCTATGAATACACGGATAACTTGGACTGATAATGGTTCGATTCTAGCTGAGTTGCGAGCTAGACCGACTTTTCTCCAACAGATTTATGATGCTCAAAAAGTTGATAAAGAGTTGCAAGCTAAGAGAATTCAGTGTGAGTCCAATAGTGAACCATATTTTTTGAGTGACTTCGATGGTTGTTTGAGATTTCGTGGTAGGATTTGTGTTCTGAAAGACATTGAGTTGATTCGAAATATTTTACATGAGGCACACAATGGTTGTTTATTAGTTCACCTGGGTAGTACAAAAATGTATAATGACTTGAAGAAAATGTATTGGTGGGATGGCATGAAAAGAGATATCTCAAAGTTTGTATCGAAATGCTTAATTTGTCAGTAAGTAAAGGCTGAATACCAAGTACCTTCAGGTTTACTTCAGCCCATCATGGTTCCCGAGTGGAAATGGGACTGGATTACTATAGATTTTGTGACAAGTTTGCCTTTGACACCGAGAAAGAAAGATGCCATATGGCTTATTGTTGATAGACTGACTAAATCGGCTCCTTTTGTCCAAATGCGTACCAATTACTCACTTGATAAATTAGCTGACTTATACATTTGCGAAATTGTTAGAATTCATGGAGTACCTATATCGATTGTATCGGATAGAGATCCGAGGTTCATATCATGGTTTTGGAAAAACTTACAAGAAGCTTTAGGTACAAAGCTGAGTTTCAGCACTACTTTCCATCTACAGACTGATGGTCAGTCTGAGCGAGCAATTCAGGTCTTGGAAGACATGCTCTAATGTTGTCTATTGGAATTCCAAGGTAGTTGGGAAAAGTATTTACTGTTGGTGGAATTTTCCTACAACAACAGCTATCAATCCAGGTAGAAAATGGCACCTTATGAGCCATTGTACGGATGTAAGTGCTGAACACCCTTATATTGGACTGAACTTAGAGAAAATTAGATTCATGGGGTCGATTTGGTTAAGGAAATCGAAGAAAAGGTCAAAGTGATTCATGATTGTTTGAAAGCTGCTTCGAATAGACAAAAATCCTACGCGGATTTTAAAAGGAAAGAAATTGAGTATCAAGTTGGTGATAAAGTATTTTTGAAAGTATCTCCATGGAAAAAGGCTTAAAGATTTTGCAAGAAAGGCAAGTTGAGTCCTCATTTTATAGGGCCGTATGAGATCACCGAGAGAATAGGGATGGTTGCCTATTGGTTGGCTTTACCATCAGGGCTGGAAAAGATTCATGATGTATTTCATGTGTCTATGTTGTGCCGATATAGATTAGATTCTTCATATATGATTTCACCGATAGAAGTTGAGATTCGATATGACTTATGGTAAGAACCCGGTTAAGATTTTGGCTTGAGAAGTCAAACAGATGAGAAATAAAATCATTGCCCTTGTGAAAGTATTATGGCAAAGACATGGGGTTGAAGAGGCTACATGGGGGCCCGAGGAAGCCATGAGAAAACAATACCCAAACCTCTTTACTGGTAAGAATTTTGGGGACGAAAATCCCTAAAGTTGGGAGTTGTAACATCCTGATTAAGGTCTAGTCAGAACAATGGTTTTGAGACCACAAATTCGAAATAGAAATAATTATTTTATGGTTATTTGATGATCCATGGTATGATTTCATGTTTGTGTGAAATTTTCATGAAGAAATTCTATACCTAAGGTTTCCAATTTGAATTTAGGGGCCAAACTGAACAAGTTGCAAAACTTGTGTCCTAGAAACTTCAACCATGAAATTGCATTGGATTATTAATTAGAGGTCCTTAAATAACAATTTGACCAAGTTTTAAAATTTTGAACAAAAATGGGCATTGATAAACCATAAATTATACATATTTTTACCACATGTTTAATGCAATTTATGGATGATTTCTCATTAGAATTGGTGAATTCGATGCTCCTAATGCTTTAATTTCATGTTTTATACTTAGGAGAGCATAGGAGAGCGGAAGGAGCCAAAAATGAGCCGAAAAGAGACAAAACGGACCAAATCGAGAAGGTGACACGGCCTAAGCCTTGCCACACGGGTAGCTCACACACCCGTGTCTTTCGAGGGTGTCGACCAAGGCTTTCAAGATTTACATGGCCTGGCCATTGACCCATACGGCCGTGTGCAATTTAAAGGATCGAACATGGCCTGGCAATCACATCACACGGCCATGTCCCTACCGAGCCCAAGTTAAGTCCAATTCAGAAAAGGCCACTTTGGAGGGCTTCTAGGCATTCCAAAGCCTATAAATAACCTTAGAAGAGAAGAAAAAGGGAGAAGGAAAAGGGGGGTAAGGAATTACCCCAAGGAAGTCGATTAATCCATCTCAGAAGCCGAATTCATCATCAAGACTGAAGATCTCTCCTCAATTTCCCTTCAGGAGTTTTGGGTTGTCTTTATGTTTTGTATTCTTTATTCTTCAGAGATGTTTTCTTATTTAGTTATGAACTAAACTCCTAAATACCTTAAGGGGGATGAAACCTAAGATGAATCTTGCTATTGTTTTCTGAATCATATGATAAATATTTAACTTGTTCTTAATTATGTGTTCTTAATTCTTGTTTTGATATCTCAGGATACTGATTCAAGACACGCTCTTATTTAGAGGAGGAATAGACCCTATCTAAGAGTACATTTGTCATAATTAAGCGGAGTTCATTGCGCGCCTAGAAATAGGGTGACAAGATTTTGCTGGATTAGGGTGAAACCTAATAAGGGGATCCATAGATCGAGTTAATGCAACCCTAGAATGTTAATTAGAGAAAAGTCTCGGTTATTCAATCTAGGGATTAGACGTTATTAGTCTTGAATAGGGATAATAACATAACTTAAGGATCTCTACGGAACAAGTTGAATGAATAAATCGTCCGATTCGGAGCCAGAATAACAAGTAAAGTCTAGGTGGATTTTTCCTTAGGTATTGTCTCAAGTCAATCGATTTTCCCAAAAGAAATTCCCCAATTCTTTTCTCTGTGCGTTATTAGTTTAAATAATTAGTTAATTAAAACAAACCCTTTTATTCTTAGTCTAGATAATAAAAAGATAGTTATTACTAGTATTTTTGGTTCCCTTGGGTACGATATCCTGGTGTTGCCATTACTATACTATTGTTCGATAAGTGCGCTTGCCTTTTCGTTGTGATAATAGTTAGTCTAGGTTTGATCTTCATTATAAATATTTATTACTTGTTACGAATCACGCAATCAAGTTTTTGGCGCCGTTGCCAGGGAGCTAAAATATTAGGAACGTTAAATTTTTATTACTTTAGCCATTTATTTTTCTTGCAATTTAATTTAATTTAATTAATTTACTTTTTCTTTCTCTTGGCAGGTTTTTATAGTTTGACTAGAAGAAACCCGTCGGGGCCATTACTTTTTGACAAAGAAATCGATCGTACAATTCGTAGAAATCAAAGAGAGATAAGGCGCAGCTTACGATACGTGGAGAACGAGCAAGAAGATGATACTCAACTCCCAACGGACGAGATAGCTGAAAACCATGGCAATCAGCTACCTCTTGCAATTGCAGCTAATCAAAATCCTGCTCCACGCACGATGTATGATTATGCTAAACCCTCTTTAACAGGAACTAAATCTAGTATAGTTAGACCTAGTGTAGCTGCAAATACTTTTGAATTAAAACCTAACACTATTCAGATGATACAGCAGTTTGTTCAGTTTGATGGTTTGCAGGATGAAGATCCCAACGCTCACTTAGCAAATTTCCTGGAATTTCGCAATACTTCAAAATCAATGGCGTTTCTGATGATGCTATTCATCTTCAGTTATTTCCCTTTTCACTGAGAAACAAAGCTAAACAGTGGTTGAACTCGTTACCACGAGGGTCTATCACTACTTGGGAACAAATAACCGAGAAATTTTTACTAAAATATTTTTCGCTGGCTAAAACGGCTAAATTACGTAATGATATCTCTTTTTTTGTGTATATGGATTTAGAAACACTTTACGATGCATTAGAGAGATACAAGGACTTATTGAGAAGGTGCCCTCACCATGGGTTACCGCTTTGGCTTCAAGTACAAACATTCCACAATGGTCTAAATCCCTCGACTCGGAAAATGGTTGACGCAGCTGCTGGCGGAACCATCAATAACAAAACACCTGAAGAGGCTTATGAATTCATTGAAGAAATATCACTGAATAACTATCAGTGGCAAGTCATGATTACTAAGCCAAGAAAAACAACCGGCATTTATAACGTCGACTCAGTTACTATGCTGTCAAATCAGGTAGAACTTCTCTATAAAAATATTGATGGTTTTGTTAGTTCTACGCAGATACATCCAGTAATGAGGTGTGACTCAAGCGGAAGAGGTGTGCATACAAAATATCAATCCTTCAATCCCACAACCGAAGAGGAACAAGTAAACTATATAGGTAACAATAACTTTAGATCTCAAAATAAACCATACAGTAATACTTATAATTAAGGTTGGAGGAACCACCCAAATTTCTCCTGGGGTGGTTAAGGGAATCAAAAGGCACAAAATCCTTAGGGTTTTCAACAACCACCCTACCAATAGGAAAAGAAGCCAAATCTTAAAGAGATGCTCTCAAAGTTCATATTAGGGTCAGAAACCCGTTCCTAAAATACCGAGACAGCACTTAAAAATCAACAAGCATCGATCCAAGGACTCGAAACTCAAATAGGCTAGCTTTCCAAACTGATCTCCGAACAACCACAAGGTAGCTTGCCAAGTAATACCAAACCTAACCCAAGGGAACAACTCAACGCAATTAATACTCAAGATGACGAAGGAGTCATTGAGCTTGAACCAGAACCGAGGCAAGAAACTGTGGTAAGCAAATGGAGAGATGAGGTAGGTCAAAATACAAACAAATCAGTGACTGTCGAATATAAACCTCGTGTGCCATACCCTAACGCGACAAGAAAAGACCACTCAGACGAACAATTCAGTAAATTCCTTAAACTTTTGAAAAAATTACATATTAATTTACTGTTTATTGAAGCTTTGTCACAGATGCCAAATACAATGAAATTTTTAAAAGAGATTTTAGTAAATAAGCGGAAGTTGGACGAAGCGTCGCATGTGGATCTAAAAGCAGTCTGCTCAACTGTTCTACAAAATAAGCTACCCTACAAATTGAAAGATCTAGGGAGTTTTACAATTCCTTGTTTAATTGGTAGTTTAGATATAAGTCATGCATTAGCTGATTTAGGGGCTAATATTAACGTAATGCCTTACAAAATGTTTAAGCAACTAGGTCTTGGGAAACCTAAACAAACTAGGATAAGCATTCAATTGGCAGATAAAACTATAAGATTCCCTAGGGGTATTATTGAAGATGTACTCGTGAAAGTAGATAAGTTCATATTTCCCATTGATTTTGTTGTTCTAGACATAGAGGAGGATAATAACACCCCTTTGATTTTAGGGAGGCCCTTTTTAGCAACTGCTAAAACAAATATTGATGTTGGCACAGGTGAGCTTACACTTCGTGTGGGAGACGAAATAATCACCCTACAAGCTCGTAATTCTGGCATCACATCGAACATTGAAGGTAATAGTCCACTCCAATCTACTAAAACTGACAATATGACTTTGCAGAAATTAAGCTTCAAAAAAGTTCACGAGCCATGTTCCAGAAATGATAAAGGACACATTCATGAAGAACAAAGGCTACGGATGGAGGAGCTAGACGAATGGCGAGGACACAAACCGAGAACACATGATAAATCGAAACTACACCAAAACAAGACCGATACCTCTCCTAATCAACTTAAGGTTGGCGATAAAGTCTTACTAGATGCCGCAGCTCCCCACATTGTCACTACCACACCCAATAAGGAAATCCCTCTTACGATACTCAGTATTTTTCCATTCGGTACGGTGGAAGTGAGTTACCCCAAGTTCGACACTTTTAAGGTTACAACACCCGATTAAAACCCTATTTTGATGAGATTGATAGTAGGAATGAGGAGTATAAACTCCTCGAACCACCCTAACCATTCACTAAAGAGGTAAGTGAGCTTAGACTAACATATTTTGATTTCTTTATTTTTTATTTTTTATTTCTAACACTTTAAATAATTAGATTTATCTTTGAATTACAAAGTTTTTTAGCACACACGGCTAGGAACACGGGCGTGCCTAAGGCCGTGGCCAAGCAGGGGAAGAAACACGGCCGTGCGATACGGCCGTGCGATACGACCGTGTGGAAGCAGGACATGATTTCCCCAAAACACGGGATGCGATAAATGTAATATCTTGAATTAGGGCCTAATCACAATAGTGGTTTCGTGACCAAAAATCTGAGATAGAAATAATTATTTTATAATTATTTTGAGGTTTATGATATGATTGCATGATTGTGTGAATATTTCGTGACAAAATTCTATGCATAAACTGCTTAAGTTGAGATTAGGGACTAAATCGAATAATTTGCAAAACTTGTATTCTAGAAGTTTTTAGTATGAAATTGCTTTGGAATATTAATGAGGAGGTCTTAAATAGAAATTTGACCAATTTCTAAAATTTTGGACAAAAATGGGCTTGTACATGAAAATTTTCAAAGAAAGGTATTAAGGGTATTTTAGTCATTTTGTAATTAAAATTAATTAAAAGGGAAATTAAGGCCAAAATGTGTTCATCTTCATCAAGCCTTGGTCGAACCTTACCTCTCTCCATAGATAGGATTTCTTCAACTTCCAAGCTTCATAGTAAGTGATTTCAAGCCCCGTTTTTAATGATTTTTATGTTTTTGGAATCTCGGTAGCTCGATTTAGCTTATGCTAGCAATAAGTCAACCTAGGGTTCATATTTGGAAAAATACCCATAGGTGAAATTTGTGTATTTTGGTGTTTTATGATATAATATGAGGTTTTAAATTATGTTAGACAACTTTTGCTACCCGATTTTAAGTGAAAACGAGAAAAAGAGCTTAATCGATAAAAATACCTAATATTCATAAGTACATGTTAGAGTGTGAATTTGATGTTTCCATAGAAGGGGAAAATGATCAGCATGTCATAAAACATAAGAAAATAGGATGAGGTTTAGTTTACGAGCCTTGGGGCAAAAGTTAAAATATGTGAAAGTTTAGGGGCAAAATGGTAATTTTGCCAAAATTCGTACTAGGTATGTATTAAATAAATTAATTTGGTATTATAGATCAAGAGAAACAATATTCAAGTAGTGATCGAGGGAAAAACAAAGTTTACGAGGAATAGGCTCGATTGCTAATATTTTGTATCGAGGTAAGTTAATGTGTAAATAAGGTAACACAATTTTTATTTTAAGTTATTTAATGATATTTTTATGATATGATATTTATTATCATGAAATATTATGCTTTGTGAATTATTATTTGGTAATATGCAAATTATGTGAATAATTTGATAAGTATGAGATGTTAGCAAGTATCGGTTTTTACATTTCGAAGAAGGTGATCAAAATGTAAAATTGAGAAGAATTCCGTTTGAACCTTGGGAATAGATTAGGGTACAAGTGACATGTCACTAGGATGGTTGAGTTCCGAACTCGTTGAGTTGAGTCCGAGTTCGTGAGATGTAACTAGGCATCCGAGCTCGTTGAGTTGAGTCCAAGGTCACTTATGGATGTGAACGCCCGAGCTAGTTGAGTTGAGTCCGAGTTCAGTTATGGGCGGGTTACATGGTAGCTTGGCTACATAGATTTCAAAATCTATTGAGCTTGTTCAGTTATGAGTATAGCACATACGTGCACACTATCCGCATATCCGAAATTATATTCTGATGTGTTCAACGGGAAAATCCTAAGAGAATATGGAGAATACTTAAAATGATAGTGATTCGATGATGAATGTGTTGAAGAAGTGAAAATGGACAGGTACGAGTTTAAATTCCTAGTTGAGAACTTGGTGAGACAAAATTGTGGTAAGATAGTAAGTATTCTTATGTTATGTGTGTTTTAATGATGTTTATGTTGGATTGCATGATCATCTTACTTATTATTTGCATGTGAACTTACTAAGCATTTATGCTTACTCCGTCCTTTTCATTCATTGTAGTTTTGACAAGCCGGCTTGAGAATCGGGATAGGTTGAAGGCTCGTTCACACTATCCGAAGACCTAAATTGGTAAAATGGCTTGTATATTTTGAATGTGGCATGTATAGCACTATACTCACTTTGTGTAAATGATCATATGATATGGTTATGGTTTGGTAAGAAACGGGTTTGTAAATGATTAGCTATTGGAATGGCTAATCAACTTTATATATGATAACATCTATGCTTTATGTCTTAACTAAACCATGAAAATCCTTGGAAAGGTAAAATTGGCCACAAAACAGAATCACACAGCAGCAGTGACATGAATTTGAAAAATCACTAAAAGTAGTATAAATAGAATTAAATGATAAATAAGTTATGAAACTGAATCTTGATAAGTCTATTTTCATATGGATGGAACAAAACAGGTAAATGAGTTATATTTTATGAGATATTTAAGTTTTAGTGAAACAGGGTCATAGTGGTCTCTGAATTCCCTATTCTGAATTTAACAATTTACCATAAATCGTAAAAACATAATTATGAGTTTTAATTTATATGTATGGATTCCTTATTGAGTCTAGTTTTAGTAGAAATAAACATCATAATCATTGAAACTCTGTACAGGGAGATATCTAATTTGTAATACACAGGGGTCAGAGCAGTCAAACCCTAAAACAAGGGAGACTTTAACTAATAAACTGTACTAATTAGCCCGACCAAAAATTCTAGAAAAATATTTGTAGATAGATATATGAGTCTAGTTTCAGGAAAAATATACGGATCTTAATTTTGAGTTTTGAAACTTGAGATATGAATTTTTAAGCGACTGTGATGCAGTTAGTCAGCTTGTTTGAAAATTTTTAAAATAAATTGTTTGAACTATTTAATCAATGAATTAAGTTTAGCAACACCTCAAACTCGACTCTGGCAACGGTTTTGGGTGTGAGGGCGTTAAATTTAGTGATATCAGAGTAGGTTTAGTCGGTTCTCAGACTAACGTGTTGTATGTATGGGTTTTGCTATACATGCCATATATATATTGTGATAGTGTGACAACTTCTGACCTTTTAAATGATTTTTTTTATAGTAAATGGATCCCAATCCAACTGTGGCTGATGATGTAGAGAGTAATGCACCAGCTCCGGCTGAAGGGGCAGTGCCAACTGAAAATCCACCTCCTACTGTTGGTCAAGGAGGAGGAGAAGGGGCTCGGAAAGCCTTTCTCCAGATGATGAATGCCTGGTATACTGACTTTGTTCGTACGAACCCGAATGCACAACCTCCCCCACCTCCCCCAATTCCTCAACCTGTACCCTCGATGCTTCAAGGTGTAGATCTGATGAAATTTCACAGAACTCCAGTTGACAAAATCCGTAAGCAAGGGACCGAAGAATTCAGGGCAAATGTCGATGATGATGCCGAGAAAGCAGAGTTTTGGCTTGAGAATTCTATTCGGGTATTTGATGAATTGTCTTGTACACCTGAGGAATGCTTGAAACATGCTATATCATTGTTGAGGGATTCAGCCTATCATTGGTGGAAGACATTGATTTTAGTAGTACCAAAAGAGAAAGTAACTTGGGAGTTCTTTCAAGAAGAATTTCGGAAGAAATACATCAGTGAAAGATTTGTTGATCAGAAGCATAAAGAGTTTCTTGAGTTGAAGCATGGCAACATGACAGTTACTGAATACGAAAGGGAGTCCGTCAGGTTGAGTAAGTATGCTAGAGAATATATTCCTACAGAGGCTAAAATGTGTAGACGATTTGAAGACGGTCTCAATGAAGACATCAAAGTATTTGTTGGGATTCTTGAATCAAAAGAAATGGTAGTACATGTTGATCGGGCTTGCAAGGCTGAAGAACTACTTAAAGAGAAGAAAAAAGTAGAGGCTGAGACTAGAAATTGGAAGAAAAGATCGACGAGCAGTTCATTCTCACAGCAATCTAAAAAATCTAGAAATATGAATCCTCATTCTTAGATTTCGGCCGGACAATCATATGGAAATTTTAAGAAGCAAAATGTGGGTCTTAAATCTCAGACTACTTTCGTGGCTAGTGTGGGGAATTCGAGATTTGTTAAGCCCGAGTGCCAGCGGTGTGGTAGAAATCATTTTGGCCCATGTAGAGTGAATGAATGTTTTCGGTGTGGTTCTCCAGATCATTTTATTAGAGACTGCCCAGAGAGAGTTGAGAAAGAAAAATTTCAGAGTGTAAAAGCTAGTGGTGCAAACTCGAGGGGAAGATATTCAAGAAAAGCTGGAAATGAAGCAAGCAACAAGAATGTAGTCAGAGATTCAGCAGCTAAACCTGAAACAAGGACTCCAGCTAGAACTTATGTTATAAAGGCAGGTGAAGATGCTTCATCACCCGACGTGATTACTGGTATATTTTCTCTTTATGATGTTAATAGTATTGCTTTGATTGATCCCGGTTCTACTCATTCATATATGTGCATGAAATTGGTGTCTAGTATGGATATACCTGTTGAGTACATAGAATTTATGATCAGAGTGTCGAAATCCATTAGGCAAATGTGTGGTAGTTGATAAAGTATGCAAGAAATGCCCTTTAATGATTCGGGGTCATTACTTTCCGGCCGACTTGATGTTGTTGCCGTTTGATGAATTTGATGTTATTTTGGGTATGGATTGGTTGACATTGCATGATGCTATAGTAAATTGCAAAGAAAAGGTTATAGAATTAAAGGGTGAAAGTAGTAAAATTCTAAGGGTTGAACCTGGCAAATCAAAGGCATTATCTAGTGTGATTTCTTTGATGTCGGCTTAGAGATATTTGAGGAAGGGTTATGAAGCTTATTTGACATATGTACTTAATACAAAAGAACTTGAAAAGAAAGTTGAATCAGTGCTGATTGTGTGTGAATTCGCGAATGTATTTCCAGAAGAGTTGTCTGGTTTGCCTCCAATCAGGGAAGTAAAATTTGGTATTGAGTTGATACCGAGAATAGCTCCGATCTCGATTGCTCCGTATAGAATGGCACCAGCAGAGTTGAAAGAATTAAAGTTGCAATTGCAAGAGTTGACTGATAAAGGCTTTGTGAGACCGAGTTTTTCACCTTGGGGTGCTCCCGTGTTATTTGTGAAAAAGAAGGATGGTTCTATGAGATTGTGTGTTGACTATCGGCAATTAAACAAGGTGACAATCAAGAACAAGTATCCGTTGCCGAGAATTGGCTGCTATAGTGTTTGCTTTGAAGATTTGGCAGTATTATCTGTATGGTGAAAAGAGCCAAGTATATACCGACCACAAAAGTCTTAAGTACTTGATGTAACAAAAAGACTTGAATTTGAGTCAGCGAAGATGGTTGGAGTTATTGAAAGATTACGAGCTTGTTATTGACAACCATCCAGGAAAAGCGAATGTGGTTGCTGATGCTTTGAGCAGAAAGTTGCTATTTGGTTTGAGAGATATGAATACTCAATTAAAGGTATCAGATGATGGTTTGATTTTAGCAGAGTTAAGAGCAAGACCGATGTTTTTACAAGAGATTTCTGAAGCTCAGAAAAGCGATGATGATTTGAAAGCCAAAAGAAAACAATGTGAGGTTGATACAAGGTCAGATTTCAGAATCGGTTCTAATGGTTGTTTGATGTTTAAAAACCGGATTTGTGTACCAAAAAATGATGAGTTGGTTCAAAATATTTTGTATGAATCACATAATGGTTGTTTGGCAGTTCACCCGGGCAGTACGAAAATGTATAATGACTTGAAGAAAATGTATTGGTGGAGTGGAATGGAAAAAAGTTATCTCCGAGTTTGTATTAAAGTGCTTAATTTGTCAACAAGTGAAAGCTGAACACCAAGTACCTTCGGGACTACTGCAGCCTATCATTGTTCTTGAATGGAAGTGGGATCCGATTACTAAGGATTTTGTATCAGGGTTACCGTTAACTTCGGGGAAGAAAGATGCCATCTGGGTAATAGTTGACAGACTGACTAAATCGGCTCATTTTATTCCGGTACGTATGGATTATTCTCTTAATAAGTTGGCTGACTTGTATATCAGTGAGATTGTTAGACTTCACGTAATACCTTTGTCAACATTTCGAATAGAGATCCAAGATTTACTTGGCGGTTTTGGCAAAAGTTGCAAGAGGCATTAGGTACGAAGTTAAATTTCAGTACTGCCTTTCATCCACAAACTGATGGACAGTCAAAGAGAGTGATTCAGATTCTTGAAGACATGCTCAAATGTTATGTATTATAATTTCAAGGTAGTTGGGAAAGGTACTTACCATTAGTAGAATTTTCTTATAATAATAGTTATCTGACGAGTTTGAAAAATTTTCTTATAATAATAGTTATTTGATGAGTTTGAAGATGGCACCTTATGACGCATTCTATGGTCGTAAATGTTGGACTCCATTGTATTGGACTGAACTCAAGGAAAATCAGATTTATGGAGTTGATCTAATAAAAGAAACCGAAGAAAAAGTGAAAGTGATTCGAGATTGTTTGAAAGCTGCTTCGAATAGACATAAATCTTATGTGGATTTGAAACGAAAGGAAATCGAGTTTCAAGTTGGTGATAAGGTATTTTTAAAAGTGTCACCATGGAAGAAAGTTCTTAGATTTGGACGGAAGGGCAAGTTGAGTCCGCGTTTTATCGGACCGTATGAAATAATTGAAAAAGTTGGACCAGTAGCTTATCAGTTAGCGTTGCCATCCGAATTACAGAAGATGCATGATGTGGTCCATGTATCTATGCAACGTCGGTATCATTCGGATCCTTCACATATAATTTCACTGACAGAAATTGAGTTACGACCGGATATGACTTACGAAGAAGAACCGATTAAGATTTTAGCTCGAGAGGTCAAGCAACTAAGAAATAAAAGTGTCACTCTCGTGAAAGTATTGTGGCAAAAGCACGAGGTACAAGAGACTACATGGGAACCTGAGGAAACCATGAGAAATCAATACCCACACCTGTTTACCGGTAAGATTTTCGAGGATGAAAATCCTTAACGGGGGGGGGGGAGTTGTAATATCCCGAATTAGGGCCTAATCAAAATAGTAGTTTCGTGACGAAAAATTTGAGATAGAAATAATTATTTTATAATTATTTTGAGGTTTATGATATGATTGGATGATTGTGTGAAAATTTCGTGACGAAATTCTATGCATAAAATGCTTAAGTTGAGATTAGGGACTAAATCGAATAATTTGAAAAACTTGTATTCTAGAAGTTTTTAGTATGAAATTGCTTTGGAATATTAATGAGGAGGTCTTAAATAGAAATTTGACCAATTTCTAAAATTTTGGACAAAAATGGGCTTGTACATGAAAATTTTCAAAGAAAGGTATTAAGGGTATTTTAGTCATTTTGTAATTAAAATTAATTAAAAGGGAAATTAAGGCCAAAATGTGTTCATCTTCATCAAGCCTTGGCCGAACCTTACCTCTCTTCATAGCTAGGGTTTCTTCAACTTCCAAGCTTTATAGTAAGTGATTTCAAGCCCCATTTTTAATGATTTTTATGTTTTTGGAATCCCGGTAGCTCAATTTAGCTTATGCTAGCAATAAGTCAACCTAGGGTTCATATTTAGAAAAATACCCATATTTGAAATTTGTGTATTTTGGTGTTTTATGATAGAATATGAGGTTTTAAATTATGTTAGACAACTTATGCTACTCGGTTTTAAGTGAAAACGAGAAAAAAGGGCTTAATCGGTAAAAATACCTAATATTCATAAGTACATGTTAGAGTGTGAATTTGATGTTGCCATAGAAGGGAAAAATTATCATCATGTCATAAAACATAAGAAAATAAGATGAGGTTTAATTTACGAGCCTTGGGACAAAAGTGCAAATATGTGAAAGTTTAGGGGTAAAATGGTAATTTTTCCAAAATTTGTACTAGGGGCTGTTTTGATCAATGTATGTATTAAATAAATTAATTTGGTATTATAGATCAAGAGAAAAAAGATTCAATTCGTGATCGAGGGAAAAACAAAGTTTACGAGGAATAGGCTCGATTGCTAATATTTTGTATCGAGGTAAGTTCATGTGTAAATAAGGTAACATAATTTTTATTTTAAGTGATTTAATGATATTTGTATGATATGATATTTATTATCATGAAATATTGTGCTTTGTGGATTATTATTTGGTAATATGAAATTATGTGAATAATTTGATAAGTATTAGATGTTAGCAAGTATCGGTTTTTACATTTCGAAGAAGGTGATCAAAATGTAAAATTGAGAAGAATCTCATTTGAACCTTGGGAATAGATTAGGGTACAAGTGACATGTCACTAGGATGGTTGAGTTTCGAACTCGTTGAGTTGAGTCCGAGTTTGTGAGATGTAACTAGGCATCCGAGCACGCTGAGTTGAATCCGAGTTCACTTATGGATGCGAACACCCGAGCTCGTTAAGTTCAGTCCGAGTTCGTTTATGGGCGGGTTACATGGTAGCTTGGCTACATAGATTTCAAAAGCTATTGAGCTTGTTCAGTTATGAGTATAGCACTTACGTGCACACTATCCGCGTATCTGAAATTATATTCCGATGTGTTCAACGGGAAAATCCTAAGAGAATATGGAGAATACTTAAAACGATAGTGATTCGATGATGAATGTGTTGAAGAAGTGAAAATGGACAGGTACGAGTTTAAATTCCTGGTTGAGAACTTGGTGAGACAAAATTGTGGTAAGATAGTAAGTATTCTTATGTTATGTGTGTTTTAATGATGTTTATGTTGGATTGCATGATCATCTTACTTATTATTTGCATGTGAACTTACTAAGCATTTATTCTTACTCCCTCCTTTTCATTCATTATAGTTTTGACAAGCCGGCTTGAGAATCGGGATAGGTCGAAGGCTCGTTCACACTATCTGAAGACCTAAATTGGTAAAATGGCTTGTATATTTTGAATGTGGCATGTATAGCACTATACTCACTTTGTGTAAATGATCATATGATATGGTTATGGTTTGGTAAGAAAAGGGTTTTGTAAATGATTATCTATTAGAATGGCTAATCAAGTTTATATTTGATAACATGTATGCTTTATGTCTTAACTAAACCATGAAAATCATTAGAAAGGTAAAATTGGCCACAAAATAGAATCACACAGCAACAGTGACGTGAATTTGAAAAATCACTAAAAATAGTACTAAATGATAAATAAGTTATGAAGCTGAAGCTTGATAAGTCTATTTTCATATTGATGGAACAAAACAGGTAAATGAGTTATATTTTATAAGATATTTAAGTTTTGGTGGAAGAGGGTCATAGTGGTCTCTGAATTCCCTGTTCTGAATTTAAAAATTTACAATAAATTGTAAAAACATAATTAGGAGTTTTAATTTATATGTGTTGATTCTTTATTGAGTCTAGTTTTAGGATAAACAAACGGCATAATCATTGCAACTCTGTATAGGGAGATATTTGATTATAATACACAGGGGTCACAGCAGTCGAACCCTGAAACAGGGGAGACTTTAACTAATAAACTGTACTAATTGGCCCAACCAAAAATTCTAGAAAAAATTCGTAGATAGATATATAAGTCTAGTTTCAGGAAAAATTTACGGATCTTAATTTTGAGTTTCGAAACTCGAGATATGAATTTTTAAGCGTCTGTGACGTAGTTAGTCACCTTGTTTGGAAATTTTTAAAAGAAATTGTTTGAGCTGTTTAATCAATGAATTAAGTTTAGTAACACCTCAAACTCGACTCTGGCGATGGTTTTGGGCGTGAGGCCGTTACAATAAATCCCCACGGTCATGCGACATGGCCGTAGGTGAACTTGGTAAGTGAACACGGGCATGGGAATGGAAAATCACGGGCGTGCCAGGAGGAAGATTCAATTCTGTTTCTTCGGCACGGGCGTGCCGTGAAGCTGTGGACAACAATACATGGGCGTGGTACCCTAACACACGGGCGTGGGAGAATCAAACAAAGATAGGCACGGCCGTGCGATATGGCTGTGGGCTACACATGCCCAAGACACACGGGCGTGGGATAGTAGCCGGGCACGACCTAAATTGCAAAATTCGAAAAACATGGGCTCACCTTCAGAGTGCACGGGCATGGCCCTAGGACGTGTGCACCTACCCTATATAAGCAAATCACTGTTCATTTTCTTCTTCCTTTCAAAACCATAGCCGAAATCTCCCCTTCTCCACTTCCTAATCCTTATTCCGGCCACCATTCCCTAGATTCTCATTTCCCTAACCCCCAAACCATCCTAAAATCCACTTCCCCTGCATTGATCCTCACTTTCCCATCTCTTTTCCCTCCATTTTCTTTACATACGGCTGTACTCCCTGACACGCCCGTGCGTAGCCTCCAATTTTGTTTTTAAAGCTCAATCTCTCTCCCTTAGCTCCTTCAATGTCATCTTCAAGAGGAAAAAAAAACCGTCGTACCAGCCTCAGAGAAGAGGAAGAGAGCGTCATATCCCACGGGTCCACATCTCATCGCGAACCATCCAGTGATGAAGATGTTTAGAAATATTTATTTTATTATTTTATATTTTTAATTTTTATTCAAACTACTTTTTATTTTTTAGCAGATTTAAAATTTTATTATAAATTTAGGTTATTTCTTTTCAAGTACTTATTCTTCCTACTATCCCCTAAAAAGTTCCTGATTTTATCACAGTTATATAGAGCTCCTAAGCTCATCCTCATATAGGAACTAAAACTCCACCGGGAAAGGTTCTCCACGACTGCCATGTCCTGCTCGACCACGACCATAGTTACCATTAGATATAATATTCTTTTGGCGCAGGACTTATGGCCTAATGAACCTCTACGACCACCGGAGTATCCTCCTCCACTCTCGAACTGATCACTCTCCAAAACTCTAGTTTGAGGAATTCATCATACAGGAAGTTTCACTTCTCTCCCTATCTTATTTTTATACTCCAATATCCATCTTTGTACATTGAGAGCAATGTACATCTTAAGTGTGGGGGGTATTTATTTTATTATTAGAAAAATACCTGAATAATCATCTTGTTCTCTTGAAAAACTCTCATATCATATTTAGGATAAATTTTAAGTAATTTATGATTTTGATTGATATATCTTGAATTAAAACATAGGGATTTATGCATTGATTATTTAAACTTTAAGACAATAGAGAATCAAGCATGATGAGTTGATTTTTAAGAATTCAAAATCTAAGGTTATTTCCCCAAGTCTAGGTCTTACTTTGAATTGGAATTCACGAGTCTAAACATCAAAGAGCCATAATTTTTGTGAGATTTTTAAGCCTTTTGAGCATCTATTCATCCTTTCATGCTCACTTTTACTATTGCTTTGAGTGCGTCAGTATTGAACTGTTATTCTAGAAATTGCTTGATTATACATGTCGAGACCACACCATTTGATTTGATATGTCAAAATGATTAAGACACTTAGGATTAACCCACTCATGCCATAAAAAGTCTACCTCCACAATTAACCCCTAGTAAACCCCCTTGAACCTAACAAACCATTTCTTATATTACCCTTAATATTAACTTTTAACCCATTATTATTGAAACCCCATTAAATTAATCCCTATTTTTTTTGTCGAGATTTGAGTTGAATGGATTGCCTAGCTATGTTTTGTTCTTGATATTTAGTCTATATTATTTAACTTGTTCTAAAAAAAAAAACTATGTATGCATATCTGTAATTTCATAATTCTGAGAGAAGCTCTGTTGTACGCAAGTAGAGATTAACTCTTTTTCTAGTTAGGCAACTTTTCAATTCAATCTCGATTCTAACCCTTTCTTTCAGCTTGAGACCACACCCCCTAACCAAGCCTTATTACAAACCTTTAAAGACCTTTTGATTGATGTATCATCTTAAATTATAGTGGTGGAGTTTTGATTTTCATGCAAGCCTATGGTAATGACTTTCCATTATTGATTATTGAGTGCTTCCTTTATTTCTATCTCGGATTTGTGGTTATGAAACCACTATTCCGATTAAGCCCTAATTCAGGATATTACAACTCTCCTCCCCTTTTAAGGATTTTCGTCCTCGAAAATCTTACCGGTAAACAGGTGTGGGTATTGGTTTCTCATAGTTTCTTCAGGTTCCCATGTAGTCTCTTCTACCCCATGCTTTTGCCACAACACTTTTACAAGTGCAACACTTTTATTTCTTAGTTGTTTGACTTCTCGAGCTAAAATCTTAATCGGTTCTTCTTCATAAGTCATATCCGTTCATAGTTCAATTTACATCGGTGAAATTATATATGAAGGATCCGAACGATACCGACGTAACATAGATACGTGAAACACATCATGAATCTTCTCTAATTCGGGTGGTAACGCTAGCCGATATGCTACCGGTCTAACTTTTTCAATTATTTCATGCAGTCCAATAAAACGCAGACTTAACTTGCCCTTTCGTCCAAATCTAAGGACTTTCTTCCATGGAGACACTTTCAAAAATACCTTATCACCAACTTGAAACTCCATTTCCTTTCGTTTCAAATCCGCATAAGATTTCTGTCTATCTGAAGTAGCTTTCAAACAATCTCGAATCACTTTCACCTTTTCTTCGGTTTCTTTTATTAAATCAACTCCATAAATCGATTTTCCTTGAGTTCACCAATACAATGGCGTCCAGACATTTACGACCATATAATGCTTCATAAGGTGCCATCTTCAAACTTGTCGATAACTATTATTATAAGCAAATTCTACCAACGGTAAATACTTTTCCCAACTACCTTGAAATTCCAATACACAACATCGAGCATGTCTTCAAGAATCAATTACTCTCTCGATTGTCCATCAGTTTGTGGATGAAAGGCAGTGCTGAAATTTAACTTTGTACCTAATGCTTCTTGCAACTTTTGCCAAAACCGTGAGGTAAACCTCGAATCTCTATCCGAAATGATTGACAAAGGTATCCCATGAAGTCTAACAATCTCTCGGATATACAATTCAGCCAACTTCTTAAGAGAATAATTTGTACTTTCCGGAATAAAATGAGCCGATTTAGTCAGTCTGTCAACTATTGCCCAGATGGCATTTTTCTTCCCTGGAGTTAACGGCAACCCTAATATAAAATCCATAGTAATTCGATCCCATTTCCATTCAGGAACCATAATAGGCTGGAGTAATCCCGAAGGTACTTGGTGTTCAGCTTTAACTTGTTGGCAAACTAAGCACTTTGATACAAACTCGGAAATATCTCTTTTCATTCCACTCCACCAGTACATTTTCTTCAAGTCATTATACATCTTCGTACTGCCAGGATGAACCGCTAAACAACCATTACGTGCTTCATGCAAAATCTTTTGAATCAACTCATCATTTTTCGGTACACAAATCCGATTTTTAAACATCAAACAACCATTAGAACCGATTCTGAAATCTGATCCCGTATCAGCTTCACACTGTTTTCTTTTGGCTAGCAAATCTTGATCATTTTTTTGAGCTTTAGAAATCTCTTGTAAAAACATCGGTCTTGGTCTTAACTCTGATAGAACCGAGCCATCATCTGAAATTTTCAACTGAGTGTTCATAACTCTCAAAGCAAACAACAACTTTCTGCTTAAAGCATCGGTAACCACATTCACTTTTCCTGGATGATAATCAATAACAAGCTCGTAATCTTTCAATAACTCCAACCATCTTTGCTATCTCAAATTCAAGTCTTTTTGTGACATCAAGTATTTAAGACTTTTGTGATCGGTATATACTCGGCACTTTTCACCATACAAATAATGTCACCAAATCTTCAAAGCAAATACCACCGCAGCCAATTCCAAATCGTGAGTAGGATAATTCTTCTCATGAGGTTTTAACTGTCTCGAAGCATAAGCCACCACTTTTCCTTCTTGCATGAGTACACACCCCAAACCATTTAGAGAAGCATCACTATACACCACAAATTCTTTACGATTCGGGTTGTATCAACACCGGTGCTTCGATTAATAACTTTTCAATTCTTGAAACTCGTTGACATTCTTCCGTCCATTCAAATTTAACATCCTTTCGGAGTAGTCTAGTCATAGGAGCAGCAACTATAGAAAATCCATTTACGAACCACCGATAATACCCAGCTAGCCTTCAGTTACGTTTTTCGGTGGTTTCCAATCAACAATGGTTGAAATTTTACTAGGATCAACCCGTATACCATCACCTGAAACAATATGACCCAAAAATCCAACTTCCCGGAGCCAAAATTCACTTTTACTAAACTTAGCATACAGCTGCTTATCTCTCAAAGTTTACAAAACTATCCTCAAATGCTCAGCATGCTTTGTCTCATCTTTTGAATAAATTAAAATATCATCTATAAACACCACAACAAATCTGTCCAAGTATGGTCGAAATATGCGATTCATTAAATCCATAAACACAAGCAGAGCATTTGTCAACCCGAATGGCATAACTAAAATTCATGATGACCGTACCTTGTTTTAAAAGCGCTTTAGGCACATCGACTCTTTTACTCGCAGATTGATAATACCCGGATCTCAAGTCAATCTTTGAAAACCATGTCGCTCCCATTAGGTGATCAAACAAATCATCAATTCTAAACAGATACTTGTTTTGATTGTCACCTTATTTAACCGCCGATAATCAACACATAATCTCATAGAACCATCCTTGTTTTTCACAAATAACACGGAGCACCCAAGGTGAAAACTCGATCTCACAAAGCCTTTATCACCAACTCTTGCAATCTGCGACTTTAATTCTTTCAACTCTGTTGGTGCTATTCTATATGGAGCAATCGAGATCGGAGCTGTTCCCGGTATTAAATCAATACCAAATTCTACTTCCCTGACTGGAGGCAAACCAGGCAATTCTTCTGGAAATACGTCCGCAAATTCACACACAACCGGCACTGATTCAACTTTCTCTTCAACTTCTTTTGTATTAATTACATACGCCAAATAAGCTTCATAACCCTTTCTCAAATATCTCTGAGCCGACATCGAAGAAATCATACTAGATAATGCCTCTGATTTGTCTGGCTCAACCCGCAGAATTTCACCACTTTCACACTTTAATTCTATAACCTTTTCTTTGTAATTTATTATAGCATCATGCAATGTCAACCAATCCATACCCAAAATAACATCTAATTCATCAAACGGCAACAACATCAAGTTGGTAGGAAAGTAATGACCCGAATCATTAAAGGGCATTTCTTGCTTACTTTATCACTATCACACATTTGCCTAACGGGTTCGACACTCTAATCATAAATTCGTGTTCTCAACGGTATATTCATACTAGACACCAGTTTAATGCATACGTATGAATGAGTAGAACCAGGATCAATCAAAGCAATAACATTAATATCATAAAGAGAAATGTACCGTAATCACATCGGGTGAGGAAGCATCTTCACGCTTTAATAGCATAAGTTTTAGCGGAGCTCTTCCTCGGATCTAATCTTTGCATCTCGGCTACATTTTTACCGCTTGTTTCACTTCCACTTTTCTTGGATACCTTCCCTCGAGTTTGCACCACTAGTTTTTACACTTTGAAATTTTTCTTTCTCAGCTCTCTCTGGGCAGTCTCCAATAAAATGATCCGGAGAACCACATCGAAAACATTCATTTTCTCTGCACGGACCAAAATGATTTCTACCACACCGCTGGCACTCGGGTTTAACAAATCTCGAGTTCCCTACACTGGCTGCAGAAGTATTCTGAGATTTAGGACCCACATTCTGCTTCTTAAAATTTCCATATGATTGCCCAGCTGAAACTTGGGAACGAGGATCCATATTTCTTGACTTTCCGGGTTACTCTGAAGGTGCCTTACTCATTGGCCTTTTCTTCCAATTTCGTGTCTCAACCTCTACCTTCCTCTTCTCTTTAAGTAGTTCTTCAGCCTTACAAGCTCGATCAACTAGGACTACCATTTCTTTCAGTTCAAGGATCCCGAAAAATACTTTAATGTCTTCGTTGAGCCCGTCTTCAAATCGTCGGCACATCTTGGCTTCAGAGGAACATATTCCCCGCATACTTACTCAATCGAACAAACTCTCTTTCATATTCTGAGACTGTCATATTACCTTGCTTCAGCTCAAGAAACTCTTTACATTTCTAATCAATAAATCTTTCACTAATATATTTCTTCCAAAACTCTTCTTGAAAGAATTCCCAGGTTACCCTCTCTTTCGGTACCACCGAAATCAAAGTCTTCCACCAATTATAGGCTGAATCTCTCAACAAAGATGTAGCACATTTCAAACATTCTTCAGGTGTACAAGATAATTCATCAAATACCCAGATAGAATTTTCAAGCCAGAACTCTGCTTTCTCTGCATCATCATCAATATTTGCTCTAAATTCTTCAGCCCCTTGTTTACGAATTCTATCAACGGGGGTTCTGTGAAATTTTATCATATCCACTCCTTGAGGCATTGGAGGCATAGGTTGAGGAATTGGGGGAGGTGGGGGAGGTCGTACATTTGGGTTCGTACGAACGAACTCAATGTACCATGCACTCATCATTTGGAGAAAGGCTTCGATCCTTTTCTCCTCCTCCCGACCAACAAAGAGGAGGTGGGTTTTCATCGCGCTGCCCCTTCAAATTGGAGTCATGACTCTCTACTTCATCTGCCATACTGGATCGGGATCCATTTACTATATAAAATCATTTAAAAAGGTCAAGTCGTCACACTATCACAATTCATACATATGGCATGTATAGCAAAATCCGTACATACAACACGTAGTCTGAGAACCGACTAAACCTGCTCTGATACCACTAAATGTAATGCCCCTACGCTCGAGACCATCACCGGAGTCGAGCTTGAGGGGTTACCGAACATAATTTATCAATTTAAGAACTTCAAATCATTTGTTTCTACATTTACAGCTTTCTAGCTACTCGCGTCACAGTTACAAGAAAAATCATATCTCGAGTTACGAAACTTAAAATCAAGATCCGTAAATTTTCCCTGAATCTAGACTCATATATCTATTTACTAATTTTTATCTAGAATTTTTTTATTGGGCCAATTAGTACAGTTTATTAATTAAAGTATCCCCTGTTTCAGGCTTTGACTGCTCTGACCTCTGTGTATTACGAATCAGATATATATCTATACAAAATTTCAATGACTATGAGGTTTGTTTCTATTAAAAATAGACTCAATAAGGAATCTTGACATATAAATAAAAACTTATAATTATTTTAGTAAAATTTATTATGAATTTTTTAAAGTCAAAACAGGGGATCCAGAAATTATTCTGCCCCTGTTTCGGAAAAGTTTAAATATCTCATAAAATATAATTTATATTCCTATTTTGTTCAATCCATATGAAACTAGACTCATTAGTCTTCAATTTTATAACTTACTCATCATTTAGTTCCATTTATACTATTTTTAGTGATTTTTCAAATTCATGTCATTGTTGCAGCAATATTCTGTTTTAAGGCAAGTTTCATCTTTCCATGAATTTTTATGAACTAGATAACCTGTTAAACTTCCATGATATCAAACATGATCTAAATAAGCCATCACCATGACTTATCAATATCAAACATTTTCTCAACCAAACATGTGACAGCCCTAAATTGACCCTAGTCGGAAAGTGGTCTCGGGACCACTAAACCGAGTCATAAAAATAATTTGCCGTCATAGTTGATGCTCATTATATGTACATATGCATGTGTGAAAAATTCATGTTTGAATTTTGTTAATTGCAAGTGAATTTTATCAAATAGGACTTATGTGAGAAAATTTAGAAATGTGCTAGGCAAATGTAAAGTGGCCTATTAATGCATGATGTGAAAATGATGGGCTTGCATGTCAAATTTCCCTAGATTAAAGCCTAGTGGTCGGCCATGACAAAGGGGGATGGGCAAAACATGTCATAAAACATGTTGTGTAAGTGGTTTATGTTGGAATAAATAAAATAAGGTGTATGGGTAACAAAGAAATGAAAAAAAAAGGAAAGAAGGTGTGTGATCCCCCCCCATTGCCGTGAGTTGAAGAAAAGAGAAAAAAAAAAATTGTTCATCCTTTTCATTTTCTTTTGGCCGAAAATTCTAAGGAAGAAGGAAGGAATTCTTGCTCCATGTTTGGTTTAGAAGAGGATTAGGAGGAGGTTCGGCTATACTTGTATCAAGATTAAGGTATGATTGATGTTGTGCCATGAGATTCATGCATGTTTTTAGTTGCTAGCTTGATGTTCTTATTAGCCCATGGTTCAAATCTTTGCTATGTCATGGGGATGGTATTCGGCCAAGGTGGATTTTGTGTTGATGTCATTGCATGCTAAATGTGAAGCTTGTTAATGATGCATGTGATGGTGGATTGATAACTCTTGAATCTCCTTTTTAGCATCCTTGAGTGAGACATTAAGTTCCTTGTTCAACCATGACCAAAAATTGAAATGGTAAGGTGTTGTGATGCATTCGGCCATGGTAGGATATAGAAGAGAAATAAGGTTGTTGTTAGATGAAGTAGAGTCTAACAAATGAGCTCGTATGTGCATTGGTTGCTAGATGGAGAAGAATCGGCTAGCAAGTTGTGTGCTAAGGCCGAATGTAATTTGGTATATTATGGGTAATGCATGTGTTGAATTAGTGTAAAGGGAGAGGATGCTTTAATAGTGTATATATGTGTATTAGCCAAGTTTTGAACTTGAAACAAATGGTGTTTAGTCAACACAAGTGACCATACTTGTAGAATGTATTAAGTGTTGCAATCGGCCTTAGCATAGATGTGTATGCTCGGCCATTGGTAGCCTATTGATGGCTTTAGCTTGACTTAGAAAATTCGGCTAAGGGGAAATATTAGCTAGTATGTTGAATTCGATTCATGATTTCGTACATATGTGACTCTAATGTCTAATGTATATATATGGGCTAAGTACCTTGAGCTTCTCTTTTGATGTTCGAATGAATTGTATTAAATTGTTGATGTGATTAAAAATGCGTATGATCATTGTGTATTTGAGCTAAAGGGTGGCCATATGACCTATCAAACTCCTTGTCATATTCGCCATAAGCTAGCAAAATGAGACTTTGATAAGTTAAATTTGTTTGAATTAGCTCAAGAGCTTAGGGGACCACAGTTGGATAAGGAAAGGAAAAAGTGATCGAATAGCCGTTGAGCCGTTCGACAACATCCAAGGTAAGTTTTCGAGTAATGGAACTTAAATTATGATTTGATTAGATTATGTCTTAAGTAAATCAAAATCATGCCCTTTGTATGTGGCTATTGAGCCGAAATTGTAAATATGATAAGTGTCTTGTGTTGAGCTTTGGTAATGAAAATGAAATATGGATGTGTCATGATTTATTGATATATGTGTGCATGGTTCTTGAATGATGTCCGGCTAAGTCCCAAGGCTTTGTGCTAAGTTACTAAATCGGACTAAGATCCGAAGGCAATTGTGCGAGTTACTAAATCCGGACTAAGATCCAAAGGCATTTGTGCGAGTTACTAAATCCGGACTAAGATCCGAAGGCATTTGTGCGAGTTACTAAATCCGGGATAAGTCCCGAAGGCATTTGTGCGAGCTACTATAACCGGGCTATGTCCCGAAGGTATTTGAATGAGTAGCTATATCCGGTTAAACTCCGAAGGTACGTGATTCGGGAATGAATGAACTTGCTATAAAAATTTCAGTTAATACGCTTGTGAAATCCCGACAATGAGGTATGTTTCGTATGTGCTTTGAATTAGTCGAGCCCTTACAAATAAGTATTCGCTCAGTTGATAAATGAGCTACCGGCCTTTGGCTAAGTTGATCCTTTGTGTATGAACATAAGGGTTGGTAATGGGAAGTAGGTATGATATTGAGAAATTGTGCATATGAAATTATCCGTTTAGCTATCTGAATGCTATGCTTTTGTTGTCTTTGGAATCCTTGCTCAAAACTTACTAAGCATAAATTGCTTACTCCGTTTCTTTGTTTCTCTGTTTTATAGATTTTGGCTCGTCAGCTATCGGACTCGGGATATTTGGAAGTCGAAGTCTCCCTGTAACACCCCAAACCCGTGACCGTCACCGGATTTGACCACGAGGTGTTACCGGGCTTACTTTACTTATTCCTCTCTTGGAAATTTTTTTTTTTTTGTTTTCCTTTTTCTGTTCCAGGCAGGCTAGTTAACTGCGTCACTGCCACCTTAAAAATCATATCTCGAGTTCCAGAACTCGAAAACCAAATCCGTAAATTTTCCCCGAATTTAGACTCATATATCCATCCATGGATTTATTTCTAGAATTTTTGGTCGGGCCAATTGGTACAGTTTATTAGTTAAAGTCACCCCTGTTTCAGGGTTCGACTATACTGACCTTTACGCATTACGACCTGGATATCATCTCGAACAGAGCTGTAATGCTCATGCAGTTTGTTTCTAATGAAACTAGACTCAAAGGGGAATCTATGCATATAAGGCATGACTTCTAATTATTTCTGGATAATTTATGGTAAATTTTCAAAGTCGAAACAGAGGATCCAGAAACTGTTCTGGCCCTGTCTCACGAAATCTTGAATATCTCTCAAAATACAGCTCATATGGTCGTTTCGTTTCATCCATATGAAAATAGACCCATCAAGCTTCGAGTACATAATTTTCTTAGCAATTAATTCCACTTATACTATTTTTGGTGATTTTTCGATCTCATATCACTGCTGCTGTCCGCAACAGTTACGGCAGTAGACTATGCCAATTTCATGAATCTTTCCTTGGCCTTACTAATCATTCATCATACATGGCACAACTATGGCCACCTTATCAAAATTAAGGTTTCTAAGACCCGTGGCTATAGGTTCTAGCATCCCACTCAAACGACCACATAGGCCATTTTCACATGGCTTAAAGTTGACAACCCAAAATTCAACAAAACAAAATAGGCTATACATGCCAAACGTTCTCCTAGTTCAACTACGAAGACAATACCAAAAGATTTCCAGCCGGTGTGATGACTTCAACGACGGTTCCGAACACGCAAACGAGACGAATCCAACGGACCTAAAATGGGTGACAAGAAAACACCGAGTGAGTTTATAACTCAGTAAGTCATAAGCATTTCACAACCATCCGTTACTAAAATTATCATAAAATGAAATAATGAAACAAGGCCCAGCGTTCCAGCCATACCGAACTATACCATAGTTCCTTAGACCTTTCGGATCAATCTCATACCAAGTCATACATTTATATTTCATATACCATTTAATAGGATATTTGAAGCAATTTTCATACATCATTTCATTTCCTTAACAATCATGCAATTGAAATCTTCACATAGATTTAAAGCTTACCAACTCAACCCCGAGCATGAACATAGCATCTATTAGCCATGAACTCAATGTGCTTACTCTTTCCGCTGTCCAAACTCAACTCGATAAAATCACACCTCCATATAAATATTCAATCGATAGAACATACATATTAAATTCGCACACGTAGTGCTTAATAAACGATCTCGCACACTTAGTGCCATGCGATTTAAGCTCGCACACATAGTGCCATATAATTTAAGTTTGCACACTTAGTGCCATATAATTTAAGTTCGCACACTTAGTGCCATATAATTTAAGTTCGCACACTTAGTGCCATACCTTCCAAGCCCGCACACTTAGTGCCAATCTTGTCACCGTGCCCTTTATTGCCCGCACACTTAGTGCCGAGACCAAACGCTCTCGCAAGTTACTACTTTTATACATTCAGCAATGTCATCATTCCATACACACATTTTATATACACACCATCTCATTAAACACAATTTGCATGGATATTATGACCATTTAAATCAATACCGAATACATGCTTAATGACTTACCTCGGATGTTGTCGAACGCCTTCAACGGCTATTCAATTACTTTTTCTTTCCCTTGTCCAACTTTGACCCTTTAAGCTCTTGAGCTAAATCAAACAAATTTACTTCTCAATCAAACACACACATACGGCAACCATATACATTTGAAACCAATTCATTCAGATCATTTGTCCATACACTAGCTTTTAACACATTCGCCACTAGGGCAACCTATTTAACTTTTAAGATTCATTTCTAATTTTAGTTAAACAATGCCGAATGCCATTAACTACTAATGCCACACACATATGCATAAAATTAACCCATACATGACCTATAGCTCATTCGGTCATTCATCTTTCAAGCCTATCAAAGCTTCATATCACACTTCCTTGGCCGAATACACATATAAGCACAATTTAGCATTTTTATTTATTTCATGATACATTCGGCCTTGGCATAATTTCATTAAAAGTCCCTATTAGCCACTTCACCCTTCAATTATATCATCTACTTAACATTTCATACTTATCATGCTAGCCGAATATTGTTTAATCAAGTTCAACATCCTCATATACGGCATTAGCATCCAAACAACCTATTTGAACATTAAACTAATTCAAGCTTCACCCATCCACACTTATTCATTTAACATAAAGAAAATAAATCAACCCCCTTCACTACCAACCATGGTCGAATGCTTCATGGGTTTAAGGTAGATTCAAGAAAGGAACTCATAATTATTAAGATGTAAGCAACTACCCTTGTTCATCTAGATTTAGTATGAAACAACAACTATCACCCTTATCAATCACCATAGCCGAAAACCTTACTCATTCCAATATCAAAATTTCCACATGGGCTACAAAAATAGCTTGATATCTCACCCAAGACCAACTAAAATTTCAAGAACTAGTCTAGACTACTTACCTCATTATCACCCTAGGATGGCCGAATACTCCCCCCCTTCATCCACTTTTCATTTCGGTCAAGAAGAAACAAAGGAATGAAGCTATGTTTCTATCACCCCTTTTTTTTTTTTCTATTTCTTTTATTATTTCCTTTCTTTTACATAAAATAATGACCACTTCATGGAAATTTACCACATATTGTAATATATGCTCCATCATGGCCGCCACTATGCATAAGAAAAGGAGTATTTGACATGCAAAACCATTATTTTCACTACATGCTTTAATAGGTCCTTATAGATTAACCTATCACATTTCTACAATGTTCCATATAAGTCCATTTTAATAAATTCACATAGAAATGATCAAATTAATGCATGAAACTTTCATACATGCATTTACTAACATCATAAACATAGAATATAACAATTAATTATTTATAAGACTCGGTTTCGTGGTCCCGAAACCACTTTCGACTAGGGTCAATTTAGGGTGTCACAACTCTCCCCACTTAAGAAATTTTCGTCCGAAAATCTTACCGATAATGTGCTCTGTATCGCTCTTTCATAGAGTCCTCAAGTTCCCAAGTGGCTTCTTCAATTCGTGTTTATGCCACAACACCTTCACTAATGGGATTTTCTTATTGCGCAGCTCTTTTACTTCAGCGCATCGAATCGCGAACCGGCTCTTCTTCATAACTCAAATTAGGTGAACCTCGACCTCGGGCGGAGTAATTACGTGTGTCGGGTCGACCTATATCGTCAAGCATCGAGACATGGAAAACGTTGTGAATCTTTTCAAGCTCGGGGTAAAATTAATCGGACGCCATCGGTCCAACTCGTTCGGATACTTCATACGCATCGATGAATCTCGGACTCAATTTGCCCTTACAGCCAAATCTAAGCACCTTCTTCCGTGGTGAGACCTTGAGAAATACCTTGTCTCCAACCCGATATTCAATGTCTTTTCTTCTCAAATCCGATACGACTTTTGGCGATCCGGCGACTTTCAAACTTTCACGAATTACTCGAACTTTCGCTCGGCATCCTTAATCAAATCAACCTCAAGATTTTACTTTCACTAAGTTCACCGAGAATAATGGGGTACGGCATTTACGATCGTATAAAGCCTCGTAAGGCGCCATCTTAATACTTGATTGAAAACTATTGTTGTGGCGAATTCAATCAAAGGTAAATACCGCTCCCATGAACCATTAAACTCAAGGATGCAACATCTCAACATATCCTCGAGGATTTGAATTATCCGTTCGGATTGACCATCGGTTTGGGGATGAAAGCGATGCTAAAATGCGCTTTGGTACCCAAAGCCTCTTGCAATTTCTTCCAAAATCGCGATGTAAATCTTGGGTCTCTATCCGATCACGATAGAAATAGGTACCCCATGCAATCGAACAATTTGGGAGACGATAATTCGCCAACTTATCGAGCGAAAAATCCGTGCGGACGAGGATAAAATGAGCGGACTTGGTCATCTATCAACAATGACCCAAACCGAAGTCTTTCTTATTCGAGTCAATGGTAACCCAGACACAAAGTCCATTGTTACTCGATCCCATTTCCATTCGGGTATCATAATCGGCTGAAGTAATCCCGATGGCACTTGATGTTCCGCTTTCACTTGTTGACATATCAGACACCTTGAAACAAATTCAGAAATGTCTCGTTTCATACCGGGCCACCAAAATTGGCGTTTCAGGTCATTGTACATTTTAGTACTACCCGGTGGATTGACATTCGACTACTATGAGCCTCGCTCAAAATCATCGAAACAAGTTCCGAATTCCTTGGAATACATAATCGTCCCTTGAACGTCAAGCAATCATTTTCGTCAATCTGAAATTCCGATTCTTCATTCGAAACACATTCGTCTCGCTTAGCGACCAATTCAGCGTCGACCTTCTGAGACTCAAGTATTTGATGAATCAACAACGGTTTGACCTCTAATTCGACTACTAGCACCTCCTCGGGTGAAATGGATAGGTGAGCATCCATCGCTCTCAAAGCAAACAGTGCTTTACGACTTAAAGCATCGGCCACTACGTTGGCCTTTCCCGGATGATAGTCAATGATGAGTTCATAGTCTTTCAACAACTCAAGCCAACGCCTTTGTCGCAGTTTAAATCTCTCCGAGTCATCAAATATTTTAGACTCTTGTGGTCCGAATAAATATGGCACCTTTCTCCAAACAAGTAATGCCGCCATATTTTCAAGACGAACACTATGGCTGCTAGTTCAAGATCATGGGTCGGATGATTTTTCTCATGTGGCTTTAATTGTCTCGACACGTAAGCCACAACTCGACCTTCTTGCATCAACACACAACCTAACCCAAGCAAGGATGCGTCATCAGATATGACAAGCTCTTTCTGGACTCATTGTGTACTAGTCTTGGGGCCTCGGTTAAACAGGTTTTAGTCGATCGAAACTTTCTTGACAGCGTTCCGACCACTCGAACTTAACATCTTTTTGGAGTAGTTTCGTCATCGGTGCAGCTATCATCGAAAAACCTTTCACAAATCGTCGATAGTATCCGCAAGCCCCAAAAAGCTCCTAACCTCGGTAACATTCCTTGGAGGTTTCCAATCGACTATGGCTGAAATTTTGTTCGGGTCTACCCTGACACCCGATGCGGACACCATGTGCCCCAAAAAGCTAACCTCTTTCAACCAAAATTCACATTTACTGATCTTTGCGTATAACTTCTTATCTCGTAAGATTTGCAACACTAGCCTCGGTGTTCAAGATGTTCGCCATCTCTCGAATAGACCAAAATGTCATCGATAAATACAACTACTGAACCGATCCAAGTATGGCCTGAAAATTCCATTCATTAAATCCATAAATACCGCAGGGCATTAGTAAGCCCAAACGGCGTCACCAAGAATTCAGTAGTGACCGTACCTCGTTCTAAAAGCGTCTTGGGTATGTCCAATTCTCGGACCCTCAACCGATAGTACCCGACCTCAAATCTATCTTTGAAAACACCGAGGCTCCCTTTAATTGATCAACAAATCGTCAATTCGTGGCAACGGATATTTGTTCTTTATCGTCACTTTATTCAACGGCGATAGTCGATGCACAATCTCATAGTTCCATCCTTCTTCTTCACAAACAATACTTGTGCGCCCATGGAGAAAAACTTCGGTCGAGCGAAACCTCTATCCGTCAATTCTTGCAATTGAACCTTCAATTCCTTTAATTCCGTTAATGCCATACGATACGAGGCTATTGAGATCGGCGTATTACCCGATACAACCGATGCGAATTCCACTTCTCGAACCAAAGGCAATCCGGTAACTCCTCGGAAAACCATCGAATACTCACAAACCACTGTACCGATTCGAGTTTCCTTTCCGTCTCTTTACTTTCAAACACATACGCAAGGTATGTTTCACACCCTTTTTCACATATCTCCGGCGGTCATAGAAGATATTATCGCGGCACTCCTTTTAAATCAAGAGACTCGACTCGGACTACCTCATCATTTGCACTCCTCAAATCCATGGTTTTCCTTTTGCGTCCACCATTGCATCATGTACTGATCGGCCAATCCATACCAAGAATAACATCGAATTCATCAAATGGTAGAAGCATCGATCATCGGTAAAAAGCAGATTCTCGAATTATTAGGGGCATCTCTTGTACACTTTATCAACGAGTACGTATTGACCCAAAGGGTTTGACACTGAATTACGAACTCAAGAGACTCAACAGTAGAGTCTTCTTTGGATGCTAAGGTTTCACATACATATGAATGAGTAGAGCCGGGTCAATCAATGCAATCACACTAGTATCAAAGAGAGTAAAAGTACCAGTGATAACGTCGGGGAGGATGCCTCCTTTCGCGCGCGGATGGCATATGCTCTAGCAGAGCACGGTCTCGGATCGAACAGCCGTATCGAGGCTCCTCTCTGATTACCACCCCTACCTCCTGAAATTCTCGGTGGTCTACCCCTAGTCGTCGTTCCACTAGGTCTTACACCTTGCATCTTATTCTTCTCATCTAGCTCCGTGCAATCTCTAATGAAGTGGTCCTTCGAACCGCATCTATAACAGCCCTATTAATGACTTACCCCAACATTCACCTAGGTGTCGTCTTCCACAATGGGGCATTCAGTCTCTCTTGACGATTATTGCCCACAAGAGCTACCGAAGTAGCTCGGGAGTCCGTCAATGGTCGGGCTCTGATGGAAATTCCCGCAGTCGCCCTCGACTTATTAGTGTCCTCCCTGAACTTCTTTACCACCGAGAACGGAGCTTTACTCGCCGATCTCTTACGATAATCTCTTGCTTCAAATTCAGCCTTCTTCTTCTCCTTTCCAAGTTCTTCCGTCTTGCGTGCTCGTTCGACTAGTGTTACGAACTCCTTTATCTCCAAAATACCCACTAGCGACTTTAAATCTTCATTCAATCCTTCTTCAAATCTTTTGCACATAGCAACCTCATCAGCCACACACTCCCAAGCATACCGACTAAGTCTTACGAACTCATGTTCAGATTCAGATCTGATCATCCGGCCTTGCTTGAGTTCCAAGAATTCCTTACGCTTCGATCGATGAACTGTTGACTAATGTATTTCTTTCAAATTCGATTGAAAGAAATCCCAAGTAACTCGTTCGTTTGGGACTATGGAAATTAAAGTCCTCCACCAATAGTAAGTCGAGTCTCGCAACAAGGATATAGCACACTTAAGACATTCATCGGTGTGCATGAGTTCATCTAACACTCGAATGGTGTTATCGAGCGAAACTCGGCCTTTTCAGCGTCATCGAGAACTTCTGACCTTGAACTCCTCAGCCGCTTCCTAATCAGGTCTCTGGTGGTTTACTCAGCCTCACAGATCGATAATTGAAGGCATTACGGGCTCTTGGCGTGGAGTATTTAAATTCGGGAATGGTTGGACAGCCGGGTTGATTCGGGCATATTGCGCGACCCACTCATTCATCATAGTGAAGAAGGCTTGTTTCGCCCTTCATTTTGATTATTCGCGGATGACCGAGGCTCAACAGGTGGCGTCCCTTGCGCGGGAGTAGCCGCTACACTTTCAACGTCATCCGCCAAGGGTCTCTCTACCCGGTTCCTTTTGCTAATCAAAACAAAAATTTCAACCGTCGAAGTCATCACATTTTAAGCACTAACAATTTGGCATGTATAGCTAGACTCACACGCGCGCTATGGTAGTCCTAGAATCGACTAAACCATAGCTCGATACCAATTAAATGTAACACCCCAAACCCGTGACCGTCACCGGATTTGACCACGAGGTGTTACCGGGCTTACTTTACTTATTCCTCTCTTGGAAATTTTTTTTTTTTTGTTTTCCTTTTTCTGTTCCAGGCAGGCTAGTTAACTGCGTCACTGCCACCTTAAAAATCATATCTCGAGTTCCAGAACTCGAAAACCAAATCCGTAAATTTTCCCTGAATTTAGACTCATATGTCCATCCATGGATTTATTTCTAAAATTTTTAGTAGGGCCAATTGGTACAGTTTATTAGTTAAAGTCACCCCTGTTTCAGGGTTCGACTATACTGACCTTTGCGCATTACGACCTGGATATCATCTCGTACAGAGCTGTAATGCTCATGCCGTTTGTTTCTAATGAAATTAGACTCAAAGGGGAATCTATGCATATAAGGTATGACTTCTAATTGTTTCTGGATAATTTATGGTAAATTTTCAAAGTCGAAACAGAGGATCCAGAAACTGTTCTGGACCTGTCTCACGAAATCTTGAATATCTCTCAAAATACAGCTCATATGGTCGTTTCGTTTCATCCATATGAAAATAGACCCATCAAGCTTCGAGTACATAATTTTCTTAGAAATTAATTCCACTTCTACTATTTTTGGTGATTTTTCGATCTCATATCACTGCTGCTGTCCGCAACAGTTACGGCAGATGAACTATGCCAATTTCATGAATCTTTCCTTGGCCTTACTAATCATTCATCATACATGGCACAACTATGGCCACCTTATCAAAATTAAGGTTTCTAAGACCCGTGGCTATAGGTTCTAGCATCCCACTCAAACGACCACATAGGCCATTTTCACATGGCTTAAAGTTTACAACCCAAAATTCAACAAAACAAAATAGCCTATACATGCCAAACGTTCTCCTAGTTCAACTACAAAGACAATACCAAAAGATTTCCAGCCGGTGTGATAACTTCAACGACGGTTCCGAGCACGCAAACGAGACGATTCCAACGGACCTAAAATGGGTGACAAGAAAACACCGAGTGAGTTTATAACTCAGTAAGTCATAAGCATTCCACGACCATCCATTACTAAAATTATCATAAAATGAAATAATGAAACAAGGCCAAGTGTTCCAGCCATACCGAACTATACCATAGTTCCTTAGACCTTTCGGATCAATCTCATACCAAGTCATACATTTATATTTCATATACCATTTAATAGGATATTTGAAGCAATTTCCATACATCATTTCATTTCCGCAACAATCATGCAATTGAAATCATCACATAGATTTAAAACTTACCAACTCAACCCCGAGCATGAACATAGCATCTATTAGCCATAAACTCAATGTGCTTACTCTTTCCGCTGTCCAAACTCAACTCGATAAAATCACACCTCCATATAAATATTCAATCGATAGAACATACATATTAAATTCGCTGCGTAGTGCTTAATAAACGATCTCGCACACTTAGTGCCATGCGATTTAAGCTCGCACACATAGTGCCATATAATTTAAGTTTGCACACTTAGTGCCATATAATTTAAGTTCGCACACTTAGTGCCATATAATTTAAGTTCGCACACTTAGTGCCATACCTTCCAAGCCCGCACACTTAGTGCCAATCTTGTCACTGTGCCCTTTATTGCCCGCACACTTAGTGCCGAGACCAAACGCCTACGCAAGTTACTACTTTTATACATTCAGCAATGTCATCATTCCATACACACATTTTATATACACACCATCTCATTAAACACAATTTGCATGGATATTATGACCATTTAAATCAATACCGAATACATGCTTAATGACTTACCTCGGATGTTGTCGAACGCCTTCAACGGCTATTCAATTACTTTTTCTTTCCCTTGTCCAACTTTGACCCTTTAAGCTCTTGAGCTAAATCAAACAAATTTACTTCTCAATCAAACACACACATACGGCAACCATATACATTTCGAAACCAATTCATTCAGATCATTTGTCCATACACTAGCTTTTAACACATTCGCCACTAGGGCAACCTATTTAACTTTTAAGATTCATTTCTAATTTTAGTTAAACAATGCGAATGCCATTAACTACTAATGCCACACACATATGCATAAAATTAACCCATACATGACCTATAGCTCATTCGGTCATTCATCTTTCAAGCCTATCAAAGCTTCATATCACACTTCCTTGGCCGAATACACATATAAGCACAATTTAGCATTTTTATTTATTTCATGATACATTCGGCCTTGGCATAATTTCATTAAAAGTCCCTATTAGCCACTTCACCCTTCAATTATATCATCTACTTAACATTTCATACTTATCATGCTAGCGAATATTGTTTAATCAAGTTCAACATCCTCATATACGGCATTAGCATCCAAACAACCTATTTGAACATTTAACTAATTCAAGCTTCACCCATCCACACTTATTCATTTAACATAAAGAAAATAAATCAACCCCCTTCACTACCAACCATGGCCGAATGCTTCATGGGTTTAAGGTAGATTCAAGAAAGGAACTCATAATTATTAAGATGTAAGCAACTACCCTTGTTCATCTAGATTTAGTATGAAACAACAACTATCACCCTTATCAATCACCATAGCCGAAAACCTTACTCATTCCAATATCAAAATTTCCACATGGGCTACAAAAATAGCTTGATATCTCACCCAAGACCAACTAAAATTTCAAGAACTAGTCTAGACTACTTACCTCATTATCACCCTAGGATGGCCGAATACTCCCCCCTTCATCCACTTTTCATTTCGGTCAAGAAGAAACAAAGGAATGAAGCTTTGTTTCTATCACCCCTTTTTTTCTTTTCTATTTCTTTTATTATTTCCTTTCTTTTACATAAAATAATGACCACTTCATGGAAATTTACCACATATTGTAATATATGCTCCATCATGGCCGCCACTATGCATAAGAAAAGGAGTATTTGACATGCAAAACCATTATTTTCACTACATGCTTTAATAGGTCCTTATAGATTAACCTATCACATTTCTACAATGTTCCATATAAGTCCATTTTAATAAATTCACATAGAAATGATCAAATTAATGCATGAAACTTTCATACATGCATTTACTAACATCATAAACATAGAATATAACAATTAATTATTTATAAGACTCGGTTTCGTGGTCCCAAACCACTTTACGACTAGGGTCAATTTAGGGTGTCACAACTCTCCCCACTTAAGAAATTTTCGTCCGAAAATCTTACCGAAAAGTGTGCTCGGGTATCGCTCTTTCATAGAGTCCTCAAGTTCCCAAGTGGCTTCTTCAATTACGTGTTTATGCCACAACACCTTCACTAATGGGATTTTCTTATTGCGCAGCTCTTTTACTTCAGCGCATCGAATGCGAACCGCTCTTCTTCATAACTCAAATTAGGTTTGAACCTCGACCTCGCAGGCGGAGTAATTACGTGTGTCGGGTCGACCTATATCGTCAAGCATCGAGACATGGAAAACGTTGTGATCTTTTCAAGCTCGGGGTAAAATTAATCGATGACGCTCTCGGTCCAACTCGTTCGGATACTTCATACGACCGATGAATCTCGGACTCAATTTGCCCTTACACCAAATCTAAGCACCTTCTTCCGTGGTGAGACCTTGAGAAATACCTTGTCTCCAACCCGATATTCAATGTCTTTTCTTCTCAAATCCGCATACGACTTTTGGCGATCCGGCAGCGACTTTCAAACTTTCACGAATTACTCGAACTTTCGCTCGGCATCCTTAATCAAATCAACCAAGAAGATTTTACTTTCACTAAGTTCATCCAGAATAATGGGGTACGGCATTTACGATCGTATAAAGCCTCGTAAGCGCCATCTTAATACTTGATTGAAAACTATTGTTGTGCGAATTCAATCAAAGGTAAATACCGCTCCCATGAACCATTAAACTCAAGGATGCAACATCTCAACATATCCTCGAGGATTTGAATTATCCGTTCGGATTGACCATCGGTTTGGGGATGAAAAGCGAGCTAAAATGCGCTTTGGTACCCAAAGCCTCTTTCAATTTCTTCCAAAATCGCGATGTAAATCTTGGGTCTCTATCCGTCACGATAGAAATAGGTACCCCATGCAATCGAACAATTTGGGAGACGATAATTCGCCAACTTATCGAGCGAAAAATCATGCGGACAGGATAAAATGAGCGACTTTGGTCGATCTATCAACAATGACCCAAACCGAAGTCTTTCTTATTACGAGTCAATGGTAACCTGCACACAAAGTCCATTGTTACTCGATCCCATTTCCATTCGGGTATCATAATCGGCTGAAGTAATCCCGATGGCACTTGATGTTCCGCTTTCACTTGTTGACATATCAGACACCTTGAAACAAATTCAGAAATGTCTCGTTTCATACCGGGCCACCAAAATTGGCGTTTGGTCATTGTACATTTTAGTACTACCCGGGTGGATTGACATTCGACTACTATGAGCCTCGCTCAAAATCATCGAAACAAGTTCCGAATTCCTTGGAATACATAATCGTCCCTTGAACGTCAAGCAATCATTTTCGTCAATCTGAAATTCCGATTCTTCATTCGAAACACATTCGTCTCGCTTAGCGACCAATTCAGCGTCGACCTTCTGAGACTCAAGTATTTGATGAATCAACAACGGTTTGACCTCTAATTCGACTACTAGCACCTCCTCGGGTGAAATGGATAGGTGAGCATCCATCGCTCTCAAAGCAAACAGTGCTTTACGACTTAAAGCATCGGCCACTACGTTGGCCTTTCCCGGATGATAGTCAATGATGAGTTCATAGTCTTTCAACAACTCAAGCCAACGTCTTTGTCGCAGGTTTAAATCTCTCTGAGTCATCAAATATTTTAGACTCTTGTGGTCCGAATAAATATGACACCTTTCTCCAAACAAGTAATGCCGCCATATTTTCAAGACGAACACTATGGCTGCTAGTTCAAGATCATGGGTCGATGATTTTTCTCATGTGGCTTTAATTGTCTCGACACGTAAGCCACAACTCGACCTTCTTGCATCAACACACAACCTAACCCAAGCAAGGATGCGTCATCGATATGACAAGCTCTTTACCGGACTCCGGCTGTACTAGTACTGGGGCCTCGGTTAAACAGGTTTTTAGTCGATCGAAACTTTCTTGACAGCGTTCCGACCACTCGAACTTAACATCTTTTTGGAGTAGTTTCGTCATCGGTGCAGCTATCATCGAAAACCTTTCACAAATCGTCGATAGTATCCGCAAGCCCCAAAAGCTCCTAACCTCGGTAACATTCCTTGAGGTTTCCAATCGACTATGGCTGAAATTTTGTTCGGGTCTACCCTGACACCCGATGCGGACACCATGTGCCCCAAAAAGCTAAACTCTTTCAACCAAAATTCACATTTACTTGATCTTTATGATAACTTCTTATCTCGTAAGATTTGCAACACTAGCCTCGGTGTTCAAAGATGTTCGGTTTCATCTCTCGAATAGACCAAAATGTCATCGATAAATACAATTACGAACCGATCCAAGTATGGCCTGAAAATTCCATTCATTAAATCCATAAATACCGCAGGGCATTAGTAAGCCCAAACGGCATCACCAAGAATTCGTAGTGACCGTACCTCGTTTTAAAAGCGCTTGGGTATGTCCAATTCTGGGACCCTCAACCGATAGTACCCGACCTCAAATCTATCTTTGAAAACACCGAGGCTCCCTTTAATTGATCAACAAATCGTCAATTCGTGGCAACGGATATTTGTTCTTTATCGTCACTTTATTCAACGGCGATAGTCGATGCACAATCTCATAGTTCCATCCTTCTTCTTCACAAACAATACCGGTGCGCCCCATGGAGAAAAACTTCGATCGGCGAAACCTCTATCCGTCAATTCTTGCAATTGAACCTTCAATTCCTTTAATTCCGTTAATGCCATACGATACGAGGCTATTGAGATCGGCGTATTACCCGATACAACTTCGATGCCGAATTCCACTTCTCGAACCAGTGGCAATCCCGGTAACTCCTCAGGAAAAACATCGAATACTCACAAACCACTGGTACCGATTCGAGTTTCCTTTCCGTCTCTTTACTTTCAAACACATACGCAAGGTATGTTTCACACCCTTTTCACATATCTCCGGCGGTCATAGAAGATATTATCGCCGCACTCCTTTTAAATCGAGAGACTCGACTCGGACTACCTCATCATTTGCACTCCTCAAATCCATGGTTTTCCTTTTTGCAGTCCACCATTTGCATCATGTACGGTCACCAATCCATACCAAGAATAACATCGAATTCATCAAATGGTAGAAGCATCGGATCACCAAAACAGATTCTCGAATTATTAGGGGCATCTCTTGTACACTTTATCAACGAGTGCGTATTGACCCAAAGGGTTTGACACTCGAATTACGAACTCGATGAGACTCAACAGTAGAGTCTTCTTTGGATGCTAAGGTTTCACATACATATGAATGAGTAGAGCCGGGTCAATCAATGCAATCACAGAGTATCAAAGAGAGTAAAAGTACTAGTGATAACGTCGGGGAGGATGCCTCCTTTAGTGCGCGGATGGCATATGCTCTAGCAGAGCACGGGTCTCGGATCGAACAGCCGTGTCGAGGCTCCTCTCGATTACCACCCTACCTCCTGAAATTCTCGGTGGTCTACCCTAGTCGTCGCTCCACTAGGTCTTACACCTTGCATCTTATTCTTCTCATCTAGCTCCGTGCAATCTCTAATGAAGTGGTCCTTGAACCGCATCTATAACAGCCCTATTAATGCACTTACCCCAACATTCACCTAGGTGTCGTCTTCCACATTGGGGCATTCAGTCTCTCTTGACGATTATTGCCCACAAGTAGCTACCAAGTAGCTCGGAGTCCGTCAATGGTCGGGCTCGATGGAAATTCCCGCAATCGCCTCGACTTATTAGTGTCCTCCCGAACTTCTTTACCACCGAGAACGGAGCTTTACTCACGATCTCTTACGATAATCTCTTGCTTCAAATTCAGCCTTCTTCTTCTCCTTTCCAAGTTCTTCCGTCTTGCAGGCTCGTTCGACTAGTGTTACGAACTCCTTTATCTCCAAAATACCCACTAGCAGCTTTAAATCTTCATTCAACCCTTCTTCAAATCTTTTGCACATAGCAACCTCATCAGCCACACACTCCGAGCATACCGACTAAGTCTTACGAACTCATGTTCGTATTCAGATATCTGATCATCCGGCCTTGCTTGAGTTCCAAGAATTCCTTACGCTTCGATCGATGAACCGTTGACTAATGTATTTCTTTCAATTTCGATTGAAAGAAATCCCAAGTAACTCGTTCGTTTGGGACTATGGAAATTAAAGTCCTCCACCAATAGTAAGTGAGTCTCAAACAAGGATATAGCACACTTAAGACATTCATCGGGTGTGCATGAGTTCATCTAACACTCGAATGGTGTTATCGAGCGAACTTCGGCCTTTTTTGCGTCATCAAGAACTCTGACCTTGAACTCCTCAGCCCGCTTCCTAATCAGGTCTCAGGTGGTTTACTCAGCCTCACAGATCGATAATTGAAGGCATTACGGGCTCTTGGGGTGGAGTATTTAAATTCGGGAATGGTTGGACAGCCGGGTTGATTCGGGCATATTATGCGACCCACTCATTCATCATAGTGAAGAAGGTTTGTTTCGCCTTCATTTTGATTATTCGCGGATGATGAGGCTCAACAGTGGCGTCCCTTGCGCGGAGTAGCCGCTACACTTTCAACGTCATCCGCCAAGGGTCTCTACCCCGGTTCCTTTTGCTAATCAAAACAAAAATTTCAACCGTCAGAAGTCATCACATTTTTAAGCACTAACAATTTGGCATGTATAGCTAGACTCACACGCGCTATGGTAGTCCTAGAATCGACTAAACCATAGCTCTGATACCAATTAAATGTAACACCCCAAACCCGTGACCGTCACCGGATTTGACCACGAGGTGTTACCGGGCTTACTTTACTTATTCCTCTCTTGGAATTTTTTTTTTTTTGTTTTCCTTTTTCTGTTCCAGGCAGGCTAGTTAACTGCGTCACTGCCACCTTAAAAATCATATCTCGAGTTCCAGAACTCGAAAACCAAATCCGTAAATTTTCCCTGAGTTTAGACTCATATGTCCATCCATGGATTTATTTCTAAAATTTTTGGTCGGGCCAATTGGTACAGTTTATTAGTTAAAGTCACCCCTGTTTCAGGGTTCGACTATACTGACCTTTGCGCATTACGACCTGGATATCATCTCGTACAGAGCTCTAATGCTCATGCCGTTTGTTTCTAATGAAATTAGACTCAAAGGGGAATCTATGCATATAAGGTATGACTTCTAATTGTTTCTGGATAATTTATGGTAAATTTTCAAAGTCGAAACAGAGGATCCAGAAACTGTTCTGGCCCTGTCTCACGAAATCTTGAATATCTCTCAAAATACAGCTCATATGGTCGTTTCATTTCATCCATATGAAAATAGACCCATCAAGCTTCGAGTACATAATTTTCTTAGAAATTAATTCCACTTCTACTATTTTTGGTGATTTTTCGATCTCATATCACTGCTGCTGTCCGCAACAGTTACGGCAGTAGACTATGCCAATTTCATGAATCTTTCCTTGGCCTTACTAATCATTCATCATACATGGCACAACTATGGCCACCTTATCAAAATTAAGGTTTCTAAGACCCGTGGCTATAGGTTCTAGCATCCCACTCAAACGACCACATAGGCCATTTTCACATGGCTTAAAGTTTACAACCCAAAATTCAACAAAACAAAATAGCCTATACATGCCAAACGTTCTCCTAGTTCAACTACGAAGACAATACCAAAAGATTTCCAGCCGGTGTGATAACTTCAACGACGGTTCCGAGCACGCAAACGAGACGAATCCAACGGACCTAAAATGGGTGACAAGAAAACACCGAGTGAGTTTATAACTCAGTAAGTCATAAGCATTCCACGACCATCCATTACTAAAATTATCATAAAATGAAATAATGAAACAAGGCCAAGTGTTCCAAATGCATACCGAACTATACCATAGTTCCTTAGACCTTCGGATCAATCTCATACCAAGTCATACATTTATATTTCATATACCATTTAATAGGATATTTGAAGCAATTTCCATACATCATTTCATTTCCGCAACAATCATGCAATTGAAATCATCACATAGATTTAAAACTTACCAACTCAACCCCGAGCATGAACATAGCATCTATTAGCCATAAACTCAATGTGCTTACTCTTTCCGCTGTCCAAACTCAACTCGATAAAATCACACCTCCATATTAATATTCAATCGATAGAACATACATATTAAATTCGCACACGAGTGCTTAATAAACGATCTCGCACACTTAGTGCCATGCGATTTAAGCTCGCACACATAGTGCCATATAATTTAAGTTTGCACACTTAGTGCCATATAATTTAAGTTCGCACACTTAGTGCCATATAATTTAAGTTCGCACACTTAGTGCCATACCTTCCAAGCCCGCACACTTAGTGCCAATCTTGTCACCATGCCCCTTTATTGCCCGCACACTTAGTGCCGAGACCAAACGCCTCACGCAAGTTACTACTTTTATACATTCAGCAATGTCATCATTCCATACACACACATTTTATATACACACCATCTCATTAAACACAATTTGCATGGATATTATGACCATTTAAATCAATACCGAATACATGCTTAATGACTTACCTCGGATGTTGTCGAACGTCTTCAACGGCTATTCAATTACTTTTTCTTTCCCCTTGTACAACTTTGACCCTTTAAGCTCTTGAGCTAAATCAAACAAATTTACTTCTCAATCAAACACACACATACGGCAACCATATACATTTCGAAACCAATTCATTCAGATCATTTGTCCATACACTAGCTTTTAACACATTCGCCACTAGGGCAACCTATTTAACTTTTAAGATTCATTTCTAATTTTAGTTAAACAATGCCAAGGCCATTAACTACTAATGCCACACACACATATGCATAAAATTAACCCATACATGACCTATAGCTCATTCGGTCATTCATCTTTCAAGCCTATCAAAGCTTCATATCACACTTCCTTGGCCGAATACACATATAAGCACAATTTAGCATTTTTATTTATTTCATGATACATTCGGCCTTGGCATAATTTCATTAAAAGTCCCTATTAGCCACTTCACCCTTCAATTATATCATCTACTTAACATTTCATACTTATCATGCTAGCTTAATATTGTTTAATCAAGTTCAACATCCTCATATACTGGCATTAGCATCCAAACAACCTATTTGAACATTAAACTAATTCAAGCTTCACCCATCCACACTTATTCATTTAACATAAAGAAAATAAATCAACCCCCTTCACTACCAACCATGGTCGAATGCTTCATGGGTTTAAGGTAGATTCAAGAAAGGAACTCATAATTATTAAGATGTAAGCAACTACCCTTGTTCATCTAGATTTAGTATGAAACAACAACTATCACCCTTATCAATCACCATAGCCGAAAACCTTACTCATTCCAATATCAAAATTTCCACATGGGCTACAAAATAGCTTGATATCTCACCCAAGATCAACTAAAATTTCAAGAACTAGTCTAGACTACTTACCTCATTATCACCCTAGGATGGCCGAATACTCCCCCCCTTCATCCACTTTTCATTTCGGTCAAGAAGAAACAAAGGAATGAAGCTTTGTTTCTATCACCCCCTTTTTTTTTTCTTTTCTATTTCTTTTATTATTTCCTTTCTTTTACATAAAATAATGACCACTTCATGGAAATTTACCACATATTGTAATATATGCTCCATCATGGCCGGCCACTATGCATAAGAAAAGGAGTATTTGACATGCAAAACCATTATTTTCACTACATGCTTTAATAGGTCCTTATAGATTAACCTATCACATTTCTACAATGTTCCATATAAGTCCATTTTAATAAATTCACATAGAAATGATCAAATTAATGCATGAAACTTTCATACATGCATTTACTAACATCATAAACATAGAATATAACAATTAATTATTTAGGATAATTAAATGCTTTGGTACCCAAACCTTTCAATTTTTCTAAATCCATTAAACTTGGTCTTCCTAAAAATAGCCACAATCAACATTTGGAGTTATTACCAACTTTCCGAAAATCTTGGAGAGAAATATGCTTGGGTACCAAACTTATCTTATTGATCAATGGTACCCTCAAAGCATTGTTCTCGCCCATTTCATTCGGGTATATATTAATAATCAGATAATGTCGTAATGTACATGGAACCTTAAACAAATCAATCGTTCTTGCACAAATGTTGGTATTGACATTTTGTACTGGTTACATTCGCCTGCCTCTCAAAATCTCAAACAATTCAATTCCTTGGTCATCGCCTTGAGTCACAATCATTTGCAATTCAAATTCTTTTCTCATAAACATTGTCAGTAGACAATCGACCTTGACTCAATTTGATACAAACGGTTACCTCAATTCACTAACATTCCTGAAAATGATGTTGATCCAGCTCTCAAGCAAGCTCACTTAAACCATGTGGCCTTTCGGTATATCAATGAGTCATATTTTAAACTAACCAACGTTTGCCGATTAAACTCTCGAGTCTAAATTTTAGATCTTGGTCAAAAAATGACTTTCTCAAACAGAAGCGCCATTTTTCGAAATATGTGGTTCAAGATCATGAATGATTCCATGTGCTTAATTTCTCGCGTAACAATACTCTTCTAGCCAACTAACAAGCAAGTCCATAATGCCATCTTTCGGCTCACATTGCAATCGGCTGGTAAGCATTTTTAGTCGATCAAATTTCTTGACTAAGCCACTCGAACTTATTTATATACCAGTGCAATCAACATTTCTTAGTCTAGTATCATAGCCCAAAACTTTAACCTCGGAAATTCCTTGGTTTCCAACACTATGCTAATTTTTGGTATCACATCAGGCACAGTCAAACAAATTTTCAACAATTCATTCTGCAGTTAACTTTATTCGAATTTCAACACTAGCTGGTTTTGTTCGTCACTCTGAATAGCCAATGTCCGTAAACTTACAACGATCAAGATGCCGAAAATCCTTCATTAAACTAATATAGTTTAAACCAAGCCTTTCAAATTCTAGTCCTCTCTAAAAGTTGGGTATTCAATTCTGACTTCAATATGTCGACTCATCATTAAAACACAGGCTCCTTATTGCCCAAAATCCAATTTCAGCGGATATTTTTCTTTCTTATTATGCATATCGATCAAACCTCAATACTTCTTTACAACACTTATGCCCCATGAAAAACTTCGTGGGAACTATCGAATTCTTCATTACCTCAATCCTTTAATTCTATGCATAGCAGGCTATTAATCCTTACTTACAACCATCGATCCCTTAACCATGGCAACCGTACCTGTAAAAATTGAATTCAAACCATGGACATTAGTTTCCTCAGCTTTTATTCAACCATCAAATGTTTCACCCTTTTCAATCGCGATAAAGAATTATCGCACTCCTTTTCACATGTCAACTGACCCTCATTCTCCAAATCCATGGTTCTTTACCACCTTCATCATTCTGACAATCCATACAAATAACATATTCATCAAATGTAGACATCGGACGTATGCATCTCATATTGGGCTCCTTTCACTTACACGTCTGTTACCCAAGTTTCACAATACGAATCATGAATCAAGAGCTTTTTGAAGAGTTTCAATATGATTGTAGCAGTTTAATCAAGCACTAGATCAAAGGTTAAACTACTTAAACTCGGAGAGCCTCCTTTAGACTTCGATGCATAGTCTACAAACAGTTCGTCAACAAATCGAAGCTCAGTACCACTACTGAAATCTGGGGATCCTTGTTCACAGGTTTCCTTGCATCTATTTTCTCACTATCCTGAATCTATGAAGTGGTCCTTAACATCATACGACCCTATCAACTTACCCCAACTTCACTAGGTTGTCTTCACATTGGGGCATGGTTCTTGCATTATTGCCAATGCTACAGAGCGGATCCGAATTGGCCTTTTAAATTCCCATCCCTGATTATTATGTGCAACTTCTACACAGAGGTTATTGCCATCTTCATATCTCTGCTCAATTCCCTTTTTCCTTCCAGTTCTTCGTTCGGCCGTCTTACTTGAACCTTATCTCCAAACCACAGCCTTTAATTATTCAACCCTTCTTCAAACTTTTCCATCACCTCTGCCCCTCGAGGTATCTATCTTACACTATTTCAATGTCATACCTTATTCAAATCTTACGCTCATCGATACCTTGATATGTTTCTTTGAATTCTTTGAATAAATCCATAACTCGTCGTTTGGTAGAATTATGTCCTACAATAGTATGATCTCTTAAGATTCTCAATCATTATGTGATCTTACTACCTTAGGTTTTATAATCCCTTCACATTTACTTCACTTACTCTCACAGCTTCAATCGGTCTGTGTTTACTAACCTCAATGTTATAGCATTCGCTCTTGGGATTTTAAATTGCTGTTGACGTTGTTCGACATATTAGCCTCATTTCAAGTGAAGAAGTTTGTCCTTCATTTTTTGGGGATTAGTAAGGTTGCCCGCTGGGATACCTCCTTTACTCATCGCAAGGTTTTACCGTTCCTTTTGTATCAAAAGCCGTGGGTCTCATTTAACCTACATTTGTGATCTAGCCACAGCCTAGAGTCTAATCAAAACATTTCGATCTTAATTCACACCTAAACGACCTACGATTTGCGAGAGTAGACTCACTATTCCTGTGACTTTTTTTCTTTCCTTTTTATTAACATTCCTGCGTCATCACTTTAAATCATTTCGTTCCAAACTAAACCATCCTAAATTTCCTGATTTGATCTATCCATCATGGATTTATTCTAAAATTTTGCGCCAACTTAATTTATTGTTAAATACCCTTTTCGGTTTTCTGACTTTGCTATTCCTGTTATTTTCAATTATGCTCAGCCTTGTTTTATAAATAATCAACGATCAGTCAGTATGACTCTAATTGTTTCTGGATTTATTAAATTTCAAGTCAATCAGTCCAATTTTGGCTTGCCAAATGAATTTTCAAATACACTCAATGTTCGTTCATTTCTGATATATTAAACCTAATGTCAATTTTTCTTAGAATAATTGACTTATATCTGATTTAGCTCATATCTGTTTTTCCGCAATTTATGGACATTCATTTCATAATTTTCCTTGGCCTTAATCATATCTACATGTCAATATGCCACCTTATCAAAATAGTTTCAAACCTGGCAAGTCTAGCCATTAGACATAGCCTTCATGCTTAATTTACAAAATTCACAACAAAATAGCTTCAGCCAGGTCTCAGTTCAACACAACAATACCAAAATTTCCAGGTATAACTCAACATTCAAAAAAGCATCCAACGGACCAAAAGGTTCAGAAACCAGAGTTATACCATAAATACATCAACCATCTTAAAATTACAAAAGAAAAATCAACAGCCAAAGGTTACACAAACCGATATCTATAACTAGACTTCGACAATCCAACCAATCATATAATTTCATAACATTAAAGAATTGAAGATTTCCATACACATCATTTCCTAACTGGATTAAATTATCACATAATTTAAAATTCAATAACCATACATAGATATTGCAAATTTCAATGACTTTCTTTCCGCATCAACTCATGAAAATCACATCATATTAATATCCAACACCACATAATAATCTATCATAAACAAGATCTTCCGCTTAGTCCATGATTTAACCTAACACACTCCATATAATTTAATTTGAACTTATCATTAATTTAAGTTGCTTATACCATTAATTTAAGTTCCCTTAGTCATCCCATAGCCTAATTTAGTCAATTCAGCCATATTAATCGCACACTTAGTCCTATTAAGCTCTCAACTTAGTGCTTTCAACGCAACTATCCATACCACATTCTTTCAATTCCATAAACACATTTGCTGATATCAAACCTAAATTATATTAATACATGTAATACCTTGATTCAATTTTAACCATTCAATTATTCTTTCTGACAATTTACCTTTAATCTATTTGACATGCAAAACCATTATTTTCACTACATGCTTTAATAGGTCCTTATAGATTAACCTATCACATTTCTACAATGTTCCATATAAGTCCATTTTAATAAATTCACATAGAAATGATCAAATTAATGCATGAAACTTTCATACATGCATTTACTAACATCATAAACATAGAATATAACAATTAATTATTTATAAGACTCGGTTTCGTGGTCCCGAAACCACTTTCTGACTAGGGTCAATTTAGGGCTGTCACAACTCTCCCCCACTTAAGAAATTTTCGTCCCGAAAATCTTACCGGTAACCAGGCTTGGGTATCGCTCTTTCATAGAGTCCTCAAGTTCCCAAGTGGCTTCTTCAATTCTGTGTTTATGCCACAACACCTTCACTAGTGGGATTTTCTTATTGCGCAGCTCTTTTACTTCGCGCATCAGAATGCGAACCGGCTCTTCTTCATAACTCAAATTAGGCTGAACCTCGACCTCAGACGAAGTAATTACGTGTGTCGGGTCAGACCTATATCGTCGAAGCATCGAGACATGGAAAACGTTGTGAATCTTTTCAAGCTCAAGGGGTAAAATTAATCGGTACGCTACTGGTCCAACTCGTTCGGATACTTCATACAGACCGATGAATCTCGGACTCAATTTGCCCTTACAGCCAAATCTAAGCACCTTCTTCCAGGATGAGACCTTGAGAAATACCTTGTCTCCAACCTGATATTCAATGTCTTTTCTTCTCAAATCCGCATACGACTTTTGACGATCCGAAGCAGCTTTCAAACTTTCACGAATTACTCGAACTTTCTGCTCGGCATCCTTAATCAAATCAACCTCAAGATTTTACTTTCACTAAGTTCACCGAATAATGGTGTACGGCATTTACGATCGTATAAAAGCCTCGTAAGGCGCCATTTTAATACTTGATTGAAAACTATTGTTGTGTTTAATTCAATCAAAGGTAAATACCGCTCCCATGAACCATTAAACTCAAGGATGCAACATCTCAACATATCTTCGAGGATTTGAATTATCCGTTCGAATTGACCATCGGTTTGGGGATGAAAAGCAAGATAAAATGCGCTTTGGTACCCAAAGCCTCTTGCAATTTCTTCCAAAATCGCGATGTAAATCTTGGGTCTCTATCCGATCGATAGAAATAGGTACCCCATGCAATCGAATAATTTGGGAGACGATAATTCGCCAACTTATCGAGCGAAAAATCCGTGCGGACAGGATAAAATGAGCAGACTTGGTCATCTATCAACAATGACCCAAACCGAAGTCTTTCTTATTCGAGTCAATGGTAACCCGCACACAAAGTCCATTGTTACTCGATCCCATTTCCATTCGGGTATCATAATCGGCTGAAGTAATCCCGATGGCACTTGATGTTCCACTTTCACTTGTTGACATTTCAGACACCTTGAAACAAATTCAGAAATGTCTCGTTTCATACCGGGCCACCAAAATTGGCGTTTCAGGTCATTGTACATTTTAGTACTACCCGGGTGGATTGACATTCGACTACTATGAGCCTCGCTCAAAATCATCAAAACAAGTTTCGAATTCCTTGGAATACATAATCGTCCCTTGAACGTCAAGCAATCATTTTCGTCAATCTGAAATTCCGATTCTTCATTCGAAACACATTCGTCTCGCTTAGCGACCAATTCAGCGTCGACCTTCTGAGACTCAAGTATTTGATGAATCAACAACGGTTTGACCTCTAATTCGACTACTAGCACCTCCTCGGGTGAAATGGATAGGTGAGCATCCATCGCTCTCAAAGCAAACAGTGCTTTACGACTTAAAGCATCGGCCACTACGTTGGCCTTTCCCGGATGATAGTCAATGATGAGTTCATAGTCTTTCAACAACTCAAGCCAACGTCTTTGTCGCAGGTTTAAATCTCTCTGAGTCATCAAATATTTTAGACTCTTGTGGTCCGAATAAATATGATACCTTTCTCCAAACAAGTAATGCCACCATATTTTCAAGACGAACACTATGGCTGCTAGTTCAAGATCATGGGTCGGATGATTTTTCTCATGTGGCTTTAATTGTCTCGACACGTAAGCCACAACTCGACCTTCTTGCATCAACACACAACCTAACCCAAGCAAGGATGCGTCCATCAGATATGACAAGCTCTTTCTGGGACTCATTTTTTAGTAATCTTTGGGGCCTCGGTTAAACAGTTTTAGTCCATCGAAACTTTCTTGACAGGTTCCACCACTCGAACTTAACATCTTTTTGGAGTAGTTTTGTCATCGGTGCAGCTATCATCGAAAAACCTTTCACAAATCGTCGATAGTATCCGCAAGCCCCAAAAAGCTCCTAACCTCGGTAACATTCCTTGAGGTTTCCAATCGACTATGGCGAAATTTTGTTCGGGTCCACCACGACACCGTCGACGGACACCACGTGCCCCAAAAGCTAACCTCTTTCAACCAAAATTCACATTTATCAACTTTGCGTATAACTTCTTATCTCGTAAGATTTGCAACACTAGCCTCAGTGTTCAAGATGTTCGGCCATCTCTCGAATAGACCAAAATGTCATCGATAAATACAACTACGAACCGATCCAAGTATGGCCTGAAAATTCCATTCATTAAATCCATAAATACCGCAGGAGCATTAGTAAGCCCAAACGGCATCACCAAGAATTCGAAGAGACCGTACCTCGTTCTAAAAGCAGTCTTGGGTATGTCCAATTCTCGGACCCTCAACTGATAGTACCCCGACCTCAAATCTATCTTTGAAAACACTGAGGCTCCCTTTAATTGATCAACAAATCGTCAATTCGTGGCAACGGATATTTGTTCTTTATCGTCACTTTATTCAACTGATGATAGTCGATCCACAATCTCATAGTTCCATCCTTCTTCTTCACAAACAATACTGGTGTGCCCCATGGAGAAAAACTCGGTCGAACGAAACCTCTATCCGTCAATTCTTGCAATTGAACCTTCAACTCCTTTAATTCCGTTAATGCCATACGATACGAGGCTATTGAGATCGGCGTAGTACCCGGTACAACCGATGTCAATTCCACTTCTCGAACCGGTGGCAATCCCAGAATCGCTCAGAAAAACATCTCAATACTCACAAACCACGGTACCGATTCGAGTTTCCTTTCCGTCTCTTTACTTTCAAACACATACGCAAGGTATGTTTCACACCCCTTTTCACATATCTCTAAGCGGTCATAGAAGATATTATCGTGGCACTCCTTTTAAATCAAGAGACTCGACTCGGACTACCTCATCATTTGCACTCCTCAATTCCATGGTTTTCCTTTTGCAGTCCACCACTTTGCATCATGTACGATCACCAATCCATACCAAGAATAACATCGAATTCATCAAATGGTAGAAGCATCGGATCATTAGGAAACAGATTCTCGAATTATTAGGGGCATCTCTTGTACACTTTATCAACGAGTACGTATTGACCCAAAGGGTTTGACACTCGAATTACGAACTCGAGAGACTCAACGGTGTAGAGTCTTCTTGGATGCTAAGGTTTCACATACATATGAATGAGTAGAGCCGGGTCAATCAATGCAATCACACTAGTATCAAAGAGAGTAAAAGTACCAGTGATAACGTCAGGGGAGGATGCCTCCTTTCGTGCGCGGATGGCATATGCTCTAGCAGGAGCACGGGTCTCGGATCGAACAGCCGTATCAGAGGCTCCTCTCTGATTACCACCCCTACCTCCTGAAATTCTCGGTGGTCTACCCCTAGTCGTCGTTCCACTAGGTCTTACACCTTGCATCTTATTCTTCTCATCTAGCTCCGTGCAATCTCTAATGAAGTGGTCCTTCGAACCGCATCTATAACAGGCCCTATTGACAGACTTACCCCAACATTCACCTAGGTTTCGTCTTCCACATTGGGGGCATTCAGGTCTCTCTTGACGATTATTGCCCACAGTAGCTACCGAAGTAGCTCGGGAGTCCGTCAATGGTCAGGCTCTGATGGAAATTCCCGCAGTCGCCCTCGACTTATTAGTGTCCTCCCTGAACTTCTTTACCGCCGAGAACGGAGCTTTACTCGCCGATCTCTTACGATAATCTCTTGCTTCAAATTCAGCCTTCTTCTTCTCCTTTCCAAGTTCTTCCGTCTTGCAGGCTCGTTCGACTAGTGTTACGAACTCCTTTATCTCCAAAATACCCACTAGCAACTTTAAATCTTCATTCAATCCTTCTTCAAATCTTTTGCACATAGCAACCTCATCAGCCACACACTCCGAGCATACCGACTAAGTCTTACGAACTCATGTTCAGATTCGAGATCTGATCATCCGGCCTTGCTTGAGTTCCAAGAATTCCTTACGCTTCGATCGATGAACCGTTGACTAATGTATTTCTTTCGAAATTCGATTGAAAGAAATCCCAAGTAACTCGCTCGTTTGGGACTATGGAAATTAAAGTCCTCCACCAATAGTAAGTCGAGTCTCATAACAAGGATATAGCACACTTAAGACATTCATCGGTGTGCATGACAGTTCATCTAACACTCGAATGGTGTTATCGAGCGAACTTGACCTTTTTGGCGTCATCGAAACTACTGACCTTGAACTCCTCAGCCCGCTTCCTAATCAGGTCTACAGTGGTTTACTCAGCCTCACAGATCGAGAATTGAAGGCATTACGGGCTCTTGGGGTGGAGTATTTAAATTCAGAATGGTTGGACAGCCGGGTTGATTCGGGCATATTATGCGACCCACTCATTCATCATAGTGAAGAAGGCTTGTTTCGCCTTCATTTTGATTATTCGCATGATGATTGAGGCTCAACAGGTGGCGTCCCTTGCGGGAGCAGCCACTACACTTTCAACGTCATCCGCCAAGGGTCTCTCTACCCCGGGTTCCTTTTGCTAATCAAAACAAAAATTTCAACCGTCAGAAGCCATCACATTTTAAGCACTAACAATTTGGCATGTATAGCTAGACTCACACGCTATGGTAGTCCTAGAATCGAGTAAACCATAGCTCGATACCAATTAAATGTAACACCCCAAACCCGTGACCGTCACCGGATTTGACCACGAGGTGTTACCGGGCTTACTTTACTTATTCCTCTCTTGGAATTTTTTTTTTTTTGTTTTCCTTTTTCTGTTCCAGGCAGGCTAGTTAACTGCGTCACTGCCACCTTAAAAATCATATCTCGAGTTCCAGAACTCGAAAACCAAATCCGTAAATTTTCCCTGAGTTTAGACTCATATGTCCATCCATGGATTTATTTCTAAAATTTTTGGTCGGGCCAATTGGTACAGTTTATTAGTTAAAGTCACCCCTGTTTCAGGGTTCGACTATACTGACCTTTGCGCATTACAACCTGGATATCATCTCGTACAGAGCTCTAATGCTCATGCCGTTTGTTTCTAATGAAATTAGACTCAAAGGGGAATCTATGCATATGAGGTATGACTTCTAATTGTTTCTGGATAATTTATGGTGAATTTTCAAAGTCGAAACAGAGGATCCAGAAACTGTTCTGGCCCTGTCTCACGAAATCTTGAATATCTCTCAAAATACAGCTCATATGGTCGTTTCGTTTCATCCATATGAAAATTGACCCATCAAGCTTCGAGTACATAATTTTCTTAGCAATTAATTCCACTTCTACTATTTTTGGTGATTTTTCGATCTCATATCACTGCTGCTGTCCGCAACAGTTACTGGCAGAGATCGTGCCAATTTCATGAATCTTTCCTTGGCCTTACTAATCATTCATCATACATGGCACAACTATGGCCACCTTATCAAAATTAAGGTTTCTAAGACCCGTGGCTATAGGTTCTAGCATCCCACTCAAACGACCACATAGGCCATTTTCACATGGCTTAAAGTTTACAACCCAAAATTCAACAAAACAAAATAGCCTATACATGCCAAACGTTCTCCTAGTTCAACTACGAAGACAATACCAAAAGATTTCCAGCGGTGTGATAACTTCAACGACGGTTCCGAGCACGCAAACGAGACGAATCCAACGGACCTAAAATGGGTGACAAGAAAACACCGAGTGAGTTTATAACTCAAGAAGTCATAAGCATTCCACGACCATCCATTACTAAAATTATCATAAAATGAAATAATGAAACAAGGCCAAGTGTTCCACCATACCGAACTATACCATAGTTCCTTAGACCTTCGGATCAATCTCATACCAAGTCATACATTTATATTTCATATACCATTTAATAGGATATTTGAAGCAATTTCCATACATCATTTCATTTCCGCAACAATCATGCATTGAAATCATCACATAGATTTAAAACTTACCAACTCAACCCGAGCATGAACATAGCATCTATTAGCCATGAACTCAATGTGCTTACTCTTTCCGCTGTCCAAACTCAACTCGATAAAATCACACCTCCATATAAATATTCAATCGATAGAACATACATATTAAATTCGCACACGTAGTGCTTAATAAACGATCTCGCACACTTAGTGCCATGCGATTTAAGCTCGCACACATAGTGCCATATAATTTAAGTTTGCACACTTAGTGCCATATAATTTAAGTTCGCACACTTAGTGCCATATAATTTAAGTTCGCACACTTAGTGCCATACCTTCCAAGCCCGCACACTTAGTGCCAATCTTGTCACCGTGCCCTTTATTGCCCGCACACTTAGTGCCGAGACCAGACGCTCTCACGCAAGTTACTACTTTTATACATTCAGCAATGTCATCATTCCATACACACACATTTTATATACACACCATCTCATTAAACACAATTTGCATGGATATTATGACCATTTAAATCAATACCGAATACATGCTTAATGACTTACCTCGGATGTTGTCGAACGTCTTCAACGGCTATTCAATTACTTTTTCTTTCCCCTTGTCCAACTTTGACCCTTTAAGCTCTTGAGCTAAATCAAACAAATTTACTTCTCAATCAAACACACACATATGGCAACCATATACATTTCAGAAACCAATTCATTCGTATCATTTGTCCATACACTAGCTTTTAACACATTCGGCCACTAGGGCAACCTATTTAACTTTTAAGATTCATTTCTAATTTTAGTTAAACAATGCCGAATGCCATTAACTACTAATGCCACACACACATATGCATAAAATTAACCCATACATAACCTATAGCTCATTCGGTCATTCATCTTTCAAGCCTATCAAAGCTTCATATCACACTTCCTTGGCCGAATACACATATAAGCACAATTTAGCATTTTATTTATTTCATGATACATTCGCCTTGGCATAATTTCATTAAAAGTCCCTATTAGCCACTTCACCCTTCAATTATATCATCTACTTAACATTTCATACTTATCATGCTAGCCGAATATTGTTTAATCAAGTTCAACATCCTCATATACGGCATTAGCATCCAAACAACCTATTTGAACATTTAACTAATTCAAGCTTCACCCATCCACAGTTATTCATTTAACATAAAATTTAACATAAAGAAAATAAATCAACCCCCTTCACTATCAACCATGGCCGAATGCTTCATGGGTTTAAGGTAGATTCAAGAAAGGAACTCATAATTATTAAGATGTAAGCAACTACCCTTGTTCATCTAGATTTAGTATGAAACAACAACTATCACCCTTATCAATCACCATAGCCGAAAACCTTACTCATTCCAATATCAAAATTTCCACATGGGCTACAAAAATAGCTTGATATCTCACCCAAGATCAACTAAAATTTCAAGAACTAGTCTAGACTACTTACCTCATTATCACCCTAGGATGGCGAATACTCCCTCCTTCATCCACTTTTCATTTCGGTCAAGAAGAAACAAAGGAATGAAGCTTTGTTTCTATCACCCCTTTTTTTTTTTTTTCTATTTCTTTTATTATTTCCTTTCTTTTACATAAAATAATGACCACTTCATGGAAATTTACCACATATTGTAATATATGCTCCATCATGGCCGCCACTATGCATAAGAAAAGGAGTATTTGACATGCAAAACCATTATTTTCACTACATGCTTTAATAGGTCCTTATAGATTAACCTATCACATTTCTACAATGTTCCATATAAGTCCATTTTAATAAATTCACATAGAAATGATCAAATTAATGCATGAAACTTTCATACATGCATTTACTAACATCATAAACATAGAATATAACAATTAATTATTTATAAGACTCGGTTTTGTGGTCCCGAAACCACTTTCCGACTAGGGTCAATTTAGGGCTGTCACACTCCCACACTATCAAAGCCCCCTTTTGGTTCAATTTTGGTTGAACTTTGAAATGGCATGTATAGGACTACCCTTTTTGTTGTTGGTCATGTACCCATGGATTTTGTGTAAATTTGGATAGCCATGCGAAAATGGCTTATATACGTTTTTAGCATAGTACTATAATCGTTTTGTATGTTGATCACTAAGAGGTATGGAAATGTATAGAAACGATTAGCCATTGGAATGGTTAATCATGATTATACTTTGTGCTATGTATGCAAAAAGGGCTAATTGAATCATGGAAACTATGAAATAGGTAAAGTCTACCTTAAAGGCAGATGCTGACAGCAGCAGCGATGTGGATGTGAAAAATCACTAAAAATAGTAGGGATGGAATTAAATAGTGAATAAATTATTTAAATTAACCTTGATGAATCTACTTTCATATGGAAGAAACGAAACGGTCATATGAGTTGTATGTTAAGAGATATTTAGGTTTTTGTGAAACAGGGCCAGAACGGTTTCTGGATTCCCTGTTCTGACTTTGAAAATTCATTATAAATTAACCAGAGATAATTAGGAGTCATGCCATATATGTATAGATTTCTCTCTGAGTCTAGTTTCTATAGAAACAAATGGAATCAGTATTGAAGCCCTGTACAGGGAGATATCCAAGTCGTAATGCGCGAAGGTCAGTGTAGTCGATCCCTGTAACAGGGGAGACTTTAACTAATAAAATTTACTAATTGGCCTGAGCAAAAATTCTAGAAAAAAATATGTAGATGGACATATGAGTCTAGTTTCAGGGAAAAATTACAAAACTGATTTTCGAGCTTTGAAACTCAAGATATAATTTTTAAGGCGACAGTGATGCAGTAACCAGCTTGCCTGGAAATTTTTTTAAATGGACTGTGAAGATAATTAAGTTAAGTCTGTACGCACCTTGTGTTCGACTCGGGTACGGGGTGTTACAAAACATGGCCATATCATAAAATTATTTACACAAAATAGGTATATTGCTATAAATGCCATACTTAAGTAGTTGTACAAGCCATTTACCAAGATAAAAGTCCTTTGGATAGTGTGATCGAACTTTCGACTTGTCCCGATTCCTGAGCCGGCTTGTTCAAAACTACAGTGAATGAAAAGGAAGGAGTAAGCATAAATGCTTAGTAAGTTCATATGTAAATAACAAGTAACATAACAATACAAATATACCAAACAACTTTAGCATGGTACCACCAAAACATATATCACATCTTTAAACATCATTCATCATCTTACCACCTTATCGTTGTTGTATCTATTTTCAACCCGAGGGTTAAGAACATACCTGTCCAAAGTGTCCATTTCACAACACTTACCCAAAGCATCACTTATATCTTAAGTGCTCTTCCATTAAACTAGAAATTTCACCCGTTGAACACATCGGAATATAACTCGGATACATGGATAATTTGCACATAAGTGCCACATATGTAATCAAGAAATCATGTAATCCGCCCCTAAGTGAACTCAGACTCAACTCAACGAGCTCGGGCATTCGCATCCATAAGTGAACTCGGACTCAACTCAACGAGTTCGAACATTTGCATCCATAAGTGAACTCGGACTCAACTCAACGAGTTCGGATGCTCAACCATCCTAGTGACATGTCACTTGTATCCTAATCTATTCCTAAGGTTCAAACGGGCTTTTTCCCTCGATCTCACATTTGTCATCTGTGACACCCCTAAAGTGACCCCAGTCGGAAAGTGGTTTCGGGACCACAAAACCGAGTCATAAAAATAATTAACCATTATATTTGATGCTTATTATATGTATATAGGCATGTGTAAAAAATTCATGTTTGAATTTTGTTAATTGTAAGTGAATTTTGCTAAATAGGATTTGTGTGAGAAAATTTAGAAATGTGCTAGGCAAATGTTAAAGTGGCCTATTAATGCATCTTAGAAAATGTTGTCTTTGCATGTCAAAATACCTAAAAGATGAACTAGTGGCCGGCCATGCTATGGGATTAACCATATTATAAACACTTTGTGATAATGGGGTATGTAGGAAACAATAAAAGAAAAAAAGGTTAGTAATAAAGAAATGAAAAGGGAGGGGTGATGAAAACAAATTTGTCTCATCCATGTTCCCCCCCCCCCCTCCATTGCCGTGGGTTGAAGAAAGATAACAAAAAGGAAACAAAAAAAAATGCATGCTCATCCTTCTTCTTGATTGCGAATGTGGGAAAGGGAATATTGAAGAGGAAAACCAAGGTAGTCGGCCATGGCTATCCTAGTTTAAGGTATGCATTGTGATTTTCTTTTTAATTGACTATGAGATTAGATTGATAAGTGCATAGCTTATTTAACCCATGGTTTAATTTCATGCATTAATAGACAAATGTCCATTCGGCAAGTGCTAAATTGGTGTCATTTTGATAAGTTTTTTTGAAAGATGTTAATTAATTGTTAAGTGGCTTAAATGATGTTTGAATGAGTAGAGTTCATGGTTGAAAAGTATAAATTGAAAGTTGCCGTGTGAGTGTATATACATTTTAGAAAGAAAGATGTTGTTGTTTAGTTGAATTTTCATTTGATAAATGCTCATTCGGTCAAATGGGAGAAGAATGAGATGAATTTAAATGTTGTGGTTTATTATATTTTAGTTGCTAAATGAAGAAAAATCGGCTAACAAGGGAGTACTAAGGCCGAATATGATTTTGAATATTAGTGGTGTAGTTGCCGAATTTGAACTATGAAGTTATTGAGTAATGTGTGTGTTTTAAGTGATAGAATTGAGTGAATGCTTGGAATGTGATATGTATGAATTATGTGTTAAATTAAGGTTTGCTAAGCTAGCTATTAAGATGAAGTGCAAATGTTAGTAATTGATTGCTAGTGTATATATGTGTACTAGCCGAGCTTTGAATTTAAATAATGGTTGAAGCACCATGTGTTGTAATGAGATTATTTGAGTGAAATCATAGATATTTATATGATGAATTCGATTGTGGATATACATGCTTAAATAAGATGCACACATGAATAGCTTGGTGTTGCATGTATTCGGTCATAAAGGTGCACATGAGGAAATGTTAGATTAATTGTATTAAATTGCTCAATGTGATTAAAAATGCGTATGACCATTTTGTGTTTGAGCTAAAGGTGGCCATATGACCTATCAAACTCCTTGTCATATTCAGCCATAAGCTAGCATAATGAGACTTTAATAAGTTAAATTTGTTTGAATTAGCTTAAGAGCAAAGAGGATCAAAGTCGGATAGGGAAAAGAGGAAGTAAACGAATAGTCAGTGACATCTAATCGTTGACCACTTCCGAGGTAAGTTTTAAGCGATTAAACGTTGAGTAAATTCAACCATAATAGGACATAATGAGTTGATTTAATAAGATATGATGTGGCCATGATATGTCTTAAACTTAAATGGTAAGTTCATATGTGTTTGGACTTGGAAATTTAAGAGCAAATTGTAATAATTTGCTTGGACAGCAGCAGTAATGTGATTTTAGAAAATCACTATAAATTGTTGGTGTGGAATTATAGGCTGAATAAAATATGTAATCAAAGCTTAGTTGGTCTAGTTTCCTATAAAAGAGACCGTGGAAGCAAAGAAATTTCCTATAAAGAGATATTTAAAGTTGTGTGGGACAGGGTCAGAATGACTCCAAAATCCCCTGTTCTGTTTTAAGAAAATCACTATAATTTGTACAAAAATGGTTACAAGATAAAATTTATATGCTTAGACTCCTTAATGAGTCTAGTTTCAAATGAAATCAAATAGAACATACTTTGAATTCTGTACAATGAGAATTTTGATTCGTAGTGAAGACTGGTCAGGTTCGTCAAACAGTGAAACAGGGGAAACTTTAAGAAAAATCTGGTATTGATTGGCCAAACCTAAAATTCTGAAAAATTTATGGATGGAATATATACGAGTCTATATTCAGGGAAAATTAACAGCAAGTGATTTGGAGCCTTTTAGCTCCGGTTATAAATAATTTAGTGACCATTGCTCAGGAAAACAGCTCGTAGTGAATATGTGATTTTGTTGTAAACATGGATAAAACTTGTTTTAGTTGCTCATAAGCTATTGATTAAACCCATACTTGAATTCTAATTCGTGATATTGTAAAATGATATATGAGTGTTAGATGGATCTTTGATATTAAAATTTGTGAAATTGTAAGTTTATGAGTATTCGAATATGAAATGATAGTATGGTGTGAAATTGAATTATTCATTGGAAAATGATTGATGTAGATTCGGCCAAGACCAAGTCTGTACATGATAGTATATGTGGTATGTGAAGTATATTTGAATAATTGTGATGTGAATACATGAAAATTTATATTTTGATTTAAGATTCTACGCGATGAATGTGAATGTGTATAAATATGAGATAAGGCCTAATGGCCGATGTGATGAATGTGAAAGTGTATATATATGTGATAAGGCCTAATGGCCGATGTGATGAATGTGAAAGCGTATACATATGTGATAAGGCCTAATGGCGATGTGATGAATGTGAAAGCGTATACATATGTGATAAGGCCTAATGGCGATGTGATGAATGTGAAAGTGTATATATGTGATAGGGCCGAGTGGCCAACGTGATGGATGTGAAAGTGTATAAATGTGATAAGTCCCGAAGGGCATTTGTGTCAAGATTATATCCGTGTTAAAACCCGCAGCTTTATGCGAGAATATTATCACTGATTAATGACCGTAGGCTTCGTGCTCGTACTATATCCGAGCTCTAATGACCCGATGACTACGTGTGGAGATTTTGTCCGAGTAAGCCCCGAACTAAAGGTTTTGCTGAAGATTCAAGTAAAGCGTAAGATTATGCGACTTCACGGTGACAATTAGTAATAAATCGTTCAATGCGTTAAGTTGGTCGGTATGTATTTGAGATTATATTTAAGTTTGATTTAGACTAAATCACAAGGTCGTTATGTGATGCACATGTGAGTAAAGCAATAAGATCGTTCTATGATTATTGTCCATTTGGTCAATGTGGAAGTCGGTAAAAATATGTAATGTACCTATGATCATAAGAGGTCACCATCAAGTGAGAATTTATCGCCTATTACATATGATGAGACGTGCATATTCGGAAAAGGGATGGTATGCCCGAAGGAAGAGTGAAATAAAAATACGAACAACTATGTTATAATTTGATTGTTATCTGTTGACACTGCTTGAAACTTACTAAGCATTGTAATGCTTACTCCGTGTACTTTGTTTCCTCTATTTTATAGATCTCATTTGGAAGCTACAAGCTCGGGGATCGTCAGCAACTAGTCACATTATCACCATCCACTGTTTGGTACTGCTACGTTTTGGAATATCTTATGGCATGTATAGAATAGACTAGTAGTGAGAGGATATTTTGGTTAATGTATAGGACTACCCTTTTGTTGTAGGTCATGTGCCTTTCGGTTTTGTGTAAATTTGGATAGCCATGCGAAAATGGCTTAAGTATACTTGATCATAGCATTATAATCGTTTTGTATGTCATCCATCGAGAGGTATGGAAATGTCGGTAACGGTTAGTCATGGGAATGGTTATTCATGATCACCTTTGGTATATGTATGACAAACTCTAGTTGATCCATGGAGGATCATGAAATAGGTAAAGTTTACCTTAAAAATAGATGCTGGCAGCAGCAGTGATGTGGATGTGAAAAATCTCTAAAAATAGTAGGAATGGAATTAAATAGCGAATAAATTATGTAACCGAACCTTGATGAATCTATTTTCATAGGAAAGTAACGAAACGATCATATGAACAGTATGTTAAGAGATATTTAAGTTTTCATGAGACAGGGCCAGAACGGTTTCTGGATTCCCTGTTCCGACTTTGGAAATTCATTATAAATTAACCAGAGATAATTAGAAGTCATTACATATATGTACAGATTCCTTTTTGAGTCTAGTTTCCTTAGAAGCAAGTGGCATAAGCATTGAAGCCCTGTACAAGGAGTTATCTAAGTCGCATTGCAGGAAGGTCAGTGTAGTCGAACCCTGTAACAGGGGAGACTTTAACTAATAAACTGTACTAATTGGCCTGACCAAAAATTCTAGAAAAAAATTTGTAGATGCATATATGAGTTTAGTTTCAGGGAAAAATCACGAAACTGATTTTCAAGTTGTGGAACTCAAGATATGATTTTTAAGGTGACAGTGACGCAGTTAGCCAACTGCCTGGAAATTTTTAAAAAGTGGACTGTGTAAGTAAATGGATTAAGCCCGTTAACCCCTCGTGTCCGACTCCGGCGACGGTCTCAGGTACGGGGTGTTACATCGTCTTCCATGGAATAGCGGAACCGATACTCGGTAGCAATTCATATTTATCAAGTAGTAAACATGATTTGCATATTACACAACATTAAACACAAAGCATAATATTTCACGATTAAAAATCAGCGTATCATATAATTAACATTAATAACTTAAAAATAAAAATTACGCTACATTATTTACACATGAACTTACCTTGGTACTAAAATATAAAGATTTTGCAATTTAGTCCACAATCTTTTCTTTTCCTCGATCACGAATTGAATCTCGTTTTTCTTGATCTATAATACCAAATTAATCTTATTTAATACATACATTTATCAAAATAGCATTTAATACGAACTTTTAAAAAATTACACTTTTGCCCCTAAACTTTTGCATAATTACACTTTTGCCCCTAGGCTCGGGAATTAAACTTTATTCCTTATTCTTATGTTTTATAACATGCTGATCACTTTTCCCTTCTATGGCAACATCAAATTCTCTCTCTAACATATACTTGTGACTATTAGGTATTTTTGTCGATTAAGCCCTTTTACTCGTTTTCACTAAAACCGAGTAGCACAAGTTGTCTAACATAATTTAAAACCCCATATTCTATCATAAAACATCAAAATACACAAATTTCACCTATGGGTATTTTTCCAAATATAAACCCTAGGTTGAATTATTGCTAGCATAAGCTTAATCGAGCTTCCGGATTCCAAAACGTAAAGAACATTAAAAGCGGGCTTGGAATCACTTACTATGGAGCTTGGAAGCTTGAAACAAACCCTAGCTATGGAGAACCCTTGAAATTTCGACCTAATGAAGAAGATGGACAAAATTGGCTTTTAATTTTGTTTTAATTCATTTTAATAACTAAATGACCAAAATACCCTTACTACTAAACTTTCCAAAATTCCTTCCATGTCCTAATTTTGTCCATGAACTTAAAATTGGTCAAATTGCTATTTAAGACCTCCTCATTAATATTCCAAAACAATTTCATACTAAAAACTTCTAGAATGCAAGTTTTGCAACTTATTCGATTTAGTCCGTACTTTCAATTTAAGCACTTTAGGCATAGAATTTCATCACGAAATTTTCACACAATCATGCAATCATATCATAAACATCAAAATCATTATAAAATAATTATTTCTATCTCGGATTTGTGGTCACGAAACCACTATTCCGATTAAGCCCTAATTCAGGATATTACAAAAGGCTTGGGGATAGTCGAGGATTGTCACCACACTATCGATCTCATTTTGGTACCCTTGAAAGTGTAAATGTTTTAAAGTATGGCATGTATAGGCTAGAAGGTTTATGTATTAAGTTTTGAATTGTAAATATAGGTTATGCAATGAAAGTTGGCTATCAAATGGTATGTTTGTGTTAAGTTTTGGTATGGTTTGAATGAGTTGTTGAATGATGATGAAATAGTTGTAATGAAGCATGTTTTGAGCATGAATTGGCTGAATAATTTGAATGAATGTTGTTTAATTTGTGCAAAAGATTAAAGAAATGAAGTATTGAAGATGGACTAAATGAAGATGGACTAAATGAAGATATCCGTCTGTCAGTTGATATTTTAGAGATTAAAGAAATGGTAGTGCTTGTTGAACGAGCATGTAAAGCTGAAGAATTAAGTAAAGAGAAAAGAAAAGCTGATTCTGAAGTTAGAGATGCTAGAAAGAGATATTCGAGTAGATCATTTCAGTCTATGTCAAAGAAATTCTGAGATGATCAAAGCTGTCCAAATGCTAATGTGGGACATTCAAACTGAGATCAAACTAGATCGCATTCAAACTTCAGAGTCCCTGCTACTTCTGTTGCAAGTGTCAGGAATGTCTGATCTGAGAGACCTGAATGTAAATACTATGGTAAAAGACAGCTGGGAAATTGTAGATCGAATAACCGAGCCTATTTCCAATGTGGATCTCTAAACCATTTTGTAAAAGATTGTTCTGAACCTGTTGAGCAAGAGAATGTACAGAATTTGAGACCGAGTAACACCTCAGCTAGAGGTAGACCTTCCAGAAATGCAAGTAATTGTCAAAGAACTACTGGAGATACTATTGTTAGATCTGAGGCTAGAGCACCTGCCAGAGCCTATGCTATCCGATCTCATGAGGAAGCCTCGTTTCCATATGTGATTACTGGTACTTTTACTCTCTATAATACTTCTGTGATTGCATTGATAGATCCTGGATCAATGCATTCTTATATATGTATGAATTTAGTGCATAGTAAGACTTTGCCTGCAGAGTTTACTGAATTCGTAATTAGAGTGTCAAACCCCTTAGGCAAAAGTGTCTCGGTTGATAAAGTCTACAAGAACTGCCCATTAATGATACGAGATATCTGGTTTCCTGCTAATCTGATGCTTTTACCTTTCGATGAATTTGACATAATTTTGGGAATGGATTAGTTAACTTTGCATGATGCTATTGTGAATTGCAAACAAAAAGTCATTGATTTAAGGTATAAGAATGATGAGATAATTCGAATTGAGTTTAGTGATCTGAATGGACTACCAGCTGTGGTATCTGCAATGAAAATATGAAAATATGTGAAGAAAGGTTGTGAACCCTACTTAGCTTATGTGTTAGATTCAAAAGTGAATGATAAGAAAGTTGAATCAGTGTCAATTGTCTATGAATTCTCTGATGTGTTTCCTGAAAAACTACCTGGTTTGCCTCTGATTTGAGAAGTTGAGTTTGCCATTGAATTAGTACCTGGTACTACTCCGATATCGATAACTCTTATAGAATGGCTCCGACCGAATTAAAGGAATTGAAATCTCAGTTGCAAGAATTGACCGATCCAGGATTTGCTAGACCGAGTTTTTCACCATGGGGTGATCCTGTTCTGTTTGTGAAAAAGAAATATGGCATAATGAGAATTTGTATTGATTACCGTCAACTTAATAAAGTGGCTGTAAAGAACAAATACCCTCTCCCTGGAATTGATGGCTTATTCGATCAGTTGAAAGGTGCTACTGTGTTTTCTAAGATAGATCTGAGATCGGGTTACTATCAGTTACGGGTAAAGGACTCTGATATTTTGAAAACTGCTTCTAGAACGAGGTACGGGCATTATGAATTTTTAGTTATGCCTTTTGGTTTAACGAATGCACCTGTTGTATTTATGGATTTAATGATGTAACTCCTCTTACCCGTATCCAAGGCTGGAACAGAGTACGAGGCATTACCAGACTTAACAATATACATAGACAAAAATCGGGCCATAAAATTTCATTTAATTCAAAACTTTTCGAACACATGCATAACAAACAAAGCTAACTATATCATCACATCAAAACATAGGACATGGCATGATTAATTAAACTTATAAACCATAATGGATAAGGACCACATCTCATGATTTTATACGATAACTCAATGCGGTCGATCGTATGGTCAAAATCATAATAAAAATACATATCACAAACCAACTTCCTATACATGCCACTCACTTGATATTTCTAATATTTGAATTAATTTTCCCAAAAATGATAGTTTGATAGTGTGATTTTGCCTCCGACGATCTCCAACCCCGAGCCGACCTGCCAATACTAAAGAAATGGAGAGGATGGGTAAGCTTTACGCTTAGTAAGTTCATATGAAAATAATAAGCAATTACTACCATGCTTTTCAAGATAAAACACTATAATTGTACAATTACACATATTCAGACGAAATTGTTTTTGGAGTCCCAGTGTTAAAAAAATCATATCTCAAGTTACAAAACTCGAAATCCAATTTCGTAAATTTTCCATGAAACTAGACTCATATGTCTACTTACTAATTTTTTTCTAGAATTTTTGGTCGGGCCATTTAGTACAGTTTATTAGTTAAAGCCTCCCCTGTTTCAGGGTATGACTACTCTGACCCCTGTGCACTACGAACCGAATTTCTCCCTGTACAGAATTCCAACGACCATGCCGTTTGTTTCCATTAAAATTATATTAAATAAGGAATCCATGCATGTAAGGTATGACTCTCAAAATTGTTTTTTTTACAATTTATGGTGAATTTCTAAAGTCAGAACAGGGGATCTCAAATTCATTCAGACCCTATTTCACAAGAATTCAAATATCATACAATATAGAATTCTTTTGCTTCCCCTATTTCTTTCATGTGAAAATAGACTCATTAAGCTTTATTTTCATATATCATTTGCATTTTTATTCAACTTCCACAATTTTTAGTGAATTTTCAAAGTCATGCAACTGCTGCTGTCCAACACTGTTTTACCACTAAAATTCATTCTTACATAATTCCACTTAATCCATTTTGTCTTATCGAAATTCACCCAATTATCGAGCATATTGCTCATAATTTTTCATAAACATATACCTACACTTATTCATCATATAATCATGTTCAATTGTATTTTTACTTAATCGATTTTCCCGTTGAACTCTTCGGAATAATAACTGATACTCAATTGCCTGCACATATTTTCACACTTGTAGCCAAAGCTATCTGGTACGCATAGTAGCCTGCAAATAGTACTACACATGCGACTAATTATCCGGTACATGTAGTAGCCTGCACTTAGTACTACACACGTGACCAATTATCTGGTACACGTAGTAGCCTGCACTTAGTACTACACACGTGACCTAACCATCTGAACACGTAGTAGCTTGCACTTAGTACTACACACGTGATCACAGTTTTCGGGTACGCATTGTAGCCTGCACTTAGTACTACACATGCGACCTCACAATAGATCATTCGTATCGTTTTTATTCCGAAGGTTCAATCGGGAAATTCCTCACTTTTCAACATTTTACTAAATTGTTCGTAATTAATTTAAATTCATAATTTACATCAAATAACCATTTGATAGGCGTACCACATTTCATATGATATCAAAATATAATAACATAAAAGAATCGATAGATTATTTATGTACAATTTACTCAAGTGTCGATCTCACTATCCATAGTACCAATTGTCCATTCATAGTATAATAAGACACAAGTCAAATATCAAATCGACTTTTAAGAATTTACATAACATATATCACATATTTCATATATCACTTGTCATGTATCTTCATTTTCTTGCATTTCATGTAACATTCTTTCATGTCATATTTCCACATCATAAACACCATTCCATCAACTTTTCCAACATATTAAATCATAAAATATATGCAATAATAGTAAGAAATATAATTCAAACATAACATTGCATTATTATTATCATACGAACTTACCTCGATCCGAAACAAACAATTTACCATTTCATCCATAACCTTGTATTTTCCGATTTAAGCCCGAATCTCGATTTCCTTCATCTATAATATCACATTTATCCTAATAATTAGTCACACTATTCATACGGGTCCAAAAATCATATTTTTAAAAATTTTCATTTTGACCCCTAAACTTTTGCATATTTTCACTTTTTCCCCAAGGTTCGGAAATTAAACTTCATCCTATTTTCTTATGTTTTATGACATGATGATCATTTTTCCCTTATATGGCAACATCAAATTCTCACTCTAACATGTATTTATGACTATTAGGTATTTTTACCGATTAAGCCCTTTTGCTTGTTTTCACTTAAAACCAAGTAGCACAAGTTGTCTAACATAATTTAAAACCTCATATTCTATCATAAAACACCAAAATACACAAATTTCACCTATGGGTATATTTCCAAATATGAACCCTAGGTTGAATTATTGCTAGCATAAGCTAAGTCAAGTTACCGGGACTCCAAAAACGTAAAAATCATTAAAAACCAGGCTAGAACAGACTTACAATCGAGCTTGGAAGCTTGGAAACCCTAGCCATGGAGTCTCCCTTGGTATACACGTCCATGGTGAAGAAGATGAGCAAAATTGGGTTTTAATTTTGTATTTTAATTCATTTTACCCCTAGATGACCAAAATGTCCTTACTACTAAACTTTCCAAAAATTTCATTCATGTCCAATATTTGTCCATAAACTTTGAAATTGGTAAAATTTCTATTTAAGACCTCATAATTAATATTTCAAAGAAATTTCATATCAGAAACTTCTAGAATGCAAGTTTTTGCAACTTATTCAATTTAGTCCCTAACTTCAAATTAAGCACTTTATGCATAGAATTTCTTCACGAAATTTTCACACAATCATGCAATCATATCATAGACCTCAAAATAATCATAAAATAATTATTTATATCTCAGATTTGTGGTCACAAAACCACTATTCCGATTAGGCCCTAATTCGGGATATTACAAATGAATAGAATTTTAGGACCGTATTTAGATCAATTTGTTGTAGTATTCATTAATGACATATTGATTTTTTCACGTGATGAATCTGAACATGCCAAGCATTTGAGAATAGTGCTACAAACTCTGCTAGATAAATAGTTGTATGCGAAATTCAGCAAATGTGAATTCTGGTTGCGAGGTGTTGGCTTTCTGGGCCATATTGTATCAGCCTCCGGAATCCGAGTTGATTTGACCAAAATTTTAGCTATTTTGGATTGGAAACCTCTTAGGAATGTTTTTGAAGTCCGCAGTTTTTTGGGACTTGCTGGTTACTACAGACGATTTGTAAAATATTTCTCTGTGATAGCAACTCCATTGACAAAGTTACTTCAAAAAGATGTAAAATTTGAATGGTCTGAAAAGCGTCAGAAAAGTTTTGATCGGTTAAAAACTCTGTTAACTGAAGCTCCCGTACTTGTGCAACCTGAATCAGGTAAAGAATTTGTTGTTTATAGTGATGCTTCGTTGAACGGACTCGGTTGTTTTTTAATGCAAGAGGAAAAGTTGTTGCTTATGCTTCGAGACAATTAAAGCCACATGAGAAGAACTATCCGACACACGACCTTGAGTTAGCTGCCATTGTGTTTGCTTTGAAGATCTGGCGTCACAATCTATTTGGTGAGAAATGTCACATGTTTTCTGATCATAAAATTCTAAAGTACTTAATGACGCAAAAAGACTTGAATCTACGACAGAGAAGATGGTTAGAACTGTTAAAAGATTACGAACTTGTGATTGATTATCATCCGGGAAAAGCAAATGTTGTTGCTGAGGCTTTGAGTTGAAAATCTTATTTGCTTTGAGTGTGATGAATGGTCATTTAGTTCTGTCTGATGATGGTTCAGTTTTAGCTGAATTAAAAGCGAGACCTTTGTTCTTACAATAGATCTGCGAGGCTCAAAAGAGGGATAATGAAATTATAGTTAAACAAACTCAGTGTAACTCTGATTCTGATTCTAAATTCTGAATAGATGTTGATGACTGTCTAAGATTCAGAAATAGACTCTGTGTTCTGAGAAATCCAGAGTTGATTCAAAAGATTTTGAGTGAAGCTCACAGTAGTAGATTTTCTGTACATCCAGGGAGTACGAAAATGTATAACGATTTGAGACAACTATATTGGTGGCCAGAAATGAAAAGAGATATTTCTGACTTTGTTTCAAGATGTTTAATCTATCAGCAAGTTAAAGCTGAGCATCTGGTGCCATCTGGGTTATTACAACCGATTATGATTCCAGAGTGGAAATAGGATCGAGTGACCATGGATTTTGTTTCAGGTTTACCTCTGTCTCCGAGAAAGAAAGATGCAATCTGAGTTGTAGTTGACAGATTGACAAAGTCAGCTCATTTTATTCCAGTACGATCTGATTTCTCACTCGATAAGCTAGCTGAGTTGTATATTTCTGATATTGTGAGATTGCATGGTGTGCCATTGTCGATAGTGTCAGATAGAGACTCGAGATTTACGTCGCGATTTTGGGAGAAATTGCAAGATGCTCTGGGTACTAAATTGCATTTTAGCACCACTTTTCATCCACAAACAGATGGTCAATCAGAACGGATTATTCAGATACTTGAGGATATGTTGAGATGTTGCATTCTTAAGTTTGAAGGTGCATGGGAACAACATCTACCTTTGATTGAATTCGCTTATAATAATAGTTTTCAATCGAGCATTAAAATGGCACCGTACGAAGCCTTATATGGTAGAAAGTGGAGAACTCCGTTATACTGGTCTGAGCTCAATGAGAATAAAATTCACTATATTGATTGATAAAAGAAATAGAACATAATGTGAAAGTAATCCAAGATAGTCTGAAAGATGCCTCTGATCGTCAGAAATCATATGCAGATTTAAAAAGAAAAGATATCGAATTTAAGGTCGGTGATAAAGTGTTTCTGAAAGTATCTCCATGGAAGAAACTGTTCCGATTTGGCAAAAAGGGCAAGTTGAGTCTGAGATTCATTGGACCGTATGAAATCATCGAGCGAGTTGGACCAATTGCTTATATATTGAGGCTAACATCTGGGTTAGAAAAGATTCATAATGTGTTTCACGTATCGATGCTTAGACGATACAGATCTGATCCCTCACATGTAATTTCACTGTCTGAGATTGAAATTTAGTTCGATATGACTTATGAAGAAAAGTCGATCCGTATTTTAGCTCGTGAGGTTAAAGAGTTGTGAAACAATAAAATTCCTCTAGTTAAAGTGATGTGGCATCGTCACAGCGTAGAAGAAGCTATGTGGGAGCCCGAGGATGCAATGAAACAACAATATTCAAATCTGTTTAATGGTAAGATTTACGGGGACAAAAATCCTTAAGAGGGAGAATTGTAACAGTCTGGTTTTGACCCTAGTAGGAATAGTGGTTTTGGGACCACAAATCCGAGTCTAAAAAATATTTTAATATTATTTTCTGTGCCTATGATATGTGAATTTACATCTGTAAAATTTCTGCGATTTGATTTGTCTGTTTCTGTGCTTAATTATGAAAAAGGATTAAATCGCGTAAAGTGTAAAAGTTGAGTGCTAGATGCTAAAGCACCTATTTGGCTTGGCTTTTAAAATAAAAGCTCTTGCATGTCAAATTTTAATGGTGGCAAATATGGGCATTGGTAGGTGGATTTTTAATGATATATGCCAAGGGAAAAATGAGAAAATGATTATTAAAGTTATTAAAGTAAACAAAATGCATGAAATTAGCCATTTCCCAAGTGTTCTTGCCGAAAATACTAAGCAAAATAAAAAGAAAAAGAGCCTTAGGGTTTCGGCATTTGCAAGCATCAATTAGGTATGTATTTTTGATTGGTTTTTGATAATTTCTACGTTTTTGTGATCGTTGCTTCGTGCTCTTCAAAGCCCATGTCTGAATTTCTATTTTTATTAAAGATTTCATGAAATGCCATTGTTGATATCATGAGTTTTTTGATGTTTTTGAATGAATTATGAAGGCTTGGTAGATGGTTCATAAGTTTTGTCTTTAGTTTTTGATGAAATTGAGCTATTTGGGTTAAATTTTGAAAATGAGGTTTTGAAGGACTAAATTATGAATTTAACATGTTGTATGGGCTTATATAGAAGCCATGAAAATTAAGCTAGCCCTTGTTGCAAAGAAATTTTGCATATTTGTGATTTTATGAAAAATGGACTAAATTTTCAAAGTGTAAAAATGTAAGGGCTAAAATGCAATATGTATATGGATTAAATTGAATGTAATAGATGATTGAATGGTTGAATTTGTATTGTATTAGATCAAGAACAAAAAAAATCAGACTTAGATCGGGGGAAGTCCAAAATAGTTTAATAGTCGGCTCATTTTATCCGAAATCCGTCCGAGGTAAGTCAAATTACAATTACGTGTTAATTGAAATAAATTCTGTACATATAATCTGTAATCTGTATTGGATGGCCTCGAGTGCCTGATGAATATCTTTGGAGTAAAGTATGATAATATGTTAATATCTGAAAAGCTCTGTATGTTTCTAAGAGAAGTTGACATCTGTTTGAGACATCGTGTAAGACCGTGTCTGGGACATAGGCCTCGATTGAGATTTACATATAAGACCATGTCTGGGACATCGGCATCGTATCTGATTTTGTGTAAGACCCTGTCTGGGACAAAGGCATCATTATTGAATTACATGTAAGACCATGTCTGCGATGTCGGCATTGTACATGTTTATGAGCATCTATATCGTTTCTGACCCGTCTGATGATAGCGTACGAAATCTAAGATTGAGTTTATGAAATGATAACCTATGCAGGTATGTTTGTATCGTACTAAATTTCTAAATATGAAAAACTCTGTCTCTGTGAAATATGTATGGAAATGAAGCATGACATATATGCAAACAGAAGAGCATGGTTAAGTATATGAATTATTCTATGAAATGGTTATGAATCTATGTGGATGAATTGTATTTATATGTTTTAGTAGTTAGACCAATTGTATTTGGATTACTAAGCTCTTTGTAGCTTACTCTGTGTGTTTACTGTCTGTTTTACAGTTATCATAGCTACTGAAGGCTCGGGGATAGTCGAGGATTGTCACCACACTATCGATCTTATTTTGGTACCCTTGAAAGTGTAAATGTTTTAAAGTATGGCATGTATAGGCTAGAAGGTTTATGTATTAAGTTTTGAATTGTAAATATAGGTTATGCAATGAAAGTTGGCTATCAAATGGTATGTTTGTGTTAAGTTTTGGTATGGTTTGAATGAGTTGTTGAATGATGATGAAATAGTCGTAATGAAGCATGTTTTGAGCATGAATTGGCTGAATATTTTGTATGAATGTTGTTTAATTTGGCTTGTAGGAATGACCCATAAAGGGGTAGCAAATTGGCTTAAACCAAGCCTGCATTGTGCCACACGGCCATAGCACACGAGCGTGTTTTTTTGCCGTAGGCTTAAGTCAATAGCTAGCTAAGAATCACACAGCCGTGGCACACGGGTGTATCTGTTGGCCATGGGAATAAGTCAGTAGATAAGCTTTATTTTGGCACGGCTGGTTCACATGGGCGTGTCTGATGCTCGTGTGGGGCACGCGGCCTGGTCACATGGGCGTGTGACCTCTATAGAATTGAAAATTTTTAAAAGTTCTGAACTTTATGAATGTGTTCGGTTTAGTCCCGAATGTCCTTTAAAAGTACATTTTAGGTATCGTAGACCATCTTAAGAGATGATTGCTTATGAAATGATGTTATATGATATCTATGATTCTGAATTGGTTTAAAATGTTTTGTCTGTCTGGTAATGCCTCGTAACCCTTATCTGATGTCAGTTACGTGTTAGGGGTGTTACATACACAGGTGTGTCTATTGGCCGTGTGAGACAACAGCCTTGGCACATGGGCACGTGTGGACATTTCTAAAGGTACACAGGCCTGGCACACAGGTGTGTGGTCGACCGTGTGGCCAAGTCAGTAACCTCCCTTAGATTTTTCACGACCTGGCACACAGACGTGTCCTCGGCCATGTGGTACAAGTCAGTATATATGCCCTGTTTTCACATGGTCTGTGTCATAGGCATGTCTAGTAGATGTGTGAGGCACATAGCCTATTCACACAAACGTGTGCCCTTTAATGTTGAAAAGTTTTCTAAGATTCCCAAAGTTTGCAAATATTATTGGTTTAGTCCCGAACCATTTCTAAGCCTGTTTTAAGGTCTTGTAGGACCTTGGAAGGGACAATATGATTGAGATGAATGAATTTTGATTATGTTTGCATAAATGTATATGAATGATGTGTATTATCCAGTAATGCCTCGAAACCCTATTCTGGCGACGGATACGGGTTAGGGGTGTCACACACCCCAAGGCAAAAACTAGGTCATGCAAAACCTCTATATGTTAACTCTTGCAACTGAGATTTTAACTCTTTCAATTCTAGTGAAGCCATTTTGTACAGAGCTAGCAATATCGGTGATGTTTCTGGTATTGACTCAATAGCAAACTTGACTTCTCTAATCAGTGGCAACCTAGGCAACTCTTTTGGAAACACATCCGGATACTCACAAACCACTGGTACTGATTCAATCTTTGATCCAGGCAACCTTTTCTCACATATTTCTGAGCTAACATTGACGATATCATAATAGGCAATCCACTCGACTCATCTGACTCAATTCGAAGAATTTCACTATTTTGACATTTCAATTCAATGGTCTTTCATTTACAATTCACAACAACAGCATGTAAAGTAAACCAATCCATACCAGAACCACATTGAATTCATCAAAAGGTAAAAGCATCAAATTTGCAGAAAAATAGTAACCTCGAGTCATCAAAGGACAATTCTTGGAAACTTTATCATCTAGGACATACTTGCCTAAGGGTTTCGATACTCTAATCACAAATTCGGTAGACTCAATAGGTTAGTTCTAACTAAACACTAAATTCATACATATATACAAATGAGTCAATCCAGGATCAATCAAGGCAATTACATTAGTGTCATAGAGAGAAAATGTACCGGTGATAACATTTGGTGACTACGCATTTTCGCGAGCGCGAATAGCGTAAGCTCTAGCTGGTGCTCTAGCCTCGGATCTTACAACAAATTCCTTTGTCGTTCCTTTGCTACTAGTCATATTTCTCGTATTTCTAGGTGGTCTCCTTCTAGCAGCTATGTTACTTGGTCTTGCATTCTGATATCTATCTTTCTCAGGTAACTTAGAACAATCCCGAATGAAATGATCTTGCGAGCCACAATAAAACAACCTTTATTATTCATCCAGCAGTCTCCCAAATGTCGTCTACCACATTGTTGACACTCAAGTTTGTTGGTTCGAACACTACCAAGACTCTATACTGAAGTGGCTTGAGCTTTAAGACTTGTATATTGCTTTCCACGATCTCTATTAGAATACCCTACAGAAGCATTCGAACGATTAAATGAATCACGTGATTTCTTCAACGATGAGTGCTAGGTTTTACTTATCGATCTCTGTCTCGAATCTCTAGCCTCGAAATCAGCTTTTCTCTTTTCTTTTCCCAGTTATTCGGCTTTGCAAGCTCTACCAACTAACACAACAAATTCCTTCAATTCCAGAATCCCGACTAACAATCTGATGTCTTAGTTTAGCCCATCTTCGAATCGTTTACACATAAATGCCTCAATGCAAACACATTCTCGAGCATATTTACTGAGTCTCACAAATTCTCTCTTGTACTTGGTCACAGACATTCGACCCTGTTTCAACTCTAAAAACTCTTTTCGCTTTTGATCAATAAAACACTAGCTGATGTATTTCTTTCTGAACATGGCTTGAAAGAATTACCACGTGACCCATTCTCTAGGTACCACTAATATCAATGTATTCTGCCACTGATATGCAGTGTCTCTCAGAAGTGATACGGCACATTTTACACATTCAATTGGCGTGTAAGATAGTTTATCAAATACTCTGATCGTATTCTCAAGCCAAAACTCAGCTCTCTCAAGATCATCATCAATAGGTAGCTCTAAACTCTCTAGCCCCGTATTTTTAGATTTTATCAATAGGTAGCTTATTCAACCGAAAAGGTTCCAAACCTTGAGGAGTTACGGGGACTGATTAAGGAATAGGTGGGGGTGGAGGTTGCTGAGCAGCCGTATTAGTTCGGACATACTCAGTAAACCACTCATTCATATTTTAGAAGAAGGCTTCCTTGGCCTCTCCTCCCTAACTTTTCGATACGGTCTTGACTCAGATTGCACTACTCTGAGGATGGAGGCTGGCGCATTACTCTCAACATCATTAGCCACTGATCGATTGGGATCTAGTACTATATGAAAACACTATTTAAAATGTCAGGAGATATCACTCTATCACAGGTTATATATGACAAGTATAGCTAGACTCTCACATATGCTGCGTTGTCCTAGAATCGACTAAATCGTAGCTCTGATACCAATAAATGTAACACCCCTCACCCGTATCTATCGTCAAAATAGGGTTACGGAGCATTACTGGACTTATTACACAATAAAACATACAATTCTCATACATTTTTCATTTTCAAATAAAAACCATTCACAATCATACATCAAGTCCTTAATACAAGCCTATGAGGCCCAAAACAAGCTTTAAAAGTGACTTGGGACTAAACCGATATCTCAGGAAATTTATGGAATACTTAGAAAATTTTATAAAATACAGGGGACACACGTCTGTAGCACCCGGCCGTGTGAAAAAGACACGCTTGTGTTAGAGGCCGTGTGAATATTCAAAATGGAATCACATGGCCATGTCCCAGCCCTTGTCTAACCCCGTGTAACTCTCTGACTTGGTCACACAGCCAACCACACACTTGTGTAACTAGCCCCGTATGCCCTTCGAAATGGCCTCACACACCTGTGTGTCAGGCCGTGTGCTAAGCCGTGCCAATCCTATAGGTATACTGACTTATGCCACACGGCCAAGTCACACGCCTGCACCAAGGGATACACGGCCGTGTCACCTGACCGTGTATCACACATGGCTGAGACACACGCCCGTGTCTCTGCTCGTGTGGACAAAAATAGGCTATTTACCAAACTATCTTTCTCATCTAAATTGCAACTACCTAAAAACATCAATTGGCATATAGCATAGCATCAATAAACATTCAAATCATTCTCAACTAAGCATAATTCATGCCATTTCAATACTATCAACTACAAGGCACACAAGTACCACAATATGCTATTCAATTTTATACTAAATTCACATTCTCAAATCACCTAAATGGTCACATTCAATTATGCACTATTTTACCTAAAGCCACAAGCATATCAACTTCAAATTTCAACCATTGGACATCCATAATGCCAACTCACAACAAGCATATAAATGGCAATATTACACAACATATCAAAGGAATTTCTCACATATATACATACATCACCAAACATACCAAAATATGCCAAATCACATGGCTATACACATAACAAACCATTTATCATTTACAAGCCAACTCAAATGGCTAAATCCATTACTAACTTACACCAAAATGACCATAACTCTTATACATGCCATATAACCAAATACATAAGTTCAAAGTACCAAGTGATAGCTTGATAGTGTGATGAGATCTCTGACGACTCCCAATTCGAGCATCTTTGATTACACTATAAAACACAAAAACGTAAGCAAATTAAGCTATAAAGCTTAGTAAGCTCGTATGCTAAGTAAGTAAAACTTACCAATCAACAATTCAATAACATAAACATCATATAATGCAATTCAAATTTGATCCAAAACTTAACACATATATTCAATCCAAAGATTAAACACAACTTCTGTCAATTTCTTCGATTCAAAGCTTATAGGGTTCATGTACATACCTGTACCATCTCGTACCAATCTCATACTCATCCATATCTTTGATATACCCATTGAACCATTTGGAAAACTATCAGATACTCAGGATTCTCGTACCCTAAGTGTCAATACATAGCTGAAGCTATCTCAATCTCATATCTCAAATACGAGTCTGCTCACACAAGCTGACGGTCATAACATAGCTGCACAATGCTTCTCACACAAGCTAACAAGAATCTGCAACACATGCCGGATAACTCAGCCACCGGTAGGACGAATAGCCCAACATCCAAATCACATAACCCCTAATGACATGTCATTCATATCCTAATCTATGCTTAAGGTTCAACCAGGATTTCACATTTTCCGAATCATCGTTGAACATATCCGCAAGGTCATATTCACAAATAATTCAATAATAAAACATTTAAAACACAATTATATTAATGCTTATTAACATGCAAACTTAGCTTGATTGCAAAAAAATGAAATAGATCGATTAGTCCAAAACCTTATTTTTCCCTCGATCTAGATTCGAACTTTACTTTTCTTGATCTATATGTAATCAAATTTAGCTTATTTAATTTTCATTCTATTCAATTTAGCCCAAAATGTATATTTAGGAAACTTTACACTTTTACCCCTAATATTTCAGCACTTTTACAATTTAGTCCCTAACACATAAAAACACAAATTCATGCAATTAGGTCCCTACCCATGCTATCTGAATTCCTCTTACTACCATAACAACCCATATTTTTCATTTATTTCATATTTTAACCACAAAATTTTCACATTTCACAAATAAATCCCTAATTGACAATTTTATCAAAAATCACTTTATAAATGTTGTTTATCTAACAAGAAGCATACATTTTCTATCATTAAACATCATAATACACACATATTCATCAATGGAAAACCCTAAACCTTTAACAATTTTGCAAATTAGTCCCTGGGCTAGCTAGATTAAGTTGCAACGATCTCAAAAACATAGAAATCATTAAAAACGAGACAAAAATCATACTTATTTGAAAGAAAAGAAGATGGTCGAACCCTAGCTTTCTTTCTCCAAGTAAAAATTGGCCTAATTGTGTTTTGAAGAAGATGAGCACATAAAAACAATGTTTTGTTCTATTTAATTAACCTTTATTTAGTAAATACCAAAATTAACCTTTAAAATTATCACAAATTTCAAAATTACCAAGCCATTATCATCCACTATCATCTTATTGGCCTATTTACCACATAAGGACCTCTAATTTAAGATTTCATAGCTATTAGACACCTTTAGCTAATAGAACTCCTTTTTTACACTTTACGCGATTCAGTCCTTTTTATCAAACTAAGCATTTAAACAATAAAATTTCTTAAAAAAATTTTCACACATTCATACTATCATGCTATAATCCTCAAAATAATAATAAAATAATTATTTTGTAACACCCCCAAACCCGACCTGGACGTTATGGCCGAATCTGGCGATGTCACATTGAAGTGTTTTTCGTAAAACATGATATCGTTTTAAAAGCCCAATATTTATTTAGCCTCTTTGTGTGAACTAGAAAATAATATTAAAACTTGACCCACTATCAATAGTATTTACCTTAAAATGTTATTTATTTCAAAATCTCGTTTATCGCGGAAGCTTTTGAAAAGGTTTTCCATATTCGCGGTATTTTGGTAAATCATGCATATCTTTTGAAAACCCGCATCCTACTACTAGCAGATATAAATAAAAAATAAATAAAAACCCAAAATTCAAAATAATAGAGGCCTTATTACATATCAATACCAAAAAAAACTACTTATAAATTAAAAACAAATATGGGAGTAAGAGCAGTTGTGTGGCCACCTCTAAAAATAATCCCCATTTGCACAAGCAGGGATTCAAACCTCAAACCACTAGCACACTCCACACGCCACTATCCACTAGACCAGCAGGCCCATTCTGTCATGTTTTTACCAAAAGAAACTTATAACCCTACTGGCCAAAGATAGGGGTTTTATCCTTAAAAAGAAAAATTTTGTGGAAGCCAGGACTTGAACCCATGGCTTCCCAGACACTTCCAGAGCACACAACCACTAAGCCAAACACTCAATTGTGTCACTTCCTTGCACAATTAAATATTTATGTGCAGTCTTTTAACTGCACCCCTGCTCAAAGCCTAATACTTCTAGGCCCAAATTCGAGGCGTTACATATTTCAACTACAGATTTGTGGTTCCAAAATCACTGTTCCGATTTGACTAAAAGCGGGTTGTTACAACTCTCCCCCTTAGGAATTTTCATCCCCGAAAATCTTACCAGAAAAGAGGTTAGGTTACTGTTTTCTCATAGCTTTCTCAAGTTCCCACGTAAACATTGCCACAAAACCTTCACCAAAGCTATGTTTTTATTTCTCAACTCTTTAATAACTTTCACCCGTATTCAACTCTGGAATAGGGTTACGGAGCATTACCAGACATATAAAATAATTAAACATTCATTTCACATACATTTTCAAATTTCATGCAATCATCATTCAAACTCAATCACATTATCCCTAATACTAGCCTACAAGGCCTTAAACATACATTCAGGGTGGTTCGGGAATAAACTGAGAACTTAGGAAATTTTTACGAAACTTAGAAAATTTTTCAAACTAAAGGAGACACACGCCCACGTGGGTTGGGTGTGTGTCTCACACAGCCAAAGACATACCCGTGTCACAGGCCGTGTGGACATTCAAAATGGGATCACATGCCCATGTCCAACCCCGTGTAACTCTCTAAATTGGGTCACACGGCCAACACGCATGCCCGTGTGGCTAGCTCATGTGCCCTAAGATATTGCCACACATGCCCGTGTGCTAGGTTGTGCCAAACCTATAGGGTATACTGACTTATGCCACATGTGTTAGGCCGTGTAAAGCATACTGTCTTCATTTTTAATTAAACACCAAGGGGCACACGGCCATACAACCTGACCATGTGTCACACACGGCTGAGACACATACCCGTTTCTCTACCCGTGTGGACAAATATAAGCTAGTTACCGAGCTATTTTTCCATCCAAACTTGATTACACCAACATCAACCCATATGGCACCAAAACATAGCATATAATAGGCATTCAATCAACCTCAACCAAGCATATTTCATACCATTTCCAACACCAACTATAACACCCCTTACCCATATTCAACACCGAAACAGGGTACGATGCATTACCGAACTTACATCACAATCAAACATACAAATTGAGTCCTAAATTTTTCATCCAAATTAAAACCATTTTTATTCAATCATAATGTCCCTAATACGAGCCTACGATGTCCAAAACATGCTTTGGAAATGGTTCAGGACTAAACCAAGCACTTAGGAAAATTTTTCCATGCATAGGGGTCACACGCCCGTGTGGTTTGGGACACGCCCGTGCGGGCACGCCATGTGGTCACACATGTTCGTGTCTCTAACCTGTGTAACACACTGTTTTGCAAAGCATGAACAAATTGAGGTCACACAGCCAAGTCACATGCCCGTGTACTTGGCCGTGTGGTTAATTTAATTTTCATAAAATAGGTGCAGACTTCACACGCCCGGGACACACGCCTGTGTCTCTGCCCATGTGCTCAATTCTGAGCATTCTGTTTCTCAAAATTAAGGTGCAAGGGACACACGGCTAGAACACATGCCATGGAGCAAGCCATGTGTCACACATCGCCTAGACACATGCCCGTGTGTCTACCCATGTGGACAAAATAAAGGCTATTTACCAAGCCATTTGTCACCTCATTTACACCTACACATGCACAAGTTCAAGGCATAATTCATAGCACACTTGGACAACCAATACATCCACAAAACAAGGTTAACTCATGCCATTTCATTATCCGTACTCAACATGTTTTCAACATCATATGCTTCCAAACCAAATCACGCCAAACTCATTAAGCCAAATTCGACTATTTATCAAGCATTTATAAACCACATCACACAAGAGATAGTTGCACATGCATGCATATATATATATAAGCTTACAACCAATTCAACCAAAATGAGCCAAGTTACATGGCCAAATACCACATCAAGCCTTTGACAATTACAAGCCAATGCATTTGGCCAAATCATAATGACACATATAACAAAATGACCAAGTCCCTATACATGCCATATTCTCAAAATGTTTAAAATCGTCAGTAAAGTGTGATGCAAACTCCAATAATCTCCAACCCAAGCTAGCTTGGTGACACTATAAAGCATGGAAAATAAAATGAAGTAAGCTATATAGCTTAGTAAGCTCGTATGAAAGAAATAAGCTAACCTTACCATACATTAACATACAAGTAATATAACATAAGATAATATGTTTTATCATATTCTCATGATCATAATTCATTCCATCATGACTTACCTTGAGTTCATAATTTTGGGAATTTAACAATCATAGGTTTTTGCACATACCTGTACCACTCATAATCGTTTCATACTCATTGTCATCTTTGTCATACCTAATGAACCACTCAGAATAATAATGTCGAATACTTGGGAAATCTTGCACACAAGGTGCCACATATGTAGCCATTGCTACCTCTATCTCATATCACATATATGCTCACTCTCGAGCCATTAACGGGCCTACTCATACAAGCTATCAGTTAGGACATAGCTACTCGGTGTTGCTCACATAAGCTGTACTTAACCACGGTAGGACGTACACGACCAGCGCCCAGATCATATAACATAAATTCCTAAGGTTCAATTGGGATTTCTCACTTGCCAAATCATCGTCAAATGTGTCCGTAAGGTCAATTTCAAAATTCATGCATAGATTAAAGCATTTAAAATACATTTAGAGTAAAGCTTATTTAACATACGAACTTACCTCGATTACAAAAATGACCAAAGAGATCTATTCGTCAATTACTTTATTTTTCCCTCGATCTAGACCCGAACTTCATTTTTCTTAATCTATAATACCACATTTACATTATTCAATTCAACCCAAAAACACATTATGGAAAATTTTACATTTTTACCCTTAACTTTTCAACATTTTATAATTTAGTCCCTAGGTTCGTAAAATGAATTTCTTTTAATTTCATCACAACTCAAGCCTAGCCAAATATTATTTGTATTCATAACAACCCACAATTTTCATTTATTCACACTTTTCCACACATTTTATAGACTTTTACAAATAGGTCCCTATTTGACGTTTTTATCAAAAATCACTTTACAAAAATCGTTTAAAAAACAACAAACATGCGTTTTCTACCATCAAACATCAAAATACAAGCATATTCAACATGGGCCAAAATTTAGACTTTAATCCCTCTTCAAATTAGTCATTGGAAAGGCTAGATTAGGTTAAGACAACTTCAAAAACATAGAAATCATTAAAAACGAGGCAAGAACAGACTTAAAATCGAGCTTGAAAGTGGCCAAAACCCTAGCTATGGACTCCTTGTGAATTTCGACTATGGGGGGATGAAATTAAGAAGATGGACTGTAACATCTCGATTTTAGCTCTAGTCGGAATAGTGGTTTTGGGACCATAAATCTGACGCAGTAAAATATATTTTTATTATATTTTTATGAATTACAGTTTTATGGAACTATTTTGTGAAAATCTTGTTCGAAAATTTTGACGTTTGGGCACTCAATTTAGTTTTAAGGACTAAATTATAAAAAGTACAAAACTTGAATTCTAGATGTTAAAGGTGTCCAATTGCTATGAGATTTTAAATTATAGGTCCTTATATGATAATTAGACCATTTGTTAAGTTAGTGAACAAAAATGAACATGTTTAGGAAAAATTTTAAAAAAATGCTTAAAGGGCATTTTCGTCATTTGGTAAATAAAAGAATAAAAAGGGAAAATCAATTCAAAATTTGGTGTCCATCTTCTCTCCTTGGCTGAATTTCTTAAGACTCCATAGCTAGGGTTTTCTTCAACTTTCAAGCTTGATTTTAAGTGCACCCTAGCCCCGTTTTTAATGCTCTTTACGTTTTTGAAGTCGTATTCACCCGATCTTTCCATTTCTACCACCATTTTTGAAGTAGGGTTCACGTTTAAAAATTTATCCATGTGTGACATGCATGTATTTTGATGTTTGATGGAAGATATGGTATGTTTAAGGTATGATAAACAACTTTTACTAGGTGACTTTTTATGGAAATGCATAAAAGGACCTATTTGTAAAAAGCTGTAAAATGGGTAGTAAAAATATGATTTAATTGAAAATGTGGGCTGATATAAGCATGTGTATGGTTTGGATAGGCTTGGGTTACCAAGAAATTGAACACATTTCATTTTACGAGCCTAGGGAGTAAAATGTAAAATGTCAAAAAGTTAGTGACAAAATGGTAATTTTGTCTAAGATGTAAATTAATGTAAATGTATGTGTAAAATGATGAATTGATAGTCAAATTTGCTCATATAGACCCGGAATAGCCGATTACGGAACTAGATTGAGGGAAACGAAAGGTCTCGGAATAGTTGAGTCCAAATATGAACCATTCTCAAGATAAGTTCGTGTAATTTAATTTAGTATGTTAGTATGTTTTAATTAAATTGTGTGATTGAGATAATATATATATGTAACGATATATATACTATGAAATATCCATAAGATGGAAGACATGAATAAAAAGTCATTGTCCCAGTTGAGCATTGTATTTTGATGGATTATAATAATTTCCTAGAACCAAATGAAAATAATATAGAAAGGATTTAGCCCGGACGGGTAATCCTGAGCTACACTCTCTTGAGCGAATGCTATGAAATGGGTTTAGCCCTGACGGGTAATCCATAGTAGGCTCACTAGAGTTAACATTATCGAAGGGATTTAGCCTAGACTGGTAATCCTAAATAAGCTCTTGAGAGCAAATGCTAAAGACGGGATTTAGCCTGGACTGGTAATCCTATTACATAAATGTGGCTTGAGAGTGTGCTCTATGAATATGTGCTCAAGGAGCATTCTAGATGTAAATTAACGGATGATTGACATGTATACCTTGAGTATACTACCCGAGTCTCCATTGAGATTTACAATAGTTCAACGAAAAGAAATCTTGAAAAATGGAAATTGTGAAATAATATGAAAGTTTATATTATGGTGAGCTCACCTATGTTGGTTTGAATACTTCATGATGTGTATGACTAACTTGTTTAAAGAGTGATTGTATCTAGGAAACTTGTCAAATTTATTGATGGAATGAATGCGTATGTATGCTTATTTGAATGGTTATGACCGGTAAGTTTTCTTTATATTACGCAAACTTGCTAAGCATGAAAATGCTTACCCCGTTTTACTTTTCCTTATTTTATAGTGCTCGTAAAGCTAGCAAGGTTGGAGGATTCAGTCAGAGCAAGATCACACTATCCACTAATCTCCTTTTGGTATAGCTAAATGATTCATTTTGGTATAATGGCATGTATAAGCTACTTGGCATAGATGAAGGCTTGTAAGTAATATTTTGTGACTTAGCCATTGGAATGGCTAAGGATTTTCAAGTGGTGCATGTATGATGTTAATGTATGTCCAAATTCTTAAGTGTCAAGTATGGTTGATGATACATTTTGTAAATGGCAATTGAAATTGGCTAACATTGGTTTAAGTTTGTATGCATGTGAATATGCCTTTCATGGATGTGGAAATTGCATGGCATGAGTTAGTAAGTATGTAAATGATGTGTGGATCCCTTGGTTGTGGCTAAATTGGTTGTATATTTACACTTGGAATGGTATTACTTGTTGTTGTGTAGGTTGTGCATGGATGGGTGGCAAAAAGGCTTGGTAAATATCCTTATTTTTATCCACACGGGTAGACACACAGGCATGTGTCTAGGCCGTGTGTAACACATGGCTTGCCCTATGGGCGTGTGTCCCCTGTACCTTAATTGTTACAAAATAGAATGCTCAGTATCAAGCACATGGGCAAGGACACGGTGTGTGTCTCATCCATGTGGATAGCACGGCCTTAAACACGGGCGTGTGCCCTGGCCGTGTGAAGTGTACAACTATTTTATGAAAAATTACGAAAATTTATTCGACCACACAGCCTAATCACATAGATGTGTGCCTTGGTCGTGTGACTTTAATTTGCTGATGAAGTCATAAACAGAGAGTTACACGAGTTATGGATACGGGCATGTGTGACCACACGGCCTGCCCAGACGGCCGTGTCCCAAGCCACACAGGCGTGTGACCCCAGTTTTGGTGAAAAATTTTCTAAGTGTTGTAAAATTTTGTAAAGTTCTTGTTTAGTCCCGAACCACATTCAATGTCTGTTTTGAGCCTCGTAGGCTCGCTTTAGGGACGAAAATGATTGCTTATGAAATGTTTTAAATTTGAGTGGAAATTTATGTCTCGATTTTGAATGTCTGTTTGAGTTCAAGTCCTGTAATGCCTCGTACCCTATTCCAACTCCAGATACGGGTAAGGGGTGTTACATGGACATCTTTTATTTAGTTAATTTTGTCCTTTTTAGCCAAATTACTAAAATACCCTTAATGCATAACTTTGAAATATCACCTAACCAAGTTTATTTAAGGTATAATAGTCTAATTACCATTTAAGGACCTCTAATTAAAAGTTCATAACAATTAGACACCTTTAACTTATAGAATTCAAGTTTTGCACCTATTGCAATTTAGTCCTTCTAGTCAAATTGAGCACTCAATCGAAAATTTCTTAACGAAATTTTCACACAATTATTCTATCATGCTGTAGACCTTAAAGGAATAATAAAATAAATATTTCTACTTCGAATTTGTGGTCCTGAAACCACTGTTCTAATTTGACCCAAAATTGGGCTATTACACCAACAAATACAAGATATACAATCTCAAAATGTGCCATCCAATTTCATACCAAAATCACTTTCTCAAATCATCAATATGTTCATTTTCTAAACATACATTATTTTACCTAAATTCCCAAACATAAAAAACTCAAATCTCAACCATTTGTATCCCTAATTACCAATTATCAAGAAGCATAACATATCCATCATTAGACACATAACCAAAACCATATGCACATATGTATACACAACCAAACCAACCAAATTAAGCCAACTCTCATGGCTATATACAAAACCAAACTCTTAATATTTACAAGCCATTTCAAATGACTAAATTCATTAACAACACATATACCAAAACGACTAAAGTCCCTATACATGCCATATACTCAAATACTTAAGTTCAAAAGTACCAAAGTGATAGCTGGATAGTGTGATGAAGTCTCCGACAATCCCGAATCCGAGCTAGCTTTGGTTTCACTATAAAACATAGAAAATTAAACAAAGTAAGCTATAAAGCTTAGTAAGTTCGTATAGCATTTAAATCAACTCATCATATGTGCTCAAATTAAGCAAATAAAAACATAATATAACATAGCTTATAATGAATCACCAACCTACCTCATTTCTATTCATAAAGTTAGATGTAACTTTCATAAATTTTCCTTATTTCAATGTATTGCTTGGTTCATGTACATACCTATACCATCCCGTATCAAACTCATGCTTATCCACATCTTTGACATACCCGTTGAACCATTCGGAATACTATCCGATTCTCGGGAATCTCTCACCTTAAGTGCCACACATATATATAGCCGAAGCTATCTTAATCTCGTATCACATATACCGCTCACACTAGATCTATCAACAGGTCTGCTCACACAAGCTGAAGGTCATGACGAAGCTACACAGTACTGCTCACACAAGCTGACGAGTATTCGCAACACATGTTAGATAACTCAGCCACCGGTAGGACGTACGGACTAGTACCCAAATCACATAACCCCTAATGACATGTCATTCATATCCTAATGTATTACTAAGGTTCAATCGGGATTTCACACTTGTCGAATTATCGTCGAATATGTTGCAATGTCATATTCACAATTTATACATTATCAAAGCATTTAAAACACAAATATAATAATGTTTAATACATACGAACTTACCTCGAAAGAAAAAACGGCGAATTAAGTCGATTAATTTGAAACTTTGTTCTTTCCCCGATCTAAATCCATATTTCGCCTTTCTTGATATAAATATAATCAAAATTAACTTATTTAATAATCTCTCTATTCAATTTAGTCCAAATTATACATTAAGGTAATTTTACACATTTGCCCCTAATATTTCACATTTTTACAATTTAGTCATTATTTCATAAAATCACAAATTCATGCAATTCAACAAAAACCCATCCTAGCTAAATTTCAATTAGGTCCCTAACAGTGCATATTTTTCATTTATTTCACAATTTAACCTTTAATTGACAATTTTTTCAGAAATCACTTTATAAATGTTGTTTATCTCACAACAAGCATGCATTTTCTACCATTAAACATCAAAATACATCAACATTCATCAATGGAAAAACCCTAAACCTTTAAAAATTTTGCAAAATAGTACTTGGCTAGTTAAATTAAGCTACAACGATCTCAAAAACATAAAAATCATTAAAAACGAGACAAAAATGACCTTACAATTAAGCTTGCAAGTTACCGAAGCTTCAAACCCTAAAATATGGCTTTTTCAACTTGAATTTTTGGTGGAATAAAAATGTGAAGAAGATGATAGTTTAGATTAGTTTATTTTACTTAATTTTATTTATTAAATTACATTTTTAACCTTTAATAAAAACATTATAAATAATCTAATTTATGTCCATAATTGTCCACTCATGCTATTAATGGTCTAATTACAACATAAACCCTTCAAACAATTAATTTCATAGCTATTAAATCCTTTTAGTTAACAGAACATCACTTTTGCACTTTACGCGATTTAGTCCTTTTTATTAAATTAATCACTCAAACGATAAAATTTCTTAACGAAACTTCCACATAATCATACTATTATGCTGTAAATATTATAATAATAATAAAATAATTATTTTGACTTCATATTTGTGGTTCTAAAACCACTATTCTGATTTAACTAAAAACGGGCTGTTACACATTTATACTATCATGCTATAGACCTCAAAATAATTATTTTGACCTCAAATTTGTGGTTCCAAAATCACTGTTTTTGTAACACCCTGAATTTGGGCCTAGAAGTTTTGGGCCTTGAGCATGGGAGCTGTTGAAGGCAGCTTATAATACTTTGTTGTGCATGTAAATTTCGTTAATGAAGGCTTGTTTTAGTGGTTAAGTGTGCTGAGAAGTGTTGGAGAAGTCTTGGGTTCAAACCTGGACTCTAGCAAAAATTTTGGTTTAAGGTGAATCAAACCCTGGGTGTAGTAGGTAGGCCTTAAGAATATTGTTGGAGAAATTGTGCCATAAGAAGCCTTGTGGTCTAGTGGCAAAGTAGTGCCACATAAGAGGCAAGAAGGTGGCGTCAGAGAGTTGGTAAGGAGGTCCAGGGTTCGAAACTCATGGCAACCAAAGAGCATTTATTTTGCTAACAGGGGGCTGCAAGAGTTGGTGTTGAATTTAAACTCTGATGTTGGAGGGATCCCACATCGGGAAGCTAACATAAGAGTGGATGCGAAGCTGGCTTTAAATAGAGAGAACCATGAGGAGAGTAAAGGTACCTTTCTTGGTTGATCCCTTTCGCTTTAAGGCGTGCTCGTTTGGGTTGGGCGTCGGCTAAGAGTGCTTGGAGCACGGATTAACTCCAGTCTCCTATTAGGTGTGTATTTCTCACTACTCTAGCTGTAAGATGGCTACTTCAGGCCGCGATAGGCCGAAAGGGGCCATGTGGGCCCAATGGGCCTACGGGCCCAATTGGATAAGTTGTTTGATTGTGTAGTAAATATTGGACTAGGCTACGTGAATCTCATATCTGTGGCTAGATTTGGACTAAAAGGGCCACACGAGCGTGTAGACCCATTTGGGCCAAGAATGGGCTTTAGGCCCATTCATATTGTTATCCCTGTTTAGAATACTTTAGTTTACCAAATTACCAAAATACCCCCAATTTACAGAATTACCGTTTTACCCTCAATTAGAAAAATTACCAAAATACCCCTGGTTTGTAAAATTACCAAAATACCCCTAGTTTGTGAAATTACCAAAATACCCCTGATTTGTGAAATTACTGAAATACCCTCGACTTGTAAAATTACCAAAATACCCCTGATTTGTGAAATTACTGAAATACCCTCAACTTGTAAAATTACCAAAATACCCCTATAGGGTAGAATTACTGAAATACCCCTGTAGGGTAGAGTTACCGAAATACCCTTGTAGGATAGAAATATAGAAATACCCCTGTAGGGTAGAATTACCGAAATACCGGGTAGAAATACCGAAATACCCCTGTAGGGTAGAATTACCGAGATACCCTTGTGGGGTAAAATTACCATTTGCCCCTAGGGTGTTAAATGACTATTTTGCCCTTGTGGGCAAGTGGTGACTTAATTTGTGTGGTTGTGATTTGATTGCGAATATATATTGGTGATATGAATGACTTGACTATGATTGTTTGATTCAAATATGGGCATGACATTCTGCATACATGACATGTTGCATGGGTGGGGTTTTATATAAATGGAGGAAGTGCGAACAGGGCTTTGCCCTAGTTTACCAAAAAGGGCTTTGCCCCAGCTATTAAAAGAGGCTAGGCCTCCAGTTATATGATAAAGTAGCCATGCTGCCAGTGGAGAGTTTGGTTGGGTGGGTTGAGTTATTCCCCACATGGAGAGCTTGGTTGGTACGGGTGAAGAGTAGCGGATGGTTGGTTGAGTAGTCTCCTCAAATGGGCTTGCATACATCCATTGGTATTACATGTGATCTTGAAATGGGCCTATGGTCCATACCATTTCTGATAAAAAGGCTTGACCCGATGAATTAAGCGAAAGGCTTGACCCAAAGATATGTCGAGATCGAATAGGGCTTTGGCCCAGATTGTCTTGATACCGTGTTATTCACTGTTTGTTTGTTATTGGGATTACACACTGAATTTTCGTAAACTCACCCCGTTTATTAACCTTTCAGGTAATTTCCAGCCTTAGACGGATCGAAGCTACGAGGGGCTCGGAGATAGCCACACTACTGTTTATGTTTCTTTTAATTGAAATTAGATTTCGTTTTGGGTTTTTTTATGTAATAAGGCCGTTGGTGGGTTTTAAGTTTTAATTTGGATTGTGATTTCTTATACAAAATTGCTAGTCTAGGAAAACTCAAGATTTCAAAATGGCATGATTTTTTCTAAAGAATACGAGCTTCCAACAACAAAGTTTTCAAAATGCTTCCGTGATTTTAAATGAGGTAATATACCAAAGGCAAACAAATTGGTAAATGTTTTAATGGGAACTGTGGTTTAATAATAAATTTAGATTCAGTAATGGATTTTCACCAGAAAGATCAAATTTTAAAAATGGTTTGATGTGACGCACCAGATTCGGCCATAACGTCTAGGCTGGGTTTGGGGTGTTACAGTTTTGATTTGACTAAAAACGGGCTATTACACTACCAACACTCGATACTAAAGTGCCTTGAGCTTTCGGACTCGTGTGTTACTTTCCACTGTCTCTATTGGAATACCCAACTGAAGCTTTTGAACGACTATAAGAATCCCTTCATTTATTTGAAAAGGAATGATAGGGTTTACTCATTCACCTCTTTCTCGAATCTCTGGCCTCAGAATAGGCTCTTCTCTTTTCTTTGCTAAACTCCTCGGCTTTGCAAGCTCTATCGACTAACACAACAAATTCTTTCAGTTCAAGAATCCCGACTAGAAGCTTAATATCTTCATTCAACCCATCTTCGAACTATTTACACATAATTTCTTCAGTAGAAATGCATTATCAAGCATATTTACTCAGTCTCACAAATTTCTTTCACAATCGGTTACGGTCATACGACCCTATTTCAATTCCAGAAATTATTTGTGCTTCTGACCAAGAAACTGTTGACTTATGTATTTGTTTTTGAACTTTGTCTGAAAGAATTCCCATGTGATCCATTCTCTCAGTACCACAGATATTAAAGTGTTCCACCACTGGTATGTAGTATCTTTCAGAAGTGATACAACACATTTAACACATTCTGCTAGCATACAAGATAGTTCATCAAAAACTCAAATTGTATTCTTAAGCCAAAACTCGGCTCTCTCAGGATCATCATCAACTGTAGCTCTAAGGTCTTTAGCCCCGTACTTCTGAATTTTATCTACAGGTGGCTTACTCATATGCAAAGTTGGGGAATAGGTGGGGGCTAGAGGTTGCTGAGCAGCCGAATTTGCTCAGACAAACTCAGAAAACCACTCATTCATCATTTGGAAGAAGGCTTCCTTGACCTCTCCTCCCAGTCCCTGAAATACGGGTCTTGATTCAAACGGCACTGCTTCGTGAACGGAGGCTGGTGCATGACTTTCTACATCATCAGAAACTACTCGATTACGATCTATTGCTATATGAAAACATGATTTAAAGCTATCAGGAGATATTGCACTATCACAGGTTAAATATGGCATGTATAGCTAGACTCACACATGCTACGTTAGTCCGAGTATCAACTAAACCATAGCTTTGATACCAATAAATGTAACACCCCTAACTTGTTTCCGTCACCAGAATAGGGTTACAGAGCATTACCGGAGTTATTTTTTAAAAAATTGTACATTTCATGTACATATCTCAAATCCAAATAGAAGTCATTCAAGTACAAACATATAGTCCCCAACACAAGCCCTCGAGGCTCAAAACAAGCATTAGAACTGGTTCGGGACTAAATAGAGTACTTAATAAAATTTTAGAAAAACATAGAATATTTTCAAATTTCAGGGGACACACGCGCGTATGGATAGGCCGTGTATCTCACACGGCCAAGAGACACGCCTGTTTCACTGGCCTTGTGGACATTCGAAATGGGATCACATGGTCGTGTCCCAGCCCGTGTCTGACCCCGTGTAACTCTCTGACTTGGGTCACATGGCCAACCACAGGCCCGTGTGACTAGCCTGTGTACCTTCAAAATGGCCTCACACGCCCGTGTGCTAGGCCGTGTGAAGCTACTAACTTGATTTCAAAAAAATATCAGGGGACACACGGTCGTGTCACCTGGCCATGTGTCACACATGGCTGAGACACACGCCCATGTCACCTGGCCATGTGTCACACATGGCTGAGACACACGCCCATGTCTCTGCTCGTGTGGATGAAAATAGACTATTTTCCAAGCCATTTTTGTTTCCCAAACTTTCAACAACCTAAACCCATCAAATAACATATGACCATATCATTAATAGGCATTCAAACCAATCTCAACCAAGTCCAAATCATACAATATCAATACCAACAACCACAAGGCTCATAAGAATCACAATTAACCATTCAAAAACATACCAATATGCCTCCAAAGTATACCTAAATGGTCAAACTCACGTATTAGACTTTGTGCCTAATTCAACATGCATACCATATTCTCAAGTTCAATTATTTTGTACTCAAAGTACCAATACACAATTAAGGCATTTCCATGACAATCCAAATACATACCAAAATGAGAATAACCACATATATACATAAATAACCAACATATGCCAAATCAAGTCATATTAAATGACTAATTACATAACCAAAACATACAGGCTTCCATTAGCCAAATGACCTATACATGCCATATAACCAAAATACACAAGGTTCAAAAGTACCAAAATAACAACTAGATAGTGTGATGAGATCTCCGACAACTTCCAATTCGAGCAAGCTTCGAAATCACTATAAAACACAGAAAAGTAAACAAAGTAAGCTATTAAGCTTAGTAAGCTCGTATGGTTAATAAGTTCAACTTACCATTTAATCATATTTTATGTAATTAAACATGTCATAATGCAACTCAATTTAATCCACAAACCTAACACATATTCATCCATAAGGTTAGATATAAAATTCACAAATTCATAGATTCAATGCTTATATGATTCACATACATACATACCTATAATGATATGTATCAATATCTTATTCTTTCATACCATCAATATACCCATTGAACCATTTGGAATAATATTGGATACTCGGGAACCTTGCATACTAAGTGCCCATACATGGTCGAAACCATCTCAATCTCATATCTCATATAAATGCTCACTCTCGAGCTATCATTGGGTCTACTCACACAAGCTGATGGTTAAGACGGAGTTGAACGGTGCTGCTCACACAAGCTGGCGAGTAACCGCAGCACATGCTGAAAAACTCAGCCACCGGTAGAACGTACGTACCAGTACCTAAAACACGGTAACCCCTAATGACATGTCATTTGTATCCTATCTATTCCTAAGGTTCAACCGAGATTTAATACATCGCCAAATCTTCATCGAATATTTTCGTGAAGTCATATTCATCAAGAATGCAATAATAAAGTATTTAAAACACAATCACTTTAATGCTTATTAACATAGGAACTTACCTCGGTCACAAAAATGAAGAAACAAGATCGACCAGTCTGATACTTTATCTTTCCCTCGATCTAGATCGTACGAGGCTTAACTTGATCTAAATAATCAAATTCAATCCATTTAGTATTCATTCTATTCAATTCAGCCCAAAATACATATTTTATAAATTTACACTTTTACCCCTAAACTTTTGACTTATTTACAATTTAGTCCCTAGCTCATAAAAATGCAAATTCATGAAATTTAACTTATACCCATGCTAGCCGAAATTCACTTAAGCCCATAACATCTCATATTTTTCATTATTACACACATTTACCACATAATTTTCATTTTTCTCAATTTAACCCCCTAATTTGCAATTTTGTTCAATATCACTTAACAAATATTGTTTATCTAACAACAACCATTTATTTTCTACCATCAAACATCAAAACACATACAAATTAGTCCCTGGGCTAGCTAGATTAAGCTACAATGACTCCAAAAACATCTAAATTATTAAAAACAAGACAAAATATCATACCATGCAAGCTTTGAAAGGTTGGTCGAATGGTAAGGCTTCTCTAATGGTTTCTTCTTAAGATTTTGGCAAGAAGATGAATGATGAAGAAAATAGGCTTTGTTTTAATTAGTTTAGATTTTATTTACTGAATTACCTATATAACCTTTATTATTAACCATTAAATCACTTAATAAAGTGTCCATATTTTTCCACTCAACATGTTAATGGTTTAATTACAACATAAACCCTCAAATCCTTTAATTTCATAGCTATTAAATCCCTTTAGCTTATAGAACTCTAGTTTTGCACTTTTTCAATTTAGTCCTTTTTATTGAGTTAAGCATGCTAACGATAAAATTTCTTAATGAATTTTTTAGACGACACTACTCACATGCTGTTGACATTAAAATAATAATAAAATAAATATTTTAACCTTGGATTTGTGGTCCCGAAACCACTCTTCTGATTTCACTGAAAACGGGCTGTTATAATATTTTAGATTTTAGTTATAGACTTAGTTTTTATTAAGATTTTAATTAGGTTTTTATTTTCTTTATCAAAATAGTTTTTAGTTCTTTTTCTAATTTGGATTTGATTTGAGTCTAAAACTTCGTTATTAAGTATTTTATATTTTTCTTTCACTTGTTGCTTATCAACATTGATATCTCACTAGTTGTTAAAGGGTTTTGCAGAACTGAGTGCATCCATTTTATTAAACGGATCAATTTCCATCTTCCATTAATTTTAGTTTAATTTGTGTTTTTGCATGATTAAATTAATTCTTAGAAAAATGGTCTCTAGATTCATGAGTAGCTAAATCCTTTAGAAAGGTTAACGAGCGGATATGGGAGTGATTAATGGAAGAATAAGGGTTACCTATAGAATTAGTTGGCTTAAATTATGTATGCTTAAACCCTAGGATTGACGACCCTAGGAAGTCATCTAGGTAAAATGAGATCAAGTGATAAGTTTGTCGAGTAAATCGTAATTTATCTCAGTTTTAAAAGTGAGGTCGAAAGATAAGTGAGTATTTATCGATTAATTAATCAATTATAGGCCAAACTGATTCACTAAAACCCGAGTTCTAAAGTTAATTACAACTACTGAAGTGATTTAATCTTCTGCCTATTAATCAAGATTTTTTGTTGATTAATTTATTTCTAGTAATTTTATTTTATTTCATAATAGTAATCCTCTTTATTATTATTCATCATAATATTGTTTTTGGTGAGTACTTTTTAGACTTATTATTGTAGAAATAATTTGGATTTAATCCATCCTCCCTTGCATACGATCCCTAGAGTACTTCATGTACCCCGTTGTACAATACTATGTTACAATTTGACCCATATACTTGCGGACACCGCTGTTTTAATGCCGTATCTTTTTTTGCAGTATTTCTAGTCCAAATGTTTGCACATTTGGCGACGATGAATAACACCCTTATGACAAGGTCATTGGATGAGCACTGGTCGAGTAGCTTTCGTAATGGCATGTAATTGAAGAGATGTCATGCAATAGCCATCTCCCAAATCGATCTTCAGATCCGAGCTTTAGGATGTCACATTCGTTGCTAGACCAATAATCGTTAATCATACAGTAAATATGTAACATGCCAAAATTCGAGGGTTAGTAGAACCGGGTCTATGAATAAAGAGAAAGTGATCATGTCTTAATTTTTTAAATTATCTATGCATTTTTAGGAAATGAATGAGGTATTGGTTTGTTGGTTAAGTGTTAGTGTAATGTTTCTTGAAACACAAGTTCAAATCTCTTCTCTCGCATCATTTTTTTTATTTTGCAAATTTTTCCTTAAACCCTAGTATGTGACATGCCTTGTTTTCTTTTAAAATAAATATTTCAAATTATACCAAGAATGAGTTATTGGTTTGATGGTTAAATATTAGTGAATTTATCCTTGAGGTCCTAACTCCAATTCCCTTCCCATGCAATTAATTTAATTTTTTGAAAAAAACCCCATGTTTTAATGTGTGGGCCATCCAAGCCTAGTTAACCTAGGTATAAATATTAATTTTTCACTAATAATCAGCATTTAATTAGCCTCCTCATTTCCCTAGCCATTCCTCTCCTCCTCTCCTTCTCTTTGATTTTAACTTTTTTTTCCTTTCCTCCATTATTGTCGTCACCTACACCTAGTTTTACTATCTCTTTCTTTTTTTCTTTTTGCCACAAGATTTTTTAACATATTCCACACCATATTTATTTATTTTTTCCTCATTAAAATCAGCCCCAAATATGAAATCTTGAACTCCAAGGTCGATCCCGAACATTGCCAAGAAAGTGCCATTGTCGTTTCTCTTGACTAGCTTGGGTAAGGTCTCTTTTCTCTTTAATTTATTGATTAATTTTGTCAATTAAAAACAAAATTTTCCAGATATGGAATTTGGTAGATTTTAAATTATTTCAAAGTTATTTTTCCATATTTTAATGAGATCTCAAAATGTTTTAAAATTCAACCCCAATTTTGGCCACCATGGGTGGTGGTGTGTGCGCCTATGTGCAAGAAAGGGGGCTATTTTGTTTCTTGGTTCTTGCTTATAGTTTTCCAGCCTTAATTTAAGTTCTTGAAACCTCTTAATCAGGTTTAAACTCATTTCAATTAGGTAAAAAGGATTGGCCATTCCAAACCCACAAATCGTGAAACATAAGTGCAATTAAGGGTAACTAGTTTGTTATTTTGACATAGTTGTTGGGAAAAGGTTATGAATTGATTAAATAAATGAATTTAATCATTAATTAAATACTTATTTTATAGTATATTATTGAATTAGGTGCTGACCCAAACACCCCAAATCATCCGTAAAGGCGAAGAACGATTGTACATAAGGTTCACATTGATACAGTGTAAGGGACCTGACTAGTTTAGATTCATAAAATAGTTATAATTTCAACGATTGGTTTGAAATAAAAAGTGGTTGTTTGGGGGCTGGTTTAATGGTAAATTTATTGTATTTATCTTGAATTTTGGTTTAGGTTCATTTTAGAAATTATTAAAGAAAATTGGAAGATTTGCTAGTGTGCTGCGAGGAAACGAAAAATAAGGGGTGGGTCCTAAACTCATAAAATTGTTTGAAAATGTTAAATATAATTTTATATTTGATAAATTATCTTGCTGATATGATTAGCTTAATAGACAAATTATTGATTTTGCGAGTGGCTGAACCAGGTATGTTTCGAGCCTTAAAAGATTGACATATTGGTAAAATTGCTAGTTTGATAGTATGAATGTTTAATTGAGTTTGTAATTGCATATTTGAGTTATGAGATATGAGAATATTTGACTGAATGATATAATGTGATGAGGTATTAAGCTTAGATATAATTTAAAGGCATGAGATATTTGTTATATTCTGTATTGAAAATGGTGCTATTTATGCACAATGAAAATCCGTAAAGTATGTGAAATTGAACGATGTTGATTGATACCAACACAATGTTAATTTGAAAGATTGGAAAATTGTTTCGATTTACTGAAAGTATGTTTATAAGCATGTCAAATGAATGTGAGAAGTATTAAGATATGATTATGTTTGAGATTGTGTGACATATTGCATATGCATTGGATTGAGATTTTTTTGTTGACGGAGGAGTTCTGTGGAGTACCAGTGGCATATTAAGTCCGCATTATTCGTAGTCAGTGCACTGCACCTGGAGCACCAAGGCGAATGGTGATTTATCACACTTTTACTAGCAGCTTGTCTGCATTTTTACCAGAAAAATTTTTTGCATATTGTTATCAGTGGTTTTAACCACAACGGGCTTAAGCCCATAATGTTTTGGAGTTCGGATGACGGGTTCTGGGAAACTCGTGGTGTGTAGCGGATGGTCTGGGTAGGAACCTTTTTGTATTGCATCATGCTCACGACATATTCAAATGTTATTGATTTATGATATGTGTTGTATTGTGTTATAATGAATGGTATGACTGTTACTCGTATGAATGATGTCCTATGCTCATACACCAATTTGATAGTGTCTATGTAATGATGTAAAATTCCTATGATGGTTTTATTTTCTTCTGTTAATGCTAATATGATTCATCGTATTTGATGTTTTTGTCTGTTTAAATATTTATTCGACTCACACTGAGCTTTTCATAAGCTTACTCCTTAATAGTGTTTAACTTTTCAAGTAAACCTTAAAATTAGGACCGGACTCAACATTCAGAGAATCAACTTCGACCTTGGATTATTATTTTTTAATTAAGTATTATTAAGTCTTTATTATTTTTGGCTTGTAGTTTTTTATTATTTCTAGTCTATGGCTTGATAACTTTTCTTCTGAGATTTTTGCAATAATCGGACAATTCATGATATTGGACTTAAGTAAAATTTGACATTGTTTCCTACTTTTCGCTGCATTGCAAAGGAACCTTTTTTGAAAAACAAATCAATAAGGCAACTAATTTTCCAAAATGACTTGAAAAATGGTTTTTCTGCTGCATTAGTTTAACTTCGAGTTTTTTTTAAGAAGAGCGACAAGCAAACAGTTTTTCTAAAACAACACTATCAAAAATAAAATGAATCCTAAGCACACATGATGTAACGCCCCCACGCCCGAAACCGTCGCCGAAGTCGAGCTTGAGGAGTTACCGAACATAATTTATCAAATTAACAACTTCAAATCTTTTGTTTCTACATTCATAGCTTTCTAGCTACTCGCATCACAGTTACAAGAAAAATCATATCTCGAGTTACAAAACTCAAAATCAAGATCTGTAAATTTTCCCTAAATATAGACTCATATATCTATTTACTAATTTTTTTCTAGAATTTTTTGTTGGTCCAATTAGTACAGTTTATTAGTTAAAGTCTCCCCTATTTTAGGGTTCGACTGCTCTAACATCTGTGTATTACGAATCAGATATCTCTCTATACAGAATTGCAATGACTATGAAGTTTGTTTCTATTAAAACTATACTCAATAAGGAATCTTTACATACAAATAATGACTTCTAATTATTTTTTTACAATTTATTATGAATTTTTAAAGTAAGAACAGAGGATCCAGAAATCACTCTGGCCCTGTTTCACAAGGTTTCAAATATCTCATAAAGTATAATTTATATGCCTGTTTTTTTTTTATCCATATGAAAATAGACTCATTAAGATTCAATTTCATAACCTTCTCATCATTTAATTCCATTTATACTATTTTTAGTGATTTTTCAAATTCATGTCATTGCTGCAGCAATATTCCATTTTAAGGCAAATTTCATCCTTTCATGAGTTGTTATGAACTAGATAACCTATTAAACTTCCATGATATCAAACATGATCTAAATTTAACCATCACCATGACTTATCAATATCAAACATTTTCTCAACCAATCATGGCCATATCATAAAATTATTTACACAAAATAAATATATTGCTATACATGCCATACTTAAGTTTTACAAGCCATTTACCCAGATGAAAGTCCTTTGGATAGTGTGATCGAACCTTCACCCGTCCCGATTCCCGAAATGGCTTGTTCAAAACTACAGTAAATAAAGAGGAGGAGTAAGCATAAATGCTTAATAAGTTCATATGTAAATAACAAGTAACATAACAATACAAATATACCAAACAACTTTAGCATGGTATCACCAAAACATATATCATATTTCTAAACATCATTCATCATCTTACTACCTTATCGTTGTTGTATCTATTATCAACCCGAGGGTTAAGAACATAACTGTCCAAAGTGTCCATTTCACAACACTTACCAAAACATCACTTGCATCTTAAGTGTTCTTTCATTTCACTAGAAATTTCACCCGTTGAACACATCGGAATACAACTCAGATACACGGATAATTTGCACATAAGTGCCTCATATGTAATCAAGAAATCATGTAACCCGCCCCTAAGTGAACTCGGACTCAACTCAACGAGCTAACGCGTTCGCATCCATAAGTGAACTCGGACTCAACTCAACGAGTTCGGATGCCTAGTTACATTTCATGAACTCGGACTCAACTCAGCGAGTTCGGACATTCGCATCCATAAGTGAACTCGGACTCAACTCAACGAGTTCGGATGCTCAACCATCCTAGTGACATGTCACTTGTATCCTAATCTATTCCTAAGGTTCAAACGGGCCTTTTTCCTCGATCTCACATTGCCGTCTTCCATGGAATATCGGAACCGATACTCGGTAGCAATTCATATTTATCAAGTAGTGAACATAATTTGCATATTACTCAACATTAACCACAAAGCATAATATTTCACGATAAAAAAATCAGCATATCATATAATTAACATCAATAACTTAAAAATAACAATTATGCTACATTATTTACACATGAACTTACCTCGTATGCGAAAATGGCTACTTTTACCATTTCGTCCACAACTTGGTATTTTTCCATTTTAGCCCGAATTTCAGTTTTCCTTGCTCTATCATTTAAAATATAGTCTAATTAGGACTCACATTATTTAAATTGACCCAAAATCATATTTTGGCAAAATTATAGTTTTGCCCCTAAACTTTTGCATATTTACACTTTTTCCCCAAAGCTCGTAAATTAAACTTCAGCTTATTTTCTTATGTTTTATGACATTCTGATCATTTTTCCCTTCTATGGAAACATCAAATTCTCACTCTAACATGTACTTATGACTATTAGGTATTTTTACCAATTAAGCCCTTTTGCTAGTTTTCGCTTAAAACCGAGTAGCACAAGTTGTCTAACATAATTTTAAACCTCATATTCTATCATAAAACACCAAAATACACAAATTTCACCTATTGGTATTTTTCCAAATATGAACCCTAGGTTGAATTATTGCTAGCTAAGCTTAATCGAGCTACCGGGACTCCAAAAACGTAAAAATTATTAAAAACGAGGCTAGAACGGACTTACAATCGAGCTTGGAAGCTTAAAAAGCCCTATCCATGGTTTCTCCTTGCTATATTCAGCCATGGGGTTGAAGATGAGCAAAATTGGCTTTTAATTTTGTATTTTAATTCATTTTACCCCTAAATGACCAAAATGCCCTTACTACTAAACTTTCCAAAAATTCCATCCATGTCCAATTTTTGTCCATAGACTTAGAAATTGGTAAAATTTCTATTTAAGACGTCCTAATTAATATTTCAAAACAATTTCATACTAGAAACTTCTAGAATGCAAGTTTTACAAATTATTCGATTTAGTCCCTAATTTCAATGTAAGCACTTTATGCATAAAATTTCTTCACGAAAATTTCACACAATCATGCAATCATATCATAGACCTCAAAATAATCATAAAATAATTATTTCTATCTCGGATTTTGTGGTCACGAAACCACTATTCCGACTAGGCCCAAAATCAGGATATTACAACTCTCCCCCCCTTTAGGGATTTTCGTCCCCGAAAATCTTACCAGGAAAGTGGTATTCACTTAGATTCCTCAATTTCATATTCGGTGCTGAAGAACTTTCACTCAAAGGTGCCTCCAATATATCTCATTAATTTCTCATATATTCGAAAGTTTACGAACTCATCTCTTAATTGTTCTTAAATTTTCAACCCTTCTCCGCTTCCTTGTCATCTTGACATAAAACCAGATCTCAATTTGGTTAATGGAGACTAGAATTCCAAGAAATTCAACAATCAAAAAGACCTGAAATTCCCTGAATCTGATGAGTAGGAATTCATTCAATACCGATATGATTTATAGATCTCGCCAAACATTTAACAATAGGATACATCACATTTTCCTCTTTCCGCCATGGAAATAATTCTGATATGGCGTCAAGAATAATCCTTCTCATTTCCATCCCAATATCAACACTGGCAAGGATAATTTTGATAGATCCCAATGCTCGGCTTTAACCTCTTTAACAACTCAGATTTTATGTAACATCGAATGCTCTAAACTATCACATTACCTCACTGTCTTGAAGCACATCACAATTCATACAACGGTACATTACTGAAAGTCAGGAAGTCTTTACTCAATGTAGACTAGTCTAGTTCAGACGCTTCTGTCATCTCTCCGAACTCTGTCAACATGTAATAAACTTTTCAGCTTTCACAAGACGAAAACCTTATCATTCGTAGTGACTTTAACTAATATCCAACTCTTTCTAATAAATATACACTTCTCGTTCGGACTATTTACTCTTTTATCTCATACAAAATGAAATTCTATTATCAGACTTGAGAAAAATAATCCTGACATAATTGTCACATGAAATCTTTCAAATAAATAATTCACCATACCGACTGAAACCCGCGCTTTTATCACTTATTCCTTTACTGATGTCAAATCCTTACGCAGAAATTAGAAAAAATCCCAATACTAAAATCACCAGATTACCAAGATCAAATTAGAAGTATAGTCATATTTGACATGATTATCACGAGCTGAAGAACGCACTTCGAACACGAGTCATAATTGAAAAATTATGGAACAAAGATAACGAGGAAACCGAATAAAGAAATCCAAGATAGAGAAATTCAGAATAAAGAAACCCAAGATACGATACTATACCGGAAAATCGAAAACCAAACTCATAGAGAAAATACAGAATACCCCGATAATTCTTCAAAGAAAGAAAGTCCAGAAGAAAACATCATTTAATCCCACTGAAATCAAATATAACAAGATCAATATATCTTCCCATACATATATATCAGATGAAGCATCAAGTAGAAGAAACAGAATCATAATATCATATGTATTTTCTCATCAATTCTTATCAGACGAAATGAAATAGAATACCCGATGAAATAGAGCAATATAAATTATAAACCAGTCAGACTACCAATTCTTTCATCCAACACTAGGATTAAAAGACATTCCCATATAACAAGAATTTCTTCAGAAGATCAATAGCCATAGAAATATTTCTGAGAACGGGTAAACACATAGAACATCTTAAAAGAGACTGCTAGATCTGTCCAGTCATAACTGTCACACTCAGATAGTTCATATTTCAATTATCATTTCTCCAACTAGTTCTGCCGTCACAAATTTCATATTAAACCATTCACTAAAGAAGGCCAGTTCTGAAAAAATTTCGATTTACACTTTTCTCAACCTTGCAACTGAGTAATTCGATTTACCAAGGAGAATTCCTTTTCTAACTGGGACAGTGCATAACTCCAATAATCTTTACGTCAATCCGATACTTTACTGGCTTTGACTTTACTTATCAGCTCATTTTCAATCTCTGATCATACTTATAATTATTCTATCACTGAACTCTTTGGGTTCTCAACTGAAAACTTATTCAATACAAATCTCATGAAATTCCATTATAAGTAGCACTTTGGTAAGGGGGAGGGGTTGTAAGACCTCTGACTCGACTTTCTTATACATACACATATGACACAACTCCCATCATCATAGCAACATCATCGAAATCATGTCATTCATTCATGTTGGCTTACACCAATTTTCCTATTGTCCCATTTAGACAATATACTTATGCATACATTCTATGTTTTCTAGATAGCTTTACTTATCCATTCATTTAATTAAATTAATTCATGCTCATGGCATCATATAAGGCCAAACAAACATAGATATTTGCATCACAATCACAACTTTCATTTCATGCATCATTATGTACATATCATTACAATCATATAATTCAGTCCAACAATTTAACATAGATAAGTTCATTTCATTATAATCCTTTATCTCATAAAAAATTGTATATCATTAACATTCATCAACATTCAACGTCCAATCAAGACAAGGACATTTTCATTCATATCATGATATTATGACCTTTATTCATACCTCTACTACTTTCTATTTATTCCGTTCATCTTATCAAGTAAGCCACATACACTACATCATATGAGCATTAAGCAAATATCGATATTTATCACAACATGAACTTTCATCTTACATATTATCACATATGTATCATAAACTTTTATTCATACTTTTCTGAACCGAGACTTATCATAATCATAACTTTACTCAAATACCTTCGCATAACATTGAACATGGTCAGTACAGCTCGGTTGGAGAGTACCCTGTCTAAATAAGACGGTACTCATACGCGTCGGAAGACATCACACTATCACAGATCAGTGGCATGTATAGCTAAACTTTTACACATGCTAGGTTAGTCCGAGAACTGACTAAACCTGCTCTGATACCACTAAATGTAACACCCCCACACCCGAAACCGTCGCCGGAGTCGAGCTTGAGGAGTTACAGAACATAATTTATCAAATTAAGAACTTCAAATCTTTTGTTTCTACATTCACAACTTTCTAGCTACTCGCATCACAGTTATAAGAAAAATTATATATCGATTTACAAAACTCAAAATTAAGATTTGTAAATTTTCCCTAAATCTAGACTCATAGATCTATTTATTAATTTTTTTCTAGAATTTTTTGTTGGTCCAATTAGTACAGTTTATTAGTTAAAGTCTCCCTTATTTTAGGGTTCGATTGCTCTAACATCTGTATTACGAATCAGATATCTCTATACAGAATTGCAATGACTATGAAGTTTGTTTCTATTAAAACTATACTCAATAAGGAATCTTTACATACAAATAATGACTTCTAATTATTTTTTTACAATTTATTATGAATTTTTAAAGTAAGAACAGAGGATCCAGAAATCACTCTGGCCCTGTTTCACAAGGTTTCAAATATCTCATAAAGTATAATTTATATGCCTGTTTTTTTTATCCATATGAAAATAGACTCATTAAGATTCAATTTCATAACCTGCTCATCATTTAATTCCATTTATACTATTTTTAGTGATTTTTCAAATTCATGTCATTGCTGCAGCAATATTCCATTTTAAGGCAAATTTCATCCTTTCATGAGTTGTTATGAACTAGATAACCTATTAAACTTCCATGATATCAAACATGATCTAAATTTAACCATCACCATGACTTATCAATATCAAACATTTTCTCAACCAATCATGGCCATATCATAAAATTATTTACACAAAATAAATATATTGCTATACATGCCATACTTAAGTTTTACAAGCCATTTACCCAGATGAAAGTCCTTTGGATAGTGTAATCGAACCTTCGACCCGTCCCGATCCCCGAGCTGGCTTGTTCAAAACTACAGTAAATAAAGAGGAGGGAGTAAGCATAAATGCTTAGTAAGTTCATATGTAAATAACAAGTAACATAAGAATACAAATATACCAAACAACTTTAGCATGGTATCACCAAAACATATATCATATTTCTAAACATCATTCATCATCTTACTACCTTATCGTTGTTGTATCTATTATCAACCCAAGGGTTAAGAACATACCTGTCCAAAGTGTCCATTTCACAACACTTACCAAAACGTCACTTGCATCTTAAGTGTTCTTTCATTTCACTAGAAATTTCACCCGTTGAACACATCTAATACAACTCGGATACGGATAATTTGCACATAAGTGCCTCATATGTAATCAAGAAATCATGTAACCCGCCCCTAAATGAACTCGGACTCAACTCAACGAGCTCGGGTGTTCGCATCCATAAGTGAACTCGGACTCAACTCAACGAGTTCGGATGCCTAGTTACATTTCACGAACTCGGACTCAACTCAACGAGTTCGGACATTCTCATACATAAGTGAACTCGGACTCAACTCAACGAGTTCGAATGCTCAACCATCCTAGTGACATGTTAATTGTATCCTAATCTATTCCTAAGGTTTAAACGGGATTTTTTCCTCGATCTCACATTGTCGTCTTCCATGGAATATCGGAACCGATACTCGGTAGCAATTCATATTTATCAAGTAGTAAACATAATTTGCATATTACTCAACATTAACCACAAAGCATAATATTTCACGATAAAAAAATCAGCATATCATATAATTAACATCAATAACTTAAAAATAACAATTATGCTACATTATTTACACATGAACTTACCTCGTATGCGAAAATGGCTACTTTTACCATTTCGTCCACAACTTGGTTTTTTTCCATTTTAGCCCGAATTTTAGTTTTCCTTGCTCTAACATTTAAAATATAGTCTAATTAGGACTCACACTATTCAAATTGACCCAAAATTATATTTTGGCAAAATTACAATTTTGCCCCTAAACTTTTGCATATTTACACTTTTTCCCCAAAGCTCGTAAATTAAACTTCAGCCTATTTTCTTATGTTTTATGACATTCTGATCATTTTTCCCTTCTATGGAAACATCAAATTCTCACTCTAACATGTACTTATGACTATTAGGTATTTTTACCGATTAAGCCCTTTGGCTAGTTTTCGCTTAAAATCGAGTAGCACAAGTTGTCTAACATAATTTTAAACCTCATATTCTATCATAAAACAACAAAATACACAAATTTCACCTATGGGTATTTTTCCAAATATGAACCCTAGGTTGAATTATTGCTAGCATAAGCTTAATCGAGCTACCGGGACTCCAAAACCGTAAAAATTATTAAAAACGAGGCTAGAACAGACTTAAAATCGAGCTTGGAAGCTTGAAAAACCCTAGCCATGGTTTCTCCTTGCTATATTTGGCCATGGGGTTGAAGATGAGCAAAATTGGCTTTTAATTTTGTATTTTAATTCATTTTACCCTTAAATGACCAAAATGCCCTTACTACTAAACTTTCCAAAAATTCCATCCATGTCCAATTTTTGTCCATAGACTTAGAAATTGGTAAAATTTCTATTTAAGACCTCCTAATTAATATTTCAAAACAATTTCATACTAGAAACTTCTAGAATGCAAGTTTTACAAATTATTCGTTTTAGTCCCTAATTTCAATTTAAGCACTTTATGCATAAAATTTCTTCACGAAATTTTCACACAATCATGCAATCATATGATAGACCTCAAAATAATCATAAAATAATTATTTCTATCTCAAATTTTGTGGTCACGAAACCACTATTCCGACTAGGCCCAAAATCAGGATATTACACTTGACCTAATGAACGAATGCTTTTAAGCTAACTCAAAGTGCAACTACGATTTTCTTTAAAATGATGTAACACCCCAAACCTGGCTTGGACGTTATGGTCGAATCTGGCGATGTCACATTGAAGTGTCTTCACAAAGTACGATATTGTAAAAACCCACTCTCAACTTATCCTCTGTTCGTTTAGTTTAAAACTCAAGTTGTTCAGCAAAATGCTAATCATATAAAAAATTTTATTACTTTTTAAAACGTTGTTTGTTGCGGAAGCTTTTAAAATATGTCGTGTAAACGTGGTGTTTTGGGAAAAACATTTATCTTTTTGAAAACATGCATCCTTTCCTACTGGTAGCAGGTGTAAATCCAAGAAAATAAAAAACCCAAATTTAAGTTAAAACCCATAGAGGCCTTATTACATAAACAAATACCCAAATTAAAGTACTTATAAATTAAAAATCAAATAAGAAAGCAAGTGCAGTTGTGTGGCCACCACTTAGTCCCTCACAGCACCGATCCACCTAAGGCTGGGACTTACCTGTACTGTTAAACAGATGGGTGAGTTTACGAAATCTCAGTGTGTAATCCCATATAAGTAAACAGAAAGAAAACAAGCACAGTCTGGGCCTAAGCCCTTTTTAGTAACAGTGACAATATTGATTTGGGCTTTAGCCCATCTTAATATAGAAACAGCCATGTGTTCGGGCCTCGGTCCTCTGCAGTAACAATAAACAGTATGCAAGTCCTACCCATTCAGCCTTTACACTCCATCTCCGTCCAACCCTACACTCCATGTAGGGATAAAATCAACCCACCCATCCTTACACTCCATGTAGCACTGGTTGCGGCACTAAATAGTATTTGCAGTAGAGCTGCTAGTATAATAGGCTTAGAACCATTAATGATTTGCAGCAGAGCTGCCAGTACAGTACACTTCCTCCAATCATATAAAAACCCATCCCCATGCAATGCATCATGCAACATGTCATAACATTATACATGTATTCAATATAATTACAATAGCGTGCTAAAATATAAACATACATCACATTGGGGTAAAATAGTCATCTTACCATAAAAGGGCAAAACAACCATTTTACCATATAAGGGAAAAACAGTCATTTTGCCTCATAAGGGCAATACAGTCATTTTACCATATAAGGGCAAAATAGTCATTTTACCTATAAGGGCAAAACAATCATTGTACCCCATAAGGGCAAAACAGTCATTTTACCCCATAAGGGCAAAACAATCATTTTATCGATTAAGGGTCTAGGTACGCTTACCGACCCAACAGAAGGCGCACAGTCGTCTTAGGTGACCCGTACAACATTAACAATCAGACAGTGAAAATGGGCCCAAGCCCATATTACAGGCCCATGTAGGCCTACACGCAAGTGTAGCCCGCATAGCCTAGAAATGTCATTGGTCGTGTAGATTACACAGCCTGGCCGAATATTCTCCATACTTTCATGTGGTTTACCAGTGTGGGGCCCATGAGTTCGTGGGGCCCACATGGCCCATTTCGGCCTACTGTGGCCCAAAATGGCCTAAACCCACGAAACTGCTCATGGTGGCCTCCACGATAAAAGGCCTACGTTTTAGGTGTTCAAATTATCTCACGAGTGAGCGCAGGCTTGTGTAGCATCAATAATCATACTTTTTCGACTTTTTCCGATCTACGTATATAGCAGTGTGATTACGCACTTGATTGTGAAAGTGTGCACACCCCTCTTGAGTACTCCAACCTAGATTCAATAATAGCACAACATTAGTCTCTACACGATAGGTTTAAAATGACCCCTCTAAAAATATTTATCCAAAAGATCAACTACACAAGCCTTAGACAACCAATTTAGGCTTGTACCCTTCAACCGTTGCAAAACTGAAAACTAGCCCTTAAAGGACACCTACATTCCAACCGAATCCTATTAACCTTAACCAATATCGATACATCAATAGTTTGATCTGAGCACGTATCAACTTACCAAAAGCACGAATCTCAGAATAGAGGAAAGACACAATCAACCCACCCCTAAACCATAGCCATAGGCACGTGATATAGGTAGCACAATCACGCCCCCTAGAAAAACGACAGTAAAAGAATATGTTAGATACAGGACCGGTATGGCAGAGAGAAAAAGAGAGCGCGAGCAACCATACACTTAATCTAATTTATCAAAAGACAATGCCAAAACTGAAGGAACAAGAGGAGGAGAGATGATGTATTTGGCTAATCCTTGAGTGAGGGAGTGAAGAGTAAAGAATCATCCAAGGTAAAACTGATTGAGAGGGAAGAAGAAGGAAGCAAACGGTTAAGGAATCAAGAACTAAAAGCTGAAAGAAATGGAAGAGAGGAAGAGAAGCTGTATTCAGCCAAAGCAATAGGATGCCAAAGAAGAGAAATTGTTTAGACCCGAAAGGGAAGAGAGGGGAGCAGAGGAAACATTTAGCCAAGGAGAATAACAACAATAGAAAGAAGCACAACCCGAAAAATGAAAGGTACCGTTTACTGGAACAGTTCCGTCTCTACAGAAAAGAAGGAATCAAATGTTGACAGTTACTAGAACAATGAAGAGTAATTTGCTAATCCCCAAACCTGAATGCATGAGTGCCGACAATCCCATTTCGGCACCAACACTCCCTTAACTTCAAATCCTTTTGATTTTCTCTTAAAATCACTCCTCCAATCTCTCAACCATCCAATTTGAATTCACCTCAACCACTTTAGTGTTTTGGTCAACCCACAATTCTCCCACGGCATGGGAGCAAAATAAAACACTCCATTGTGCCCACCAGGATTTGAACCTCAGTCTTCCGGCATAGATAACACGCCACTTACCCCTAGAGCAGCAGGCCCTTTATGTCATGTTTTACCCATATTTATTTAAAAGCCTACTACCCAAAGACAATGCTTACTCCTTTAAGAAAACAAAACTTTTTCCACATGCCAAGGCTTGAACCCAAGACTTCTCAGACACTTCCTAGAACACTTAACCATTGAAACAGATACACAGTTGTGTCACTTTCTTGCACCACTAAACATTTATGAATAGCCTCCTAACTGTTCCCATGCTCAAGATGTAATACTTCTAGGCCCAAATTCAGGGCGTTACAATTCACCCTTCCTTAAGGAAATTTCATCCCCGAAATTTCCTACTATCAGAACAGTCGCATAACATAGACTACACCACTATGCTCCCGTTGTGCACTCTAACACAAAAATACTACCACATTTAACTTGAGTGCTTCCAGTACAATTTATAGATAGACTACGGTGCATCATCCCGAACCGCATAATCATGAGGCCCAGTTTCAGTCACATGTAAAACCGGTGCCTCACAAGCTACAACATTAAGCATGTGGCCAGATGACAAAAACCCAGCTTCAGAACCTCCACGGCATCCGCCGCGGCCTCTTTTACCCTGTCCATGAGTACCTCTAGTGCTCATATCGAATTGTGTTTTATCTTATAAACAATTTTATGCAAATCAGTTCACAATTCCGGTGTTTATTAACAGATGTTTTATGGAGATAGTATCAATAGTATAAAGTTTTATTTCCACACAACGCAGTGTCTATCGGTGTCTACCAGTTTACTACAATTTCAGTATACACTACTAAAGAGTTTGCAGTACTACCCACAGTAGTCTCAATAATCCTACCTATGACAGTTTAAATCAAAATCAAAAAATAGTTTTCAGAGAGAACTTATAAGATCGGAGCGGAGACTCGGTGTACCACACGTTCAGTAAAAATATTTCAAAATACTTTCAAATCATTTGGAACAGTTCTTTTTGGAAATTCCAAGTCTCATAAGAAACCCAAATCCATAGCCAAGTTTCACAACTTGACTCTGATACCATTAATTGTAATACCCTAAACCCAGCCTGAACGTTTGGCCAAATCTGGCGATGTCACATTGAAGTGTTTTTTGCAAAGTACAATATTGTAAAAAACCATTCTCAACTTATCCTCATTGTGTGTTCATATAGGGGTTCGTTTAGTTTAAAATTCAAGTCGTTTAGCAAAATGCTTATCATATTAAAATTGTTATTACTTTTTAAAACATTGTTTGTTGCGGGAGCTTTTAAATATGTCGCGTAAATGTGGTGTTTTGGGAAAAACATTTATCTTTTTGACAACACGCGTCTTTTCCTACTGCTAGCTGTTATAAACCCTAGAAAATAAATAAAAACTCAAATTTAAGTTAAAACCCATAGAGGCCTTATTACATAAACAAATACCTAAATTAAAATATTATAAATTAAAAATCCAATAAAAAAGCAAGTGCAGTTGTGTGGCCACCATTGAGTCCCTCGCAGTATCGATCCGCCTAAGGATGGGGCTTACCTGTATAGTTAAACAGATGGGTGAGTTTACAAAAACTTAGTGTGTAATCCCATATAAGCAAACAGTCAGAAAACAAGCACAGTCTGGGCCAAAGCCCATTTTAGTAATAGTGACAATATCAGTTTGGGCTTTAGCCCATCTAAACATAGAAACAGTCATATGTTTGGGCCTGGCCCATTGCAGTAACAGTAAACAGTGCAGTAACAGTAAAAGTGTAATAATAGTCAATAGTATGCAAGTCCTACCCATTCAGCCTCTACACTCCATCTCTGTCCAACCCTACACACCATGTGGGGATAAAATCAACCCAACCATCCCTACACTCCATGTAGCACCTGTTGCGGCACTAAACAGTATTAGCAGTAGAGCTGCCTGTATAATAGGCATAAAGCCATCAGTGATTTGCAGTAGAGCTGCCAGTACAATACACATCCTCCAGTCATATAAAAACCCATCCCCATGAAATGCATCATGCAACATGTCAATAAACATACATCACATAAAGGTAAAACAATCATCTTACCATAAAAGGGTAAAACAACCATTTTACCACATAAGGGAAAAATAGTCATTTTTCCTCATAAGGGCAAAACAGTCATTTTACCCCATAAGGGCAAAATAGTCATTTTATCAATTAAGGGTCCAGGTACGCTTACTGAACCAACAGAAGGTCCACAGTCATCTCGGGCAACCCATACAACCTTAACAATTAGACAGTGAAAATGGGCCCAAGGCCCATATTGCGAGCCCATGCAGGCCCACACCCCCGTGTAGCCCGCATAGCCCAAAAATGGCGTTGGCCATGTAGATTACACAACCTGGCCGAATATTCTCCATGCTTTCGTGTGGTTTACCAGTGTGGGGCCCATGAGTTCGTGGGGCCCACACAGCCCATTTCAGCGCAATGTGGCCCAAAATGGCCTAAACCCATGAAACTGCTCATGGTGGCCTCCAAGATCAAACGCCCACGTTTTAGGTGTTCAAATTATAACACGAGCGAGCACACGCTCGTGTAGCATTCATAATCATACTTTTCTGACTTTTGCTGATCTACGTATATAGCAGTCTGATTACACACTTGATTGCGAAAGTGTGTACACCCCACTTGAGTACTCTAACCTAGATTCAATAATAGCACAACATTAGTCTCTACACGATAGGGTTATAACGACCCCACTAAAAATATTTATCCAACAGATCAACACCACATGCCTTAGACAATCGATTTAGGCTTGCACCCTTCAACCGTTGCAAAACCGAAAGCTAGCCCTTAAAGGACACCTACATTCCAACCGAATCCTATTAACCTTAACCAATATCAATGCATCAATAGTTTGATCCAAGCACGTATCAACTTACCAAAAGTGCGAATCTCAGAATAGAGGAAAGACACAATCAACCCACCCTAAACCATAGCTATAGGCACGCGATACAGGTAGCACAATCACGCCCCTAGAAAAATGCCAGTAAAAGAATATGTTAGATACAAGACCAGCATGGCAGAGAGAAAAAGAGAGCGCGAGCAACCATACATTTAATCTAATTTATCAAAAGACAATGCCAAAACCGAAGGAATAGGAGGAGGAGAGATGATGTATTTGGCTAATCCTTGAGTGAGGGAGTGAAGAGTAAATAATCATCCAAGGTAAAACTGATTGAGAGGGAATAAGAAGGAAGATAATGATCAAGGAATCAATAGTGTAGTAACAGTCAACAGTATGCAAGTCCAGCCCATCCAACCTCTACACTCTATTTCTGTCCAACCCTAAACTCTATGTGGGGATAAAATCTACCCACCCATCCCTACACTACATGTAGCATCAAGTTGCAAAGATCGATCAAAGATTTGCAAGCAGAGTGCCAAGATAATAGGCTTAAAGCCATTAGTGATTTGCAATAGAGCTGCCAGTACAATACACATCCTCCAGTCATATAAAAACCCATCCCCATGCAATGCATCATGCAACATGTCAATAAACATACATCACATAGAGGTAAAACAATCATCTTACCATAAAAGGGCAAAACAACCATTTTACCACATAAGGGAAAAACAGTCATTTTACCTCATAAGGGCAAACTAGTCATTTTACCCCACAAGGGTAAAATAGTCATTTTTTCAATTAAGGGTCTAGGTACGCTTACTGACCCAACAGAAGGTCCACATTGTCTCGGGCAACCCGTACAACCTTAACAATCAGACAGTGAAAATAGGCCCAATGCCTATATTGCGGGCCCATGTGGGCCCACACGCCTGTGTGGCCCACAAATCCCAGAAATGGCCTTGGCCATGTAGATTACACAGCTTGGCCCAATATTCCCCATGCTTTCCTGTGGTTTAACCGTGTGGGGCCTAGACAACCCATTTCAGCCCAATGTGGCCCAAAACGGATAAACCTATGAAACTGCTCATGGTGGCCTCTACGATCAAACGCCCACGTTTTAGCCGTCCGGATTACAGCACGAGCGAGTGCACGCTCGTGTAGCGTTAATAGTCATACTTTTTTAGCTTTTGCCGATCTACGTATATAGCAGTGTGGTTACACACCTGATTGCGAAAGTGTGCACACCCCTCTTGAGTACTCCAACCTAGATTCAATAATAGCACAACATTACTCTCTACATGATAGGGTTAAAATGACCCCTCTAAAAATATTTAGGCAAAAGATCAACACCACTTGCCTCAGACAACCGATTTAGGCATGCACCCTTCAACCGCTGCAAAACCAATAACTAGCCCTTAAAGGACACTTGCATTCCAACCAAATCCTATTAACCTTAACCAATATCGATACATCAATAGTTTGATCCAACCACGTATCAACTTACTAAAAGCACGAATCTCAGAATAGAGGAAAGACACAACCGGCCCACCCCTAAATGGTAGCCATAGGCACACGATACAGGTAGCACAATCATGCCCATAGAAAAATGATAGTGAAAGAATATGTTGGATACAAGACCAGCATGGCAGAGAGAAAAAGTGAGCGCGAGCAACAAAACAATTAATCCCATTTATCAAAAGACAATGCCGAAACTGAAGGAACATGAGGAGGAGAGATGATGTATTCAGCTAATCGTTAAGTGAGGGAGTGAAGAGTAGAGAATCGTCCAAGGTAAAACTGATTGAGAGGGAAGAAAAAGAAAGCAAACGGTCAAGGAATCAAGAACTAAAAGCCGAAAGAAATGAAAGAGAGGACGAGAAGTTGTATTTGGCCAAAGCAATAGGATGCCAAATAAGAGAAATTGTTTAGACCCAAAAGGGAAGAGAAGGGAGCAGAGGAAACATTCAGCCAAGGAGAATAACAACAATAGAAAGAAGTACAACCCGAAAAACGAAAGGTACTGTTTACTAGAAAAATTTAGTTTCTACAGAAAAGAAAAGAATTAAATGTTGATAGTTACTAGAACAATGAAGAGCAATTTGCTAGTCCCGAAAACTGAATGCATCAGTGCCTACAATCCCACTTCGGCACCAACACTCCCTCAACTTTAAATCCACTTGATTTTCTCTTAAAATCGCTCCTCAAATCACTCCTCCAATCTCTCAACCATCCAATTTGAATTCCCCTCAACCGCTTCAGTGTTTCGGTCAACTCACAACTCTCCCACGGTACGGGAGCAAAATAAAACACTCCACTGTGCCCACTAGGATTCAAGCCTCAGTCCTCTGGCATAGATAACACGCCACTTACCCCTAGACCAGCAGGCCCTTTATGTCATGTTTTACCCATATTTATTTAAAAGCCTACTACCCTTTTGAAAAAATAAAACTTTTTGCACAGGCCTAGGCTTGAACCCAAGACTTCTCAGACACTTCCCAAAACACTTAACCACTGAAACAGATACACAGTTGTGCCACTTTCTTGCACCACTAAAATTTTATGAATAGCCTTCGAACTATTCCCATGCTCAAGACCTAATAGTTCTAGGCCCAAATTTAGGGCGTTACGAATGAGTTTATTTAAAGTCTTAAAAATTAACATAAGTTAGCTTAGCCATTTCGGTGGCTAATGTAGCCTTCTCAATCTAGCCATAACGTCTAGGCCGAATTTGGGAGGTTTCATTTAGTGGTATCAAAGCCTTGGTTCAAAACCTCAGACTGTGATTTTATATCTACTTACGTAAGTTGGCATGCATGCATACATTAAAAAGGGGAAATTTGGGAAAAGCAAGTGTAACACACCTTACTCGTATCTGATGCCAGGATAGGGTTCGAGGCATTACTGGACTTAAATGTAACACCCCTATCCTGTATCCATCACCGGAATAGGTAAGGGGCATTACCAGACAAACAGAACATTTCAAACCAATCCAGAATCACAGATATCTTATAACATCTTTTCATAAGATAAGATGATCTACAAGACCTAAAATGTACTTTTAAGAATGGTCTGGACTAGAACGAACACTTTCAGAATTTTCAAAACTTAACCAAATCTTTCAAAACTATTAAAGTCACACGTTCGTGTGACTAAGCCGTGTGACACAACACACCCATATGATCCAACCATGCCAAAAAGAGGTCCTATACTGACTTTTTCACATGGCCAACAGATACGGCCGTGTGCCATGGCCGTGTGGTACTTAGCTAGCTACTGACTTAAGCCCACGGCCATATGACACGCCCGTGTGTCTTAACCGTGTGGCACAATGCAGGCTTGGTTTAAGCCAACTTGTCACCCCTATATGAGTCTTTCCTCCCAGCAGTGTTAAACAACATTCATACAACAATTTTCAGCCAATTCCATGCTCAAAACATGCTTCATTACAACTAAATCAACATCATTCAATAACCCATTCAAAACCATATCAAAACTTAACATATTGGCCTTCTAGCCCATACTTGCCATACTTTAAAATATTTACACTTTCAAAAAGTACCAAAATGAGTTCGATAGTGTGGTGACAATCCTCGACTATCCCTAAGCCTTCAGTAGCTACGATAAATGTAAAATAGACAAATTTCACATAGAGTAAGCTACAAAGAGCTTAGTAAGCCAAATACAATTGGTCCAACTACTAAAGCATATAAGTACAATTCAACCATAAAGATTTGTAGCCATTTCATAGAATAATTCATAAGCTTAACCGTGCTCCTTTGTTTGTATTTATGTCATGCTTCATTTCCAAATTCCATACATATTTCACAGAGACAGAGTCTTTCATATTCAGCATTTTAGTACGATTCATACGTACCTGTATTAGTTATACATTTCATATGCTCATTCTTATATTTCATACTCTATCATCAGACGGTTCAGAAATGATATAGATACTCATAAACAAGTACAACGTCGACGTCCCAGACGTGGTCTTACATGTAATTTAATATCGATGCCTCTGTCCCAGACAGGGTCTTACACAAAATCAGATATGATACCGATGTCCCAGACATGGCCTTATACGTAAACCTCAATCGAGGCCTATGTCCTAGACACAGTCTTACACGATATCTTAGATAGATGTCAAAATTCCTTTAGAAGTATACAGAGCTTTTAGGATACTAACAAATTATCAGACTTTACTCGAAAGATATGCATCAGGATCTCAAGGCCATCCAATACAAATTACAATTTATATATGTGGAAATTAGTAAATTAAACACGTAATTGTAATTTGACTTATCTCGTACGGATTTCAAACGGACACGAGTCGACTATTCAACTACTTTGGACTTTCCTCGATCTAAGTTCGATTTTCTTTGTTCTTGATCTCATATAACAGAAATTCCACCTTTCAATTATTCATTTCATTCAATTTAATCCATATACACACATTTAAGGCATTTTGCATTTTAGCCCTTACATTTTAACACTTTGACAATTTAGTCCATTTTCCACAAAATCACAAATATGCAAAATTCACCAAGACATTATGTAACACCTCTATCCCGTATCCGTCGCCAGAATAGGTGAAGGGGCATTACCAGACTTGAAACTCATATCAGAACAGTAAATTTTTTTTTTGAGAACATTCCTTTAGATAGATACTAAAGACAGTCAAGGATACAAATTTAAACTTCTATAAGTACACATTCAAAAGATGCCATTTTCGCATGGCTTATATACATTAACCAAAATATTCTTCGGCCACTGGTCTATTCTATACATTCCATAAAATAATTCAAAACATAACAGTAACAAGCAGTGGATAGTGATAGTGTGACTAGTTGCTGACGATCCCCGAGTCTGTAGCTTCCAAATGAGATCTATAAAATAGAGGAAACAAAGTAAACGGAGTAAGCATTACAATGCTTAGTAAGTTTTAAGTAGTGTCAACAGATAACAATCAACTTATAACATAGTTGTTCGTATTTTTATTTCACTCTTCCTTCGGACATACCATCCCTTTACCGAATATGCACATCTCATCATATACAATAGGCAGATAAACTTTCACATAAAAGTGAGCTCAGGTGACATAGATATATTGTATAATTTCACATAACCTCTCACACTGATCCGATGTCACATAATCATAGGAATAGTCTCATAGATTGCTCACGTATGCATCACATAACTACCTTATGATTTAGTTCAAATCAAGCTCACATATAAACTTGGAGTACATACATGTTTAACCTTTCGTATTGAATATATTTATAAGTAATTCTTATTGCGAAGTCTTATAGTTTTAAACTCTACTCGGATTATCAGCGAGACCTTTAGCTCAGATGAAATCTCCACATGAGTTAGCGGGTCTTAACCCAGACATAGTCACCACATATGGTCATCTGGTCTTTAATCCCGGGTTTACATCATAGAGTTTCATGCATATTTATTCACATGTTACAACATTCACATCGACTATCATATTTGTAATTTCATTTACCTCATCAAATATCTAATAAAACACACCTTCCGCCATTTGTCATTTGGCCACAATATATGTATATATACACATCTCATACATATCTCACATTAGCCATTTGGCTTTACCACATATCCATCTCATACACGTTTCGCATTAGCCATTCGGCTTTACCTCATATCCATCTCATACATATTTCGCATTAGCCATTCGGCTTTACCACATATATACACTTCCACGTTCATTACATTGACCATTCTGCCTTATCACATATATGCATGTTCACATTCATCACATTGGCCATTCGGCCTTATCACATATATGCATGTTCACATTCATCACATTGGTCATTCGGCCTTATCACATATATGCATGTTCACATTCATCACATTGGTCATTCGGCCTTATCACACATACGCATGTTCACATTCATCACATTGGCCATTCGGCCTTATCTCATATATGCATGTTCACATTCATCACATTGGCCATTCGGCCTTATCACACATATGCATGTTCAAATTCATCACATTGGCCATTCGGCCTTATCTCATATATACACATTCACATTCATCACATAAAATCCTAAATCAAAATATAAATTTTCATGTATTCACATCACAATTATCCTGTAACACCCCGAACCCGAGACCATCGCCGGTGTCGGACACGAGGGGTTAGCAAGCCAAGTTCACTTGTTTTGCCCATCCATTGGACATTTCCAGTCAGGCTGGAAAAACTGCGTCACTGTCGCCTTAAAAATCATATCTCGAGTTTCAAAACTCGGAAACTGGTTTCGTAAATTTTCCCTGAATTTAGACTCATATATCCATCCATGGATTTATTTCTAGAATTTTTGGTCGGGCCAATTGGTACAGTTTATTAGTTAAAGTCACCCATGTTACAGGGATCGACTGCTCTGACCTTCACGCGGTATAACTTGAATATCTCTCTGTACAGGGCTTTAATTCTGGTGCCGTTTGTTTCTAATGAAAATAGACTCAAAATGGAATCTGTACATATAAGGTATGTCTCCTAATTATTTCTGGATAATTTATAGTAAATTTTTAAAGTTGTGACAGGGAACCCAGAAACCGTTCTGACCCTGTCTCACAATAGCTTTAATATCTCTTAACATGTAACTCCTATGACCATTTCGTTTCTTCCATATGAAAATAGACTCATCAATGTTCATTTACATAGCTGATTCACTATTTAATACCATTCCTACAAATTTTGGTGATTTTTCACATTCACGTTACTGCAGCTGGCAGCATCTGTTTTAAGGTAGGTCTTACCTATTTTGTAGTCTCCACGAACCAACTAGTCTTGCCTTACATAGGTCCACATATGATCATTTTAACCATGCCAATGGCTGATCATGTGACCAACATTCCCATTTCCAATTCATAGTCACATCATGACACCATATATATATATACAAACCGCAAATAGTTTAAGTTGATACTTCACTATTACGAGCCATTTTCGCATGGCCGTACACATATACATCATAACATATTTAAACCAACAAGGGTAGTCCTATACATGCCATTTCAAGTTCAACCAAGAATTTATACCAAAATGGGGGCTTGATAGTGTGGATGACTTCGACTTCAACGATCCCGAATCCGATTGCTATCGAGCGAAATCTAGAAAACCGAGAGCCAAAGCAATGAGTAAGCATTTTTATGCTTAGTAAGTCTCAAGGAATATAATCAACTCTAATTACAGCAATACATTCACATAGTTAAATGCATCATTTCATTAATGCACATTCACATAATCATACTTACTTCACCATCCCAACTCTTATGTTCATACACAAATAACGGCTTCATTAAGGCCGATAACTCGTTCCATCATAGGAGCGGATATTCACACGCTCTTACTCCTAGCGCATAAGCACACACCGCACTTACCTTGTCATTGGGAAATTTCACAAGTGCATTAGCTGAAATTTTCCAGCAAGCTTATAATTTTCAAATCACATACCTTCGAGTTTAACCGGATGTCGCTACTCGATCAATCGCCTTGGGACATAGCCGGTTATGGTAACCCGCACCAAGGCCTACGGACTTAACCCGGATATCACGATTTGCACAAATGCCTTCGGGTCTTAGCCCGGATAGAATGACTCGCACGAATGCCTTCGGGTCTTAGCCCGGATGTAGCCACTAGCACAATTGCCTTCGGGTCTTAACCCGGTTATAATTTCCAGCATAATTGTCTTCGGGGCTTAGCCCGGATATCATTCAATTTCTCATGCACACATACATCAATAATCATTGGACATACATATTTATTTTCGTTACTAAGGCTCAAACACAATTATAATCACTAACATAATCGCCTTCGGACTTAGCCCGGGTATCATTCAATACTCATACACACATAAATCAATAATCAATACATCCATATTTCATTCCACATAATTCAAGTAAGGTCACTTCTTGAGGACTTACCTCGGATGTTGTCGAACGGCTTTTACGGCTATTCGATTACTTTTTCCTTCCCCTTGTCCAATTGTGGCCCTCTTAGCTCTTGAGCTAATTCAAACAAATTCAATTTATCAAAACCTCATTGTGCTAGCTTATGGCCGAATATGACAAGGAATTTAAATGGTCATATGGCCACCCTTTAGCTTGAATACACAATGGTCATGCACATTTTATACTACATCAAGCAATTCAATACAATTTATTCGAGCATCAAGGAAAAGCTAAGGCCTTCAATAGGCTACCCAAGGCCGAATATACTTGTCCATGTTGAGGCCAATTATGCACTTAATACCACACAAAAATAGCATGCATTTTACTAGTTAATGCTTTGCATATTGTAGCTCAAAACTTACAATATAGCATCAAGCACTCATATGTGTGCTAGGCCGAATGTGCTTACAATTTCACAATTATTCTTCAACATCTTCTTCTTTAAACAAACTTATTCATCACTTCCTTCATAACCAAAACATCATGTGCAAACATATATATACATATATGAGCATGGCCAATTTCAAGGTGTCCATAGCCATCCAAAACACAAATTTTAACTAACATGCAAGAAGCATGAACCATGCTCATGAATGCATCATGGCGAATATGACAATCATGCTCCTTTTCAACTTCAATCATGATAAAACAAAAGAAAGCTCAAAATCTTACTCAAGAGTAGACAATCCATCATTGCATGCATCATCATCAAGCTTCACACTTAGCATGCAATGGCTTTATCACCATAACAACTTTGGCCAAATACCATTTCCATGGCTTAACAAAGATTTGAGCCATGGCTAACATGCACATCAAGTTAGCAACCAAAACATGCATGAAACTCCTAACACAACCTCATACATACCTTAATCTTGATGCAAACTTAGCCAAATCTCCTTCTAGATCTCTTCCAAACCAAGCATGAAGCAAAAATCCTCCTTCTTCCTTAGTTTTGGCTCAAAGAAAGGATGAACAAAATTTTTTCTTTCCTTCTCTACAACTCACGGCAATGGGGGATTACCACACTCACACACATTTTTTTTCATTTTTTATCACCCATACACCTTTGTTTATTATTTCACCCTAATGCACCAACAAAACATGTTTCATGACATGTTTAGCCCATCCTCCTTGTCATGGCCGCCACCACCTATAAAGGGGGAATTTGACATGCAAGTCCATTATTTTGCATGCATGCTTTAATTAGTCATCACACATTTCCCTATCATACTTTCAAAGTTCATTACTAAGTCCTTTCTTGTGGAATTCACCCTTATAACACTAAATCAATCATCATAAAATGTCATACATGAGCACACACATATTATAGGCATCAAAATAAATTTTAATTATTTTTATGCCTCGGTTTTGTGGTCCCGAGACCACCTTCCGACTAGGGTCAATTTTGGGCTGTCACAACTCTCCCCACTTAAGAAATTTTCGTCCCCAAAATCTTACCGTAAATAGGTTTGGATATCGCTGTTTCATAGAGTTCTCGGTCTCCCAAGTAGCTTCTTCTATCCCATGGTTGAGCCATAACACTTTTACTAGCGGAACCCGCTTGTTTCACAACTCTTTCACTTCTCGTGATAGGATACGAATCGGTTCTTCCTCATAACTCATATTAGCTTGAATTTCAATTTCTGATGGACTAATCACGTGCGATGGATCGGATCTATAGCGTCGAAGCATCGAAACGTGAAAGACATCGTGAACCTTTTCGAGTTCGGGGCAAAATCAAACGATATGCCACCGGATCGACTCGCTCGGATATCTCATATGGCCCAACGAACCTCGGGCTCAACTTGCCCTTACGGTAGAATCGAGTATCTTTTTCCAAGGCGATACCTTGAGAAACACTTTATCACCCACCGATACTCGATATCCTTACGCTTCAGTCCGCGTCGACTTCGACGATCGAAGGCTATCTTCGACTTTCACGGATTACTTTCACTTTCTGCTCAAATCCCTAATCAAATCCACCCGAAAATCTTGCTTTCACCGAGCTCGGTCCAAAACAATGGTGTACGGCATTTACGACCGCACAAGGCCTCGTAGGGTGCCATCTTAATACTTGATTGAAAGTCGTTGTTGTAAGCGAATTCAATCAATGGCAAATACCGCTCCCATAAACCACTAAACTCGAGGACGCAACATCTTAACATATCCTCAAGTATCCGAATTATCCGCTCGGATTGACCATCGCTTTGGGGTGAAAGGCGGTCTTGAAATGCAACTTGGTACCCAAAGCTTCTTGCAACTTTTTCCAAAATCGCGAGGTAAATCTCGGATCTCTATCCGACACGATGGAAATAGGCACCCGTGTAATCTCATTAACCGAGAAACGCATAATTCAGCTAATTTGTCAATTGAAAAATCAGACGACGGGGACAAAGTGGGCCGACTTAGTCAATCGATCTACCACGACCCAAACCGCATCCTTCTTACTTGTCGACAATGGCGGTCCGGATACAAAGTCCATTGTGACTCGATCCCATTTCCACTCGAGTATCGTGATTGGTCAAGTAATCCTCAAGGCACCGATGTTCCGCTTTCACTTGTTGACATATTAAACATCTCAAACAAAGTCGGAGATGTCTCGCTTCATACCATGCCACCAAAACCGACATTTCAAATCATTGTACATCTTCGACTCCCGGGTGGATTGCCATTCGGCTACAATGGGCTTCATTCGAATTATCGAAATGAGTTCAATTCTTTGGAACACACAGACGACTTTTGAACCTCAAACAATCGTCATCATCGATTTGAAACTCAAATCCTTGTTCAAACACACTCACCCGTTTTGCGCCCAACTCGTCGTCGACTTTCTCGAGCTTCTCGAATTTGATGTATCAATAGTGGTTTGGCTTTCAATTCAGCTACTAACACACTATCGGATCGAATGCATAAGTGCACGCTCATCGCTCGTAAGCGAATAATGATTTACGACTCAAGGCATCCGCAACCACATTCGCCTTTCTCGGGTGATAGTCAATGACCAGCTCGTAATCCTTTAACAACTCGAGCCAACGTCTTTGTCGCAGATTTAAGTCTCTTTGGATCATCAAATATTTGAGACTTTTGTGATCCGAGTATACATGGCACCTTTCACCAAATAAGTAATGTCGCCAAATCTTTAAGGCGAATACGATGGCGGCCAATTCGAGATCATGAGTCGGATAATTTTTCTCATGTGGCTTTAATTGCCTCGACGATAGGCCACAATTCGACCTTCTTGCATTAATACGCAACCTAACCCAAGTAGAGAGGCGTCGCTATAGATGACAAACTCTTTGCGGATTCGGGTTGCACTAGAATTGGGGCTTCACCAAATAAGTTTTCAGTTGATCGAAACTTTTTGGCATTTCTCCGTCCATTCGAACTTAACATCCTTTTGGAGTAGCCATCATCGGCGTGGCTATCGTTGAGAAGCCTTTACAAATCGTCGGTAATAACCTAAGAAGCCCCAAAAGCTCGAACCTCGAAGAATATTTCTGAGGCTTCCAATTAAGTATGGCTGAAATTTTATTCGGCCTAATCGAATACCCGATGCAGATACCACATGACCCAAGAAGCTAACCTCTCTTAACCGTAACTCACACTTGTTGAACTTAGCATATAATTGCTTATCCCGTAAAATTTGTAGCACTAACCGCAGTGTTCAAAGATGTTCGGTCTCATTTCTTGAATAGACCAAGATGTCATCAATGAACACGACTACTTAATCGATCCAAATATGGTCTAAAGATCCGATTCATTAAATCCATAAATACCGCAGGGGCATTAGTGAGCCCAAACGACATCACTAGGAACTCATAGTGACCATATCTCGTTCTGAAGGCAGTCTTGGGTATGTCCGAATCTCGGATTCGCAATTGATAATAGCCCGATCTCAAATCTATTTTCGAGAACACTGAGGCTCCCTTTAGTTGATCGAACAAGTCATCGCTACGTGGCAACGGATATTTGTTCTTTATTGTCGCTTTATTAAGCTGACGATAATCGATGCACAGCCGCATGGTTCCATCCTTCTTTTTCACGAACAACACCGGCGCACCCAAGGCGAAAAACTCAAGCGAGCAAAACCTCTATCCACCAATTCTTGCAATCGAGCTTCCAACTCCTTTAATTCCGTTGGTGCCATACGATACGGAGCTATCGAATTGGAGTGGTACCAGTACCAATTCGATGCCAAATTCTATTTCCGAACAGTGGTAAACCCGACAATTCTTCAGGAAAACATCCGGTATTCACAAACCACGGGCATAGATTCGGGTTTCTTTTCGATTCCTTGTCATCGAAAGCACGTCGCAAGGTACGCCGCGCACTCTTTTCTTACATATTTTCGGGCCAACATTGCGATATTACATACCGGCAACCCTTTAAGTCCGTAGACTTAACCCGAATTATCTCGTTATTTGCGCACCTCAAATCGATAGTCTTGCTTTTGCAATTTACGACCGCATCGTGCATGGTCAACCCATCCAAACCAAGAATAACGTCAATTCATCGAACGGCAAAAGCATCAAGTCCGCCGGAAACAAGAACCTCGAACACTAGGGACTTTTCTTGCACACTTTGTTGACAAGCACGTAATGACCCAAGGGTTTGACACCGAATTACAAACTCAAGAGACTCAATAGGCAAAGTCTTATCAATGCTAAGGTTTCACATATATAAGATTGAGTAGAACCGGGGTCAATCAAAGCAATCACATTAGTATTGAAAAGAGTGAAAGCACCGTAATGACATCCGGAGAGGCAGATCCTCGGCGTGCGCGTATGGCATAAGTCCTCGCAGAGCACGAGCCTCGAGATCGATGGTAGCATCTCTAGATCCTCTCGACCGCCATCGACATTGCCCATATTTCTAGGTGGCCTACCTCGGCAATGGTAGCACCCGAGTTTCCACTCGACTCACATTCTGCTCAAGCATCCTCGGGCAATCCTTCCTAAAGTGGTCGGCCGATCCACACTTATAGCGAGAGCGATCACGAAACCAACAGCTCCCGAATGCCATTTGCCACAATGTTGACACTCCGCCTCTCTCGGCGATCATTTCCACCATCGCGATCAAGTGACTCGTGGGTCACAGGGGTCGATCGCGTCCTCGTCTAGAAAAGCCCAAAGCGCCTCTAGACCGGTTCACATCATCTCGAAATCTCTTGATTGCTGTTGAAGAGACTTTCCGAGGACCTCTTTCGAATTCTCCGGTTCCCACATCAGCTTTTTGTTTCTCCTTTCTAAGCTCTTCGACTTTACAAGCTCGCTCAACAAGTACTACGATCTCTCGTATTTCGAGAATGCCAACGAACATCCTTATATCATCATTCAGCCCATCCTCGGCGTTTACATAATAGCTTCGGACGAAATGCATTCTCGCGTGTATCGGCTAAGCCTCACAAATTTTCGTTCATAGTCGGTAACCGACATAGAACCTTTCTTAAGATCAAGAAATTCCTTCGCTTTTGGTCGATGAATCTCGATCGATATACTTTTTTTTTTTTTCGGAACTTGGTTTGAAAGAATTCCCAAGTCACTTGCTCTCTAGTTACCACAGAAGTCAGAGTACTCCACCAATAGTAGGTGGAATCATGTAGCAAGGAGATGGTACACTTTAAGCACTCATCGGTGTACAAGATAGCTCATCGAGCACCGGATAGTGTTGTCCAACCAAAATTCAGCTCGTTCGGCATCATCATCATCCGTAGCTTTAAATTCAGTGGCCCCATGTTTTCGAATCCTATCGATGGGGCTTACTTGACCTTATTTGGTTAGTTACGGAGGTATTGTAGGTGCGGGGTTGCATTTGTCGGAATGGAGGTTGTGGGACAGCCGTGTTAGTTCGAATGTATTGATTAAACCATTCGCTCATCACACTATAAAAGGCTTGCCTAGCCTCATCATTCGGATTGCTGGCCATAGGTTGAGAGTCCGCCGGCGCTGTCCCTTGTGCGGAGCAGCGCCACACTCTCCACATCATCAGCTATTGCTCGGTTGGGATCGGGATCCATTGCTATAAACAAACTCAAAGTCAAATTGTCGAAATCACCACACTATCGATTCATCATTTAATGGCATGTATAGCTAGACCCCAAACACCTCACGGTAGTCCTAGAATCGACTAAACCGTGGCTCGATACCAATAAAATTGTAACACCCGAACCCGAGACCATCGCCGTGTCGGGACACGAGGGTTAGCAAGCCAAGTTCACTTGTTTTGCCCATCCATTGGACATTTCCAGTCAGGCTGGAAAAACTGCGTCACTGTCGCCTTAAAATCATATCTCGAGTTTCAAAACTCAGAAACTGGTTTCGTAAATTTTCCTGAATTTAGACTCATATATCCATCCATGGATTTATTTCTAGAATTTTGGTCGGGCCAATTGGTACAGTTTATTAGTTAAAGTCACCCATGTTACAGGGATCGACTGCTCTGACCTTCGCGCGGTATAACTTGAATATCTCTCTGTACAGGGCTTTAATTCTGGTGCCGTTTGTTTCTAATGAAAATAGACTCAAAATGGAATCTGTACATATAAGGTATGTCTCCTAATTATTTCTGGATAATTTATAGTAAATTTTAAAGTTGCGACAGGGAACCCAGAAACCGTTCTGGCCCTGTCTCACAATAGCTTTAATATCTCTTAACATGTAACTCCTATGACCATTTCGTTTCTTCCATATGAAAATAGACTCATCAATGTTCATTTACATAGCTGATTCACTATTTAATACCATTCCTACAAATTTTGGTGATTTTCACATTCACGTTACTGCAGCTGGCAGCATCTGTTTTAAGGTAGGTCTTACCTATTTTGTAGTCTCCACGAACCAACTAGTCTTGCCTTACATAGGTCCACATATGATCATTTTAACCATGCCAATGGCTGATCATGTGACCAACATTCCCATTTCCAATTCATAGTCACATCATGACACCATATATATATATACAAACCGCAAATAGTTTAAGTTGATACTTCACTATTACGAGCCATTTTCGCATGGCCGTATACATATACATCATAACATATTTAAACCAACAAGGGTAGTCCTATACATGCCATTTCAAGTTCAACCAAGAATTTATACCAAAATGGGGGCTTGATAGTGTGGATGACTTCGACTTCAACGATCCCGAATCCGATTGCTATCGAGCGAAATCTAGAAAACCGAGAGCCAAAGCGGCGAGTAAGCATTTTTATGCTTAGTAAGTCTCAAGGAATATAATCAACTCTAATTACAGCAATACATTCACATAGTTAAATGCATCATTTCATTAATGCACATTCACATAATCATACTTACTTCACCATCCCAACTCTTATGTTCATACACAAATAACGGCTTCATTAAGGCCGATAACTCGTTCCATCATAGGAGCGAATATTCACACGCTCTTACTCCTAGCGCGCAAAGCACACACTGCACTTACCTTGTCATTGGGAAATTTCACAAGTGCATTAGCTGAAATTTTCCAGCAAGCTTATAATTTTCAAATCACATACCTTCGGAGTTTAACCGGATGTCGCTACTCGATCAATCGCCTTCGGGACATAGCCCGGTTATGGTAACCCGCACCAAGGCCTCACGGACTTAACCCGGATATCACGATTTGCACAAATGCCTTCGGTCTTAGCCGGATAGAATGACTCGCATACGAATGCCTTGGTCTTAGCCGGATGTAGCCACTAGCACAATTGCCTTCGGTCTTAACCCGGTTATAATTTCCAGCATAATTGTCTTCGGGCTTAGCCCGGATATCATTCAATTTCTCATGCACACACACATCAATAATCATTGGACATACATATTTATTTTCGTTACTAAGGCTCAAACACAATTATAATCACTAACATAATCGCCTTGGGACTTAGCCCGGTATCATTCAATACTCATACACATAAATCAATAATCAATACATCCATATTTCATTCCACATAATTCAAGTAAGGTCACTTCTTGAGGACTTACCTCGGATGTTGTCGAACGGCTTTTACGGCTATTCGATTACTTTTTCCTTCCCCTTGTCCAATTGTGGCCCTCTTAGCTCTTGAGCTAATTCAAACAAATTCAATTTATCAAAACCTCATTGTGCTAGCTTATGGCGAATATGACAAGGAATTTAAATGGTCATATGGCCACCCTTTAGCTTGAATACACAATGGTCATGCACATTTTATACTACATCAAGCAATTCAATACAATTTATTCGAGCATCAAGGAAAAGCTAAGGCCTTCAATAGGCTACCCAAGGCCGAATATACTTGTCCATGTTGAGGCCAATTATGCACTTAATACCACACAAAAACAGCATGCATTTTACTAGTTAATGCTTTGCATATTGTAGCTCAAAACTTACAATATAGCATCAAGCACTCATATGTGTGCTAGGCGAATGTGCTTACAATTTCACAATTATTCTTCAACATCTTCTTCTTTAAACAAACTTATTCATCACTTCCTTCATAACCAAAACATCATGTGCAAACATATATATACATATATGAGCATGGCGAATTTCAAGGTGTCCATAGCCATCCAAAACACAAATTTTAACTAACATGCAAGAAGCATGAACCATGCTCATGAATGCATCATGGCGAATATGACAATCATGCTCCTTTTCAACTTCAATCATGATAAAACAAAAGAAAGCTCAAAATCTTACTCAAGAGTAGACAATCCATCATTGCATGCATCATCATCAAGCTTCACACTTAGCATGCAATGGCTTTATCACCATAACAACTTTGGCCAAATACCATTTCCATGGCTTAACAAAGATTTGAGCCATGGCTAACATGCACATCAAGTTAGCAACCAAAACATGCATGAAACTCCTAACACAACCTCATACATACCTTAATCTTGATGCAAACTTAGCCAAATCTCCTTCTAGATCTCTTCCAAACCAAGCATGAAGCAAGAATCCTCCTTCTTCCTTAGTTTTGGCTCAAAGAAAGGATGAACAAAATTTTTTCTTTCCTTCTCTACAACTCACGGCAATGGGGGGATTACCACACTCACACACATTTTTTTTCATTTTTTATCACCCATACACCTTTGTTTATTATTTCACCCTAATGCACCAACAAAACATGTTTCATGACATGTTTAGCCCATCCTCCCTTGTCATGGCCGGCCACCACCTATAAAGGGGAATTTGACATGCAAGTCCATTATTTTGCATGCATGCTTTAATTAGTCATCACACATTTCCTATCATACTTTCAAAGTTCATTACTAAGTCCTTTCTTGTGGAATTCACCCTTATAACACTAAATCAATCATCATAAAATGTCATACATGAGCACACACATATTATAGGCATCAAAATAAATTTTTAATTATTTTTATGCCTCGGTTTTGTGGTCCCGAGACCACCTTCCGACTAGGGTCAATTTTGGGCTGTCACATATCCAAATATACTTCACATACCACATATACTTTCATGTATACACTTTGTCTTGGCTGAATCTACATCTATCATTTTCCAATGAATAATTCAATTTCAAGCCATACTATCATTTCATATTCGAATACTTATAAACTTACAATTTCACAAATTTTAATATCAAAGATCCATCTAACACTCATATATCATTTTCTAATATCACAATTTAGAATTCACGTATGGGTTTAATCAATAGCTTATGAGCAACTAAAACAAGTTTTATCCATGTTTACAACATAACCACAAATTCTCTACAAGCTGTTTTCCTGAGCAACAGTCGTTAAATTATTTGTAACTGGGGGTACGAAATTCCAAATTATGTGCCGTTAATTTTCTATGAAAATAGACTCGTACATCCTCTATCCAAAAAAATTTCAGAATTTTTGGTTTGGCCAATCAATACCAGATTTTTCTTAAAGTTTCCCCTATTTTACTGCTTGACTACTCTGACTACTCTTCACTGAGAATTTAATTTCTCATTGTACAGAATTCAAGATATGTTTTTGTTTATTTTTTTTTGAAACTAGACTCATTAAAGAGTCTAAACATTTAATTTTATCTTATAATCATTTTTGTACGATTTATAATGATTTTCCAAATACTGAATAGGGGATTTCGGAGCCGTTCTGACTCTATCTCACACAACTTTGAAAATCTCATTATCGGCAACCCCTTTACTTACACGATTTCTTTTATACGAAACTAGACGCATCAAGCTTTAATTACATAATTTATCCAGCCTTTAACTCAACTCCCACAATTTATGGTAATTTTTCCAAAACACGCTACTACTACTGTCCCTAGCAGATTTATACAATTTACTCTGTAAAGTTCTCATTCACATATTTAAAATATAATATCATATATGCCGTCATTTAGAAAAGTCATTGACCTTAACGTATATACATAATTCATATTCATCCCATTTTAAAACTTAAAACTTACAAAGGAATCAAACTCAAATACTTAAGAACTTACCTAGTATCTTTCTGAGTAGTTACAGGTCGGCTATTTCATCACTTTAGCTTTCACCTTATCCGAAGTTGTCCCTATGTGCTCTTAAGCTTAATTGAGTAAATTAAGTATATCAACTTCATATACTTCACTTAATCAAAGCAAGAAATACAATTATCCTCACTATCTCACACATATACGTTCAGTCAATCATTACTATGTTACAAGTCAAGCCTAGCTTAGGCTAGATCGAACATATATAATCTTTTAACTCAATTTACGAATCAAGACATATTAGTTATCAAAGGTTGACCATGATACACATAGTGAGCTCCATTTTTTTTTTAACTCACATTCGGCACATAAAAACATACACAAAATTTTCCACACAAGCTAGTATTTTAGTAATTAATATGATACAAGTTAAACCAAAAGTTTACAATAAAATTACAAGGTACATACATAGGGCCCATATACATGTTTATTTTAAAACACCACCCTTTAAACCCTCTAGCTCTACTTACAAAAGACTCTCATAACTAAAATCCATAAGTAAGTCATCCAATTCCACCATTTCAATAAGTATTTTATACCAAATCTAATAACTAAGTGTTATTAATGAGATTCATACCAAGACCGAATATTCATTAACAACCAAAGCATATATTCAACAATTTAACAATGTGTTTAACCTCCATGGCCGAATAGATCCTTTCTATTCCATTTAACTACCATAAATTTAAAGTATTTAAATCAAGTTCATGAGTTTCTAATTTCATTACTTCAACCATTCAAAGCCTATCTAATTTCTCAAATAGATTTCTAATACAAGAATTAAGCCAACCTACTAACCTTAACACCCACTACTTATGTACAAAAATTTATCCACCCTAGCCTATAGTTCATTCGGCCATTCTTCACTAAACCAAAAAAAATTTCATAGCAAACTCCTATGACCGAGCACACACATATACTTACGTCCCAATACTCATAATATTCAAAATTCACATTTTAATAAATTATCTTAAACAATGCCGAATCCTTAAGTGATTAAGCATCAAATTTTACTCAATTCAAAACATATAAACAACATTTATTCATGACATCAAGCATCTTTATTTCGGCTATTACTAGTATAAGCATTAACCATTCATGTTTTTAGAAAGACCAATTTCTTTCCTCAACACATTCATCATCAAAATTCAAATAAAACAATCAAAATTCCTTCCTTTATAACCATAACTGAATGCTCCATTCACCCATCATTATTGAAAATTTTAGCATGGGCTAAGCAAGAACCATGATAATTTACCTAAAACAAGTAAACATTTCACAAATTTAACACAATATACTAACCTCCCTAAAGATTCAAGTGACCAAATTCCTCCTCCTTTCTTTCTTCTATTCGCCAAGTTGAACAAAGAGAGAACTTTGTTTTCATCACCAAATTTCCTTATTTTTATTTAAAGTATAAAACCATTTAACTAAAATTAATACATATTTTAATATGAGTCCATCATCTTGGCCGGCCACTACTAGCAAAAGGGGTTATTTGACATGCAAGTCCAAGCATTTTTATAACATGCATTAATAAGTTACTTCAACATTTGCCTAACACATTTCTAAATTTTCTCACATAAGTCCTATTTAATAATTTCGCATACAAATGATAAAATTAAAGTATGAAACTTCCACACATTCATATTCACATATAATAAGCATTGAATATGACTGTTAATTATTTTTATGACTCGGTTTCGTGGTCCCGAAACCACTTTTCGACTAGGGTCAAATTAGGGGTGTCACACATTAGCTTAGCCGAATATACATGGCTTCCATACAAGTCCAAATAACACATTTAATTCACAATTTATTCCCTCAAAACTCATTTTTACAATTTAGCCCAAATAGCTCATTTCATCAAAAATTCAAGAACAAAACACGATAATCTCACATATATCTTTCATAATCCATATAAGAACACTACAAAGCTCATATAATCATCAATGGCACATTTTATAATCTTCAACAAAAATAGAAATTTAGACATGGGTTTTGAAGAACACAAAGCAACGATCACCGAAACGTAGAAATTATTAAAAACCGAGCAAAATAAGCTCACCTATTAAGACATGCACTAGCCGAACATCAAAATGCTTCAATGGCTTCTTCTTTCTCTAATTACCGGCTGAACAATGTGAAAATGCATGGCCATTTTATGTTTATTTTATTTTATTTCACATTATAAGCCATCTACCAACTTTACCCTTATTATTAACATGTAAAAATTCACCTACTAATGTCCATATTTATCCACCATTAAAACAAATGGTAAATTTGACATGCAAGGACCTTTATTTTAAAAGCCAAACCAATTAGGTGCTTTAATATTTAGCACTCAACTTTTACACTTTACGCGATTTAATCATTTTTCATAATTAAGCATAGAAATAGACATATTTAATCACAGAAATTTCACAGACATAAATTCACATATCACAGACACAGAAAATAATATTAAAATATTTTTTAAACTTGGATTTGTGGTCCCGAAACCACTATTCTGACTAGGGTCAAAACTAGACTATTACATTAAACATTCACAATCATGCAAAACTTAGTCATAAAATTTTGTTCAAATTTAAAACTTTTCAATTTCTATCTTAAAGTCCCTTATATGGGCCTACAAGGCCTTAAATGTTCTTTGAAAGTAGTTAGGGACTAAACAGGGAACTTTGAAAAGTTTAGGAAAGTTTATAAAATTTTTCTATGAAACAGAGTCACACGCCCATGTGGACACAGGGAAACGCCCGTGTGCCCTCACATGCTCGTGTCCTCAGGCCGTATAACTCTCTGACTATGACGTCATCATGCAAATGAACCACACGACCAAGCCACCACCCTTGTGCTAGGATGTGTTCCCCACTCGGCTGAGACACATGGCCATGTCCCTGGCCGTGTGGCCAACACTTAGGCTATTTTCCAAGCCTTTTGTTGTTCTTAATTCTCTCCCATACTTAAACACATCATAGGCACAAATTATAACATCAATTTGATGGTTAATCATCCTTTAGTAAAATTCAATAAAGCATTTGCATGTTGTCATGCATGTGTTTATCACATATACTCATGTTACACCAAGTTGGGCTTACCAATTCACGCTCAATAGTCTTATCATATTGATGACAATTGTTTCCAATTAACCGTAATATTTTACTCAACACTGAGTTTCAACTTAATCAACAATGTTCATGCCCAATCATTACCAACTTGCCACCATGCCACACATTTAATCCATGGCCATAACCACCTCGAATGGTCCTATGGCATTCATCATGTACATATGCCATGCACTATCCATCCATATTAATTCGCACAATCACATCACCACGTATTAACACATAGCATGGATAAATAGGCTTCCAAGTCATAACCATTATAAGCCACATCTCATGGCTACATACAATAAATCAATATAAGCCAATACATTTGGCTAATCATAACAACATTTAACATAAAAACTAAGTCCCTATATATATGCCACTCACTTGAAAATGCTTAAAATATATATATGCCAATACTCCAAGGGAAATGGCTCGATAATGTAATACTGCCTCTAACGATCTCCAACCCCGAGCTAACCTATCAACACTAAAGAAAGAAAAGGAGGGAGTAAGCTTTACACTTAGTAAGTCCATATGAAAATAATAAGCAAATGGCAACATACTTTTCAAGGTAACACAACCATAATTACAGTTTTACTTATATTCTGGTCATGTTGTTTTCTCGAGTCATAGTTACTAAATCATTTATATATGGAGCTACGAAACTTCAAATTTAGATACGCTAATTTTCCCTAAAACTAGAATCACATGTATTCTTACCATAAAATTTTCCAAATTTTTGGTCTAGACAATAAGTACATTTTATTCCTTAAAATCTCCCCTATTATGTTGTTTGACATCTTTGACCTTTCTTCACTAAAATTTATTTATCTCATAGAACGGGATTCATATAATGTTCCTATCTAATTCTCTTGAAAATAAACTCATTAAGGACATAGCCATATGAATTCTAACCCATAATTATTTTTGTACAAATTCTAGTGATTTTCCCAAGTTAAAACAGGGGATTCCAAACTCATTCTGACTCTATCTTACAAGAATTCGAATATCTCATAATATTAAATTATTTTTCTTGTGCCGTTTCTCTATTTGAAACTATACTCAATAAGCTTTCATTTCATACTTAATTCAGCTTTTAATTCGACTTCCACAATTTGTGGTGGATTTTCAAAATAGGACTACTGCTGCTGTCCAAACTGTTTTAGTGCAATATCATGATAACTATCATATGATGCCATAATAAACATAATCACAAACATAAGTTTATTCGTCATTCCAAACTTTTGACTTACTTATCACCCATATACCTCTTACCATATACTTAGCTGATTGCTCATAAGTTTGAGCACATACCTGTACTATCCTTTAACACAACCACTTATTCAAACACATCAACTATGTACATTTCAGAGATATCAATCAACAAGAATCACAAATATTTCAAGGTACATGGATGAATTCATTATACATATACACATTCAATTTCATGTTTCTCAGGTCTTGTAGATACACAATTTTATCCTTTGAATCATTGAGTTTCTCGATGGATATTTCATCAATCCATATTCAGTAGTACCCCTTTTTGGTACAAATCTCGAGTCACAATTTATACAATAGAATTGCTAGTCCAGGTAATTTCTCATTATACCATGTACCATAAGCTTTTTTGGATTGCCAGTTCAAGCTAAATCCTTAATATAATAGAGCATTTCCTTTAGAGTCAATCTGGATGGCCAGTCCAAGCTACATCTAGTCAATTAGGATTACCCATCCGGGCCAAATCCCTTCTATACTAAAATCAATGGATTACCCATCCAGGCTAAATCCTTTACATCATATTTACTCGAGAGGGTTCAACTCAGGATTACCCATCCGAGCTAAATCCTTTCTATACTGAGATCGATGGATTACCCGTCCGAGCTAAATCCTTTCTGCAACACATGTAGGATCTCATTCTCGTAAAACATGCCGTATCCATTGAAACTCAATATTCAAGCGGATTAAAACTTTTTTCAATCAAATCAGGATTTATGAACATTTCCACGTAACTAAATTTAGTCACGAGAACTTACTCGTAGAATTCTCCTAGGGTACATCCGTGTAGCAATTCATTTCATGCAAATAGTAATTCCCTATTCCTTTCACATAACATAACATTCATCACATTTTCCACATTATATTCATCATCCATAATTTCTTCTAATATGATAGATCATACAATTTATACCATACTAATAGAGAATTACCATTCAATCATGATATTGCATTATTATTACCATATGAACTTACCTCGGTTTCAAGCACGACTATTTATTTCGAATTAGTCCTTAACGTCGTTCAACCCCGTTCTAAGCCCGAATCTTATTTTCTTGACCTAACATTTCAAATATAACTTATTTATTACTCACATTATTCAAATGGGTCCATAAATCATACTTTTGTATATTTACATTTTGACCCCTAAACTTTTACATATTTTCACTTTGGTCCCTAGGCTCGTAAAATGAAATATGTTCGATTTTCCTGTACTTTAAGCCTAGAAAAACCATTATTGCTCTTATAACAGCCCACATTTCTCTTTTATTCACATGATTACTACTCATTTTACAACTTTTACACTTTAGTCCTTTTTATGCATTTCATGTAAAATCACTTAGTAAAAGTTGTTAAACATGCTTTAATCTTTCATATTCTACCAATTAACATGAAAATACTAGCTTATCATGCATGGGTAAATTTTTTAAACATAAACCCTAGCTCAAAATAATGGTAGAAATGAGTAGATCATGTTACCGGGACTTCAAAAATGCATAGAACGTTAAAAACAAGGCTCGAGAGTTCTTATTATTGAGCTTGGAAGCTTGAAAACCCTAACCATGGCTTCCCCCTTGCTACATTCGGCCAAACAAGAAGATTGACAAGGGTTTTTGGCTTGATTTTTCCCTTTTTAATCTTTTAATTACAAAATGACTAAAATGCCCTTTTTACTATTCTTTCAAATTTTAACATACAAGCCCATTTTTGTCCAAATTTTTAGAACTTGGTCAAATTACTCTTTAAGGACCTTTAATTAATAATTCAATTCAATTTCATGCATGAAGCTTCTAGAACTCAAGTTTTACTACTTATTCAATTTAGTCCCTAAAGTCCAATCGAGCACCTTAGGCACAAAATTTCTTCATGAAATTTTTACACAAGTATATCAACATGTCATAGGCCTTATAATAATCATAAAATAATTATTTATAATTTGGATTTGTGGTCTCGAAACCATTGTTCCGACTAGGCCCTAATTCGGGATGTTACAGCAAGCCAGAAAGAGTTTTGAAAATGATATTCTACAAAAAAATCAGGTCCAAGACTCTGGTGCTGATTGTTATAGATAAGATATTGTTATGTTATAGGTAAACACTTGAGGTGTATTACTATAGACATAGAACTGAAATAGTTAGTATTTAATTTTTCTTTGAAATTGTAAGATAGGAAACTGAAAATTGATTGAAGTTTGCTAATGATTTTTTTTTTTTTGAAATTGTAGATCAAATTTAAGACCATAAGATACATAATGAACAACCGTAGAATGAGGAACCATGAGGCTTAGCGTTGAGCTGTCAAGTTAACTCATTTGCTTTTTAAGGAATTGTGTCTAACCTTGAGACGAATGACATCGTGATTGCACCTACTTCTGAAGGTGAAAACCAAGATGTTGGGGATGATGCAGTGTCCCAAGCGATATTAGGAGTCTTAGAAAAAGTTTTCAAGATTATGGTTGAAAAGACTAATATGGAGGGAGAGAGTAAATGCTTAGAGTGAAAGTTCAATAAAGGAGAGAGTCTACTTTCACTGGTCCAAATTTGCGACCTTTAAATTGGGCCAGAGGAGCCAGTCCTCAATAAAAGGTTATAGTAGTTATTAATGGAGAGACTGTTAGATTAGATAATATTTCGATTTTTAGATATTGTGGTAAGTGTAATCAAGTAGAGTTTCTATCAAAATTGGGAATTGGGTAGAACAATCTGTTAGTAACGTTTCTTTAATTAGATATGCAAAATATATGTTGGGAATTTAAAGAGACGCATTGTCTGGAATTATGTTGGAATCAGAGTTGCACATCGAAAGCTTGGTGGCCTGGTTTGAAGGAAAAGGGATAACAAATTTTGTGACTAAGAAAATTTCGTGGATGAAATTTCTTTACAGAAGGGAGAATTGTAACATCCCAAAAATCGAAGGTTAGTAGAAACAGGTTTGTGATTCAAAAGATAGTGATCATGCCTTAATTTTTTAAATCATCTATGCATTTTTAGGAAATAAATGAGGTATTGGTTTCTTGGTTAAGGTAAGTGTAACGTTTTTTGAAACCCAAGTTCAAATCCCTTCTCTTGCATGATTTTTTTTTTTATTTTGAAAATTTTGCCTTGAACCTTAGTATGGGACATGTCTTATTTTTTTCAAATAAATATTTCAAATTATATCAAGAATGAGTTATTGTTTTGATGGTTAAATATTAGTGAATTTATCCTTGAGGTCCTAACTTCAATTCCTTTCCCATGCAATAATTTAATTTTTTGACAAAAACCCTTATTTTATTGTGTGGGTCATCCAAGCCTAGTTAACCTATGTATAAATATTAGTTTTTCACTAATAAACGGCCTGTAATCATACTTCTCATTTCCCTAGCCATTACTCTCCTCCTCTCTGCCCTTTTATTTTAACTTTTTTTTTCCTTTTCTCCATTGTTGTCGTCGCCTACACCTAGTTTTTTCATCTCTTTCTTTCTACACCTAGTTTTTTCATCTCTTTCTTTTTTTCTTTTTCCCACAAGATTTGTTAACATATTCCCCACCATATTTCTATCATTTTTCCTCATTAAAAATCAGCCCCAAATCTGAAATCTTGAAATCCAAGATTGATCCCGAACATTGCCAAGAAAGTGCCATTGCTGTTTCTCTCAACTAGCTTGGGTAAGGTCTCTTTTCTCTTTAATTTCTTGATTAATTTTGTCAATTAAAAACCAAAATTTCCAGATCTTGAATTTGGGGTATTTTAAATTATTTCAAAGGTATTTTTCCATATTTTAATGAGATCTCAAACTGTTTTAAAATTCAGCCCCAATTTTTGCCACCATGGGTGGTGGTGCGTGTGCCTATGTGCAAGAAAGGGGGCTGTTTTCTTTCTTGGTTCTTAATTATATTTCTCCATCCTTAATTTTAGTTCTTGAGCCCTCATAATCATATTTTAAACCCATTTCAATTAGGTAAAATCAATCTTGATTGATTGGCCATTCGAAACCCACAAATTGTGAAACGTAAGTGCAATTAAGGGTAACTAGTTTGTTATTTCGACATAGTTGTTGGGTAAAGGTTATGAATTGATTAAATGAAGGAATTTAATCATTAATTAGCTAATTCTTTTCTAGTATAGTATTGAATTAAAATGCCCTAAATCATCTATAAAGGCAAAGAACGATTGTACATACGGTTCGCATCGATACAGTGTAAGGAACCTAACTAGTTTAAATTCATAAAATAGTTATAATTTCAATGATTGGTTTGAACTCATAAGTGGGTTTTTGGGGTTGGTTTAATGGTAAATTTATTTTATTTATATTTAATTTTGGTTTAGTTTTGTTCAAGGCATTATTAAGGAGGGAAGATTCGCTAGTGTGCTGCGAGGAAACGAAAAATAAGGTGTGGGTCCTAAACTCATAAAATTGTTTGAAAATGTTAAATATCATGTTATATTTGATAAATTAGCTTATTGATTGGATTAGCTTAAAATTCAAACTATTGATTTTATGAGTGGTCGAACCAGGTATGTTTCAAGCCTTAAAAGATTGACATGTTGGCAAAATTGCTAGTTTGATAATATGAATGTTTGATTGAGTTTGTAATTGCATATTTTAGTTATGGGATATGAGAATATTTGACTAAATGATATAATGTGTTGAGACATTAAGCTTATGTATGATTTAAATGCATGAGATATTTGTTATATTGTGCACTGAAAATGGTGTATTTATGCACAATGAAAATCCATAAAGTATGTGAAATTAAACGATATTAATTGATACTTTCACAATGGCAATTTGAAAGATTGGAACACTATTTCCATTTACTAAAAGTATTTGATTACTAAGGACATTATAAGCATGTCAAATGAATGTGAGAAGTATTGAGATTTGATTATGTATGAGATTGTGTGACATATTGCATATGCATTGGGTTGAGATTTTTTAGTTGATGGAGGAGTTTCGTGGAGTACTGGTGACATCTTAAGTCCGCATTATTCGTAGTCAGTGCATTGCATCTGGAGTACCAAGGCGAATGGCGATTTATTACACTTTTACTGGCGATTTATTTGCATTTTTACTGGTAAAATTTTTTGCATATTGTTATCGGTGGTTTTAACCACAATGGGCCTAAGCCCATAATGTTTTGGAGTTCAAATGACGGGTTCCAGGAAACTCGTGCTGTGTAGCGGATGGTATAGGTAGGAACGTTTTTGTATTGAATCATTGTAACACCCCTAACCCATATCTTTCGCCGGAATAGAGTTACGGAGTATTATTGGAGTTTACAGAATATTTATAGATAATTCATGTCATTTATTATTCATTTATCAAGATTATTCATAACGTCCCTAGAATGGACCCTCGAGCCCAATATGAGTATTAGAATTGAGTCGGGACTAAATCGAGAACTCAGAGAAATTTTCGCAAAATTTTTAAACTTTTCCTAGATACAGGGTGCACACGCCCGTGCGTCTACCCTTGTGGACAAAATAAAACTATTTCCTAGCTTTATTTCTCACCCAAATTTTCCAATAACCTACACTAAAACTTACATGTATATACCAGCCAATTCAAGTATTAATTCCAAGTCAATTCTAACATCTAATATGATATTTTATCATATGCAATCATGATTATAATCTTACCTTTATTTAATTTATAGGTTAAGCATAACTTAATCAATCATATTCAATAAACTTAGCACATAGGTATTTGTTTTAATAAAACCTTATAATTATACCAAGCAAAACATTACTAACCATTCCAATAGCAAGTTTACAAACCACTTCATATGCCATCAAAGGCCAAATTACCTACACATGCCATTATACCAAAATGAGGTTATTATTTATACCAAAACAAGCTAGTAGATGGTGTGATGATGCTCCAACTGTTCCCAACCTTCATGAGCTTCCGAGCACTATAAAACAAAGAAAATAAAACCTAGAAACCATTATATGCTTAGTAAATTCGTATACTAGGAATTGAAACTTACCAATCACATTTAACAACACTAAGCATATAATTAACATGCTTTCATCATTTTGACAAATTTACCTAAACACATATACTCAATCAAGCAAGTTAGTCATATAATACATGTAAATGTTAAATAAACATAGATGAGTTCATCATATAATCCTTCATCAAACAATCCAAAAGCATTCAGGGCACAATTCTATTTATCTCATCATTTTCTCATGTCAATAGTGTTATCCATTGAATTATTAAAATATCGATGGATACTCAAATAGTACACTCAAGGTGTACATATCTATAAATTGTCAATTCTTATTCAGGGAACATACTCTTGAGCTACATGTCAGGATGCTCAAACGAGCCATGTAATCATGTAACAGGACATTTATCCGAGCTAATCAAGAAACTCATAAGAGTTTTTACTCAGAAGCTCATAAAGCCTTTCAGATATCTCCGAGGAGATAATATCAGACAGCTTCAAATAAGGTAATAGATAGTTCAAGTGAACTTAACAGGATGCTCATGAAGAGCTGCATTTTTGTCTGCATTATATACAGGATCAAAACCAATCACATATCAAGACGCTCATAAAGAGCCGCAGTAATGTACAAAAAATGCAAAATCATTACCGATCAGGATACTGGTAGGAACTATATGTCAGGATGCTCGAGAGGCCTATATCGAGATTACTCGTTTGAGCTAAATCCCTTCTGCAACATATGTAGAATCACATTCACGTATGGCAAATCACATGTATCCATCGATTTTCATAGTTTAGACGGAACTTAACATTTTATTGACCTTTTCTATCATGTGATCATTCATATATTTATAACATTCATATAGTCACATAAACACTTATTTCATTCAAAATAAATATAACATTCAATTCAAACATGTTAACATACATATAAGTTACACGAACTTACCTCGATAATAGTTCATATAAGAAAATCTACTAATCCAAAACTTTCTCTTTTCCTCGATCTAGCTTTGAATTTGTGTTATCCGGATATATATAAATTAATTTAATCATCAATTTCTCACATTTCATATTCTATTGAACTCAATTTACATCCTAGTGAAGATTACCATTTTGCCCCTAAACTTTTCATAAATTTCAATTTCATCCATAGGCTCGAAAAATGAAATTTTTGCAATCTACTCATTATTAGAAGTCTAACCAAAATTTCAATATAAAATTTACCGCACATGTATTATATAAAATTTAGAATTTTTCTTCAATTGTCACAACTTTACAATTTTGTCCCTAAATCACAATTTCATCAAAATTCACTTTGTAAAAGTTGTTTATCTATCAACAATCTTTCATTTTCTACGATAAATTTCAAATTTTCAGCATATTCATCCATGGAAAAGATTCTATACTTTGATAACTTTTCAAATTGATCCCCAATCTAGGTAGATTAGGTTATCCCAATATCAAAAATTTAAAAATTACTAAAAATGGGACAAGAATACTTATCCAATTAAACTTGATTATTTTCTTCTCTCTCTCCTAGGGTTTTCATGCGTTTTAGGGATGAAGATGATAACAATATGATGATATTTCTTATTTATTAATTTATCATCTTTTAATTATTTTAGTTTCCAATTTAGTCCTTAACCTTTTCTAATTTTTCCATAAATGAATCACCAAACATATCTATTAACTTTTCTTTAATGGTCTAATTACCGTATAAGGACCTCAAGTTTTGAATTCCATAGCTATTTAATCATTCTAGCTACTAGAATCCAACTTTAACATTTTATGCAATTTAGTCCTATTTGTAATTAAGCATAAAATCGATAAAATTTTCTTATCAGAATTTTCTTATGACGTTCCTAACAAAATACTAACCATGCAAAAATATAAAAATAGATTTACATTTTGACTCAAATTTGTGGTCCCGAAACCACTGTTCCGATTTCACATCAAATGGGCTGTTACAACTCTCCCCTTAAGAATTTTTGTCCTCAAAAATCTTACCAGTAAAGAGATTGGATATTTCTTTCTCATGGTATCCTCTGGTTCCCAAGTAGCTTCTTCTATACCATGTCGTTCCCAAAGAACTTTTACTAAAGCCACCTTTTTGTTTCTTAATTCGTTTGTTTCACAGGCCAAAATTTTAATTGGTTCTTCACTATATGTCCTATTAATCTGAATTTCTACTTCTGACGGTGAAATAACATGTGATGGATCTGATCAATATCGTCGTAACATAGACACATGAAAAATATTATGAATCCGATCATGTAACACCCTGATTTTTGGGATTTTCGTAATTATCGAGATTTTGGTAGATTTTGTAAAGTTTGGTATTTGGTTGTGAAATCCATAATTGGAGTATGTAAATGGGCTTATGGAAGGCCCATGTGTTGGCCAAAACCCGGTAGAATTTTTAAATTTTGGACTTAAGGAGTTAGGGGCATTGGATAGGTGGCCTTATTAAAAGATGTGGGTAAAATGTAACACAGAGAGCCCCTGGCAAATTGGCTAAGTGACGCCACTAGGGAGCTATAAAGGTGGCGTGTAAGTGGTTGGGGGAAGGCCAAGGTTCAATTCGCTAAGCTGGCAATTGTGTTGTTATTTTTATGCCTTGAGCATGCAGAAGTTTAAAGACGAATAGAACTCTGTTGGAGAGAGTTTGAATCAGTTGAATGCTTGAATTAAGGAGTGATAAGGGGAGAGATTTTAGGGATTTGAAGGGAGGCATAGAGTTGGCCAAATAGTGGGGATTAGGGAGGAGAAATCGGCTTGGGGATTTTGAGGGTAGTATTTCAGCATTAAGGGCTATAGTTGTGCCGATTTTCTTCTGTTAAACACCATAGAGTCATTCTTTTCTTCGTTTTTCCTCTCTAGCCGAAAACACCACTCTCTTCATCCAGTTTCTTTCTCTTTTATTACCAAAACCAAACCAATACTCCCTTTCTTTTCATCTACTACTTCCTTTCTTTTCATCCCCCTTGCCGAATCGTCACAAGAACTGAAACCTTTGAAGGTCGGTTGTGCCGTATGCTTTTAGACCAGCATCTTCTCTATTCTCCTTATTTGTAGTTACTGACCCCTTCATCTGGTATGTACTCGTTTTCCAAAACGTTTTAGTGGTAAATGTTGAGAAAAGCTGAAACCCCCCTATGGTTTAGGGAGGTTGTCTATTTGAAGCATAGGCCTTATGGGGGCCTTTCCTTTTGCCCTGTATGGTTTGTGTAGTAAAATAGATAACTTTAGAGGAGGGGCAAGGCTTGGAGTATCAGTTTTGGATAAGCTTGAACCGAATCATCGAACCCTGTGAAGGTAAGGGATCTATGGCTATTAGGGATTCCTTAGCCGAATATGGTAAGGTGGACTTTGGGTTTGATTGCTTGAACTGTAAACTAAGTATGGTGCTGTTTAATTGTAGGTTGTCGTGGGAGACTTTGTTAGCGAACGTCACAAAGCAGGTGTGTAATAACCCCCCGTAAGATTTTAGATTAATATTCGCTGAAAAGCCGAAATGTTTAAATCTGGCATTTTGGAAACTTGAGATTTCGCATGTGGTTTTAGATGCGATAGATACGACATGGTCGGTGTTGGGATCAATGGAACAAGTAAGAGCACAAATTTTGTGCATGTTGGTAAGTTGGGCCTCAAGGAGCTAGAATTGGGCCCAATGGGCTTCGGGCCATTTGGGTAAAATTGATAGATAATGGAAATTGGAAAAAGTTGCATGTTAACACGGTGAGTACTGTTGTAAAATTTGGGTTAAGAGGGCTTAATGGGCTAAATTGGCATTCGTAGGGCCCATTAGGGGTTTTGGGCCCAAAAGCCCGATTTTGTTAAAACGCGTTAAAATCATAGTTTAAACACTTGGAATCTGATAATTGTTAATGAACGTGGAAAACCTGTAATATTTGGAAAATTTTCAGAATTACCCTTAAAATATGAAAAATGACTGTTTTGCCCCTAGGTAAAAATGACCATTATACCCCTAGGGTTTAATTATGAATATGATGCATGAGATTTTGATATACATGATATGACATGATATGCACATGATATGTTATCAGATGCACATGATATACTCACTATATGCATGGGTTGGGTTTGATATGAATAGAGGAAGTGCAAAAAGGGCTTTGCCCGAGTTTATCAAAAGGGCTTTGCCCAGTTATTAAAAAGAGGCTAGGCCTCGATTATGATAAAGCACTATCTTTGCACGGTGGAGAGTTTGGTTGGGTGGGTTGAGTTATTCCCCACATGGAGAGCTTGGTTGGTACGGGTGGAGAGTAGTGGATGGTGGGTTGAGTAGTCTCCCCAAATGGGCTTGCATACATTCATTAATATTATATGAGACATTGAAATGGGCCTATAGGCCATACCGCTTACAGTAAAGGCTTCGGCCTACTGATATGAATTTTGAAAAGGCTTCGGCCCAGTGTTATGAATTATGAAAGGCTTCAGCCCAGTATATGTTGAGATTGAATTTGGGCTTAGGCCTAGTATGCTGAGATTAGTTTGGGCTCTGAAAGGGGCTTGTTGCACACTAAGTTTCCAAACTCACCCCCCTTCCTTAACCTTGTAGGTGAGCCTTGATGTGGAGACTTGGAGCCGGAGGGGATTCAGAGTGGCTGTGCTGATCGTTTCCGAACTTTGCAATAAGTAACTGGTTTTTTCAAGTTTTATCGTAGTTATTATTATTATTTGGTTTTGGGTTGTAATAAGGCCTTTTTATTTTTCTGGGATTATTTTATTTTATACTATATGTTTTACTGTTATTAATCTAAAATGGCTAGACTTAGGGTGCGTTTTCAAAACGATACTTGTTTCCAAAATAATGCAACGATACAATCAATCGGTTAATGAAAACAACTATTTAAATGAATTACAACTCAATTTTCATAGAAAACCTAATCTCGCGCCAAAGTGTGGCAATGGTTGTGAGCATGTCTAGGATTGGATCCAATCGAGAGCCTGGTACTTAAGCAGCCTTCATGGCTCACCTCCTCTGTTTCGGATACTTACCTGGTGCTAAGCTTCCATTCACTTTAGCAAAGACCATCTTTTAAAACACTAAGAAGGGCATTGGAAAGGCTTGGGTTTTCTTAAAGGCTTCAAAGTGACATGTCAGATTCGGTCATAATGTTTGGGCTGGGTTTGGGGTGTTGAATTTTGTGGTATCAGAGCCAGGTTACAACAACTCAGCTGTGGGTTTTTAACGGGTCAAAAATCAAGAATTTCAAAACAAAGGTATTTAAATCAATTTTTAAGAATTTCTATTTTTTTGTGACCAAATACATGTTTTTTTTTTGTTTTGTTTGTTTTAAATGGATAGAACTGAGATCCTACTATGACACTTTAGATAGGGTAGAGCTGTAAAACGATAGGATTAAGACTGTAGCTAGGCTATGACGTTGCGAAAACAATCCTTGAACTGCTATATTTCCATAAGACATCTCGTAATAAACAATTGAAATATTAAACCAATGTCATAAAATTCGTAATCAGATAATTCGATATGAGTACAAGAGGAACTCGTGGACGAGGCCGCAGACGTGGTCGCGGAAGGGTGCAAGCTGAATCTTCATCCTCAGGGCATAGGCCAGCTGAGGAGGCATTCGTGCCACAGGCAACTGAGACTAGGTCATATGATCGGGTTGTGGGGGACGATGCTTTGTCCCAAGCAATGTTAAGGGTTTTGGAAAGGGTTACTGGAGCTAGTACCGAGACAGCAAATAGGGGATCCATATTTGAGCGACTTCGGACTAACGAAGCGGAGGTTTTTAGGGGCATGTCTGGAGTAGCCCCAAATGTGGCTGAATATTGGCTAGAGGCAACAGAGTAGATTATGGACGACCTAGATTGAAGGGGGCCGTGTTGTTGCTACGAGATGAGGCATACCGGTGGTGGATCACTATAAGGGAGAGTACCCCGATCGAACGAGTAACCTGGGAACTGTTCAAGACTACTTTTAAGGGGAGGTATGTTGGAGCTAGTTATGTGGATGCCCGTCGAAAGGAATTTTTGAATCTGGCTCAGGGAAATAAGATTGTTGCAGAGTATGAGGCGGAATTCTTGAGGCTGAGTCGATATGCTAGTGGGATAATTGTGATCGAATATGAGCACAGTGTTCGGTTCGAGGATGGCCTCCACGATGAACTTAGGGTGCTGATAGCTCCACAGAGGTAGCGTGATTTCGCTGCATTGGTAGAGAAGGCTAAGATAGCCGAGGAAGTAAAACAAACTGAACGGCAGAATCGTGAGAGGGATCGACCCAGATTTAGGAGGGATTCTGGACCCTCGGGTTGCAAATAGGAATACTAAAAGAGCTAGAATGGAGGAACCGGTTCGAGTAGTTCCGGTGAATACCTTTAGACCGCAGGCTTGCAGGGACTGTGGCAGAGTACATATAGGGGAGTGCTGGAAACGAACTGGGGCTTGTTTCTGATATGGGTCAAAGGAACATAAGTTCAGAGAGTGTCCTCGGAGAGCGGCTCAGGATCAAGATGCAGAGCAAAGAGGTGTCCAACAGTCGCGAGGAGGACCACCACCACAGAGAGGCCGTGGGTAAAGTAGGAGTGGTAATGGTAATGGACGTGGACGTGGGGCACCTGGCAGGGGTGCTGGACATGTTGAAGCTTGACAACCGGTGTTGGTTTATGCTGCACGGTGTCGTGAGGAGGGTGATGCCCCTGATGTTATAACCGGTACGTTCTTCATTCATAGCACGCCTTACACTACTTTGATTGATGTGGGTTCCACTCATCCGTATGTTGCTTGTAATGTATCTGGGACGTTGGGTAAGCTTTCTGAGGAGACTGTGAGTGGGGTATCTGTGATAAGTCCTTTAGGGCACTCGGTTAAGGTAGATAAACTCTTTAGGGAGGTGCCCTTAGAGACACAAGATAGGATATTTGTAGAAGATTTGATGGAGCTGCCATTTGGGGATTTTGATCTTATTTTGGGAATGGACTGGCTAACTAAGCATAGGGCGATGTTGGATTGTGCTGTTAAGAGAATGGTGTTAAGAACTGCCAAGGATGAGGAGATAATGGTCATAGGGGAGCGAATGAACTATTTGTCCAATGTTGTCTCGGCTTTAAGGGCTGAGAAGTTGATTCGAAAAGGTTGTGAGGTATTTTTAGCATTTGTGAGTCAAGCTAAACCTGAGGGGATGACTGTAGAGTCAGTTAGGACCATCAAAGAATTTCAAGATGTATTTTCAGAGGAACTTCCTAGACTACCTCCGAATAGAGAAGTCGAGTTCGGAATCGACTTGTTACCTGGAACGGCTCCAATGTCCATTGCACCTTATCAGATGGCACCAAAGGAGTTGGTGGAACTGAAAGCTCAGATCCATGAACTGTTGGATAGAAGGTTTATAAGACCAAGTGTTTCTCCATAAGGCGCACCGGTGTTGTTAGTAAAGAAGAAAGATGGGACCATGCGGATGTCTATTGACTATCAGCAGTTGAACAAACTGATGATTTGACGATCTGTTCGACCAACTGAGAGGAGCCTCGGTATTTTCTAAGATTGACCTTTGGTCAGGATATCATCAGTTGAGAGTCAAAGAAGAGGATATTCATAAGACGGCATTCAGAACTCAATATGGTCATTACGAGTTTCTGGTTATGCCCTTTGGTTTGACTAATGCACCGGCAGCATTCATGGATCTGATGAATCAGGTATTTCAATTGTACTTGGATCAGTTCGTAGTCGTTTTTATCGATGATATCTTAGTGTACTCAGAAATGGAAGAGAAGCATGATGAGCATCTTCGTATTGTGCTGCAAGTGCTGAGGGAAAAGCAACTCTATGCAAAGTTCAGTAAGTGCGAGTTTTGGTTGAATGAAGTAAATTTCTTGGGGCATGTTGTGTCTGCTGAGGGGATCAAGGTAGACCCTCGGAAGATTGAGGCAATTCTGGAGTGGAAGCCACCGAGGTCAGTAACAGAAATATGGAGTTTTTTGGGGTTGGCAGGTTATTATCGAAGATTTGTGGAAGGATTTTCTATGTTGGCAGCACCGTTAACGAAACTTATAAGGAAGAGAGCACCGTTCGTTTGGACAAGTAAGCAGCAAGAGGCCTTTGAGAAGTTAAAGAAGGTTCTGACTAAGGCACCAGTGTTGATTCAGCCAGAGTCTGGTAAGGATTTCACTGTGTATAGTGACGTGTCACATGTAGGTTTGGGCTGTGTGTTGATGCAAGAGGGTAAAGTGGTCGCTTATGCTTCACGACAGCTTAAGTCTCATGAGGTAAACTATCCTACTCATGACTTGGAGTTGGCAGCAGTGATCTTTGTACTTAAGATACGGAGGCACTACTTGTATGGGGAAAGATGCATTACCTATACAGATCATAAGAGTCTTAAGTACTTGCTGACTCAAAAGAGTTGAATCTTAGGCAACGAAGGTGGATAGAGTTGTTAAAGGACTATGACTGTTCGATTGAGTACCATCCGGGTAAGGAAAATGTCGTGGCTGATACGTTAAGTCGAAGGATTGTGGCGGAATTGAGGACAATGTTTGCTCGTTTAAGCTTGTTTGACGATGGAAGTTTATTGGTAGAATTACAAGTGAGACCGACTTGGGTGAAGCAGATTAGGAAGTAGCAGTTGGTGGATAAGTCGTTGGTTTCTCGGTTACAGCAAGTTGAGAAAGGGGAGAATCCAGACTTTGGATAAATAGTGATGGGGTTCGTTGTTTTCAAGGAAGAATTTGTATGCCGAAGGACTCTGATTTGAGGTTGATGATCCTGAGAAAGGCTTATGGTGTACCTTGTGCTATGCATCCAGGAGGGAGTAAGATGTACCAAAGACTTGCGAGAGCTATATTGGTGGCCTGGGCTTAAGCGAGAAGTGACTGAATTTGTGGGAAAATGTTTGACCTGTCAACAAGTAAAGGCCGAGCATCAACTGCCTTCAGGATTGTTACAACCAGCGAAGATACCACTTTGGAAATAGGAAAGGGTAACCATGGATTTTGTGAGTGGTCTACCATTGACACCTTCAAAGAAGGACTTAGTTTGGGTGATTGTGGATAGATTGATGAAATCTGCCCATTTCATACCTATCCAAGCTGATTACTCACTTCAGAGGTTGGCCAAGTTGTATGTGGTGGAGATAGTGCGGTTGCATGGGGTGCCAGTATCGATAATTTCTGACCGAGACCCTAGGTTTACATCTTGGTTTTGGCAAAAGTTGCATGAGGCGTTGGGAACGCGATTGGATTTTAGTACGGCTTTCCACCCTCAGTCGGATGGGCAATCAAAGAGGGTCATTCAGATCCTAGAAGACATGTTGAGAGGTTGTGTTATTGATTTTAGGGGCAGTTGGGATGATTACTTGCCATTGGCGGAGTTCGCGTATAACAACAGTTACTAAGCAAGTATTCAGATGGCTCCTTACGAGGCACTATGTGGGCCAAGGTGTCGTTCGCCTACTTGTTAGGCAGAGTTGGGGGAAAGGCAAGTACTTGGACCAGAGTTGGTAGCAAATACTGAAGACGAAGTTAAGGTGATCAGGAATCGGCTAAAGGAAGCAGCAGATCGACAAAAGTCTTATGCTGACCTAAAGTGTAAGGATATTGAGTATGCTGTAGGGGACATGGTCTTTTTGAAGGTTTCATCGTGGAAGAAGATTTTGAGGTTTGGTAAGAAAGGCAAGTTGAGTCCACAGTTCATTGGGCCTTATCGAATCCTTAAACGAATAGGGCCGGTGGCTTATCAGCTAGAGTTACCTCCAAAGCTGGATCGTATTCACGACATCTTTCATGTGTCCATGCTAAGGCGATATCGTTCTGACCCTACTCATATCGTGCCAGTTGCAGAAATTGAGGTACAGTCAGATTTGACCTTCGAAGAAGAACATGTGCAGATACTTGATCATGACGTCAAGGTGCTGAGAAGAAAGTCAATCCCATTGGTGAAGGTACTTTGGAGAAACCATGGCAAAGAAGAAGCTACTTGGGAGATAGAGGAGACGATGCGTCAACAGTACCCTCAACTGTTTGGATCAGGTAAAATTTCGAGGCTGAAATTTCTTTAAGGAGGGTAGAGTTGTAACACCCTGATTTTTGGGATTTTCGTAATTCTCGAGATTTTGGTAAATTTTGTAAAGTTTGGTATTTGGTTGTGAAATCCATAATTGGAGTATGTAAATGGGCTTAGGAAGGCCCATGTATCGAAAAAAACCTGATAGAATTTTTGAATTTTGGACTTAAGTAGTTAACGGCATTGGATAGGTGGCTTTATTAAAAGATGTGGGTAAAATGTAATACAAGAGAGCCCCTGGCAAAGTGGCTAAGTGACGCCACTAGGGAGCTATAAAGGTGGCATGTAAGTGGTTGGGAGAAGGCCAAGGTTTGATTCGCTAAACTGGCAATTGTGTTGTCATTTTTATGCCTTGAGCATGCAGAAGTTTGAAGCCGAATGGAACTCTGTTGGAGAGAGTTTGAATCAGTTGAATGCTTGAATTAAGAAGTGATAAGGGGGGAGATTTTAGGGATTTGAAGGGAGGCATAGAGTTGGCCGAATAGTGGGGATTAGGGAGGAGAAATTGGCTTGGGGATTTTGAGGGTAGTATTTCAGCATTAGGGGCTATAGTTGTGCCGATTTTCTTATGTTAAACACTATAGAGTCATTCTTTTCTTCCCTTTTCCTCTCTAGCCGAAAACATCACTCTCTTCATCCAGTTTCTTTCTCTTTTATTACCAAAACCAAACCAATACTCCCTTTCTTTTCATCTACTACTTCCTTTCTTTTCATCCCCCTTGCTGAATCGTCACAAGAGCCGAAACCTTTGAAGGTTAGTTGTGCCATATGCTTTTAGACCAGCATCTTCTCTGTTCTCCTTATTTGTGGTGACCAACCCCTTCATTTGGTAAGTACTCGTTTTCCAAACCATTTTAGTGGTAAATGTTGAGAAAAGCCGAAACCCCCCTATGGTTTAGGGAGGTTGTCGATTTGAAGCATAGGCCTTATGGGGTCCTTTCCTTTTGACCTGTATGGTTTGTGTAGTAAAATAGATAACTTTGGAGGAGTAGCAAGGCTTGGAGTATCAGTTTTGGATAAGCTTGAATCGAATCGTCGGACCCTGTGAAGGTAAGGGATCTATGGCTATTAGGGATTCCTTAGCCGAATATGGTAAGGTGGACTTTGGGTTTGATTGCTTGAACTGTAAACTAAGTATGGTGATGTTTAATTGTAGGTTGTCGTGAGAGACTTTGTTAGCGAACATCACAAAGCAGGTGTGTAATAAAGATCTTAGATTAATATTCGCTGAAAAGCCAAAATGTTTAAATTCGACATTTTAGAAACTTGAGATTTTGCATGTGGTTTTAGATGCGATAGATACGACATGGTCGGTGTTGGGATCAATGGAACAGGTAAGAGCGCAAATTTTGTGCACGTTGGTAAGTTGGGCCTCAAGGGGCTGGAATTAGGCCCAATGGGCTTCGGGCCATTTAGGTAAAATTGATAGATAATGGAAATTGGAAAAAGTTGCATGTTAACACGGTGAGTACTGTTGTAAAATTTGGGTTAAGAGGGCTTAGTGGGCTAAATTGGCATTCGTAGGGCCCATTAGGGGTTTTGGGCCCAAAAGCCCGATTTTGTTAAAACGCGTTAAAATCATAGTTTAAACACTTGGAATTTGATAATTGTTAATAAATGTGGAAAACCTGTAATATTTGGCAAATTTTCAGAATTACCCTTAAAATATGAAAAATGACTGTTTTGCCCCTAGGTAAAAATGACCATTATACCCTTAGGGTTTAATTATGAATATGATGCATGAGATTTTGATATACATGATATGACATGATATGCACATGATATGTTATCAGATGCACATGATATACTCACTATATGCATGGGTTGGGTTTGATATGAATAGAGGAAGTGCAAAAAGGGCTTTGCCCCAGTTTATCAAAAAGGGCTTTGCCCCAGTTATTAAAAGAGGCTAGGCCTCCAGTTATGATAATGACTATCTTTGCCGATGGAGAGTTTGGTTGGGTGGGTTGAGTTATTCCCCACATGGAGAGCTTGGTTGGTACGGGTGGAGAGTAGTGGATGGTGGGTTGAGTAGTCTCCCCAAATGGGCTTGCATACATTCATTAATATTATATGAGACATTGAAATGGGCCTATAGGCCATACCGCTTACAGTAAAGGCTTCGGCCTACTGATATGAATTTTGAAAAGGCTTCGGCCCAGTGTTATGAATTATGAAAGGCTTCAGCCCAGTATATGTTGAGATTGAATTTGGGCTTAGGCCTAGTATGCTGAGATTAGTTTGGGCTCTGAAAGGGGCTTGTTGCACACTAAGTTTCCAAACTCACCCCCCTTCCTTAACCTTGTAGGTGAGCCTTGATGTGGAGACTTGGAGCGGAGGGATTGAGTGGTGTCTTGATCATTTTCGAACTTTGCAATAAGTAACTGGTTTTTTCAAGTTTTATCGTAGTTATTATTATTATTTGGTTTTGGGTTGTAATAAGGCCTTTTTATTTTTCTGGGATTATTTTATTTTATACTATATGTTTCTTGTTATTAATCTAAAATGGCTAGACTTAGGGTGCGTTTTCAAAAGCGATACTTGTTTCCAAAATAACGCAACGATACAATCAATCGGTTAATGAAAACAACTATTTAAATGAATTACAACTCAATTTTCATAGAAAACCTAATCTCGCGCCAAAGTGTGGCAATGGTTGTGAGCATGTCTAGGATTGGATCCAATCGAGAGCCTGGTACTTAAGCAGCCTTCATGGCTCACCTCCTCTGTTTCGGATACCTACCTTGTGCTTAGCTTTCATTCACTTTAGCAAAGACCATCTTTTAAAACACTAAGAAGGGCATTGGAAGAGGCTTGGGTTTTCTTAAAGACTTCAAAGTGACATGTCAGATTCGGCCATAACGTCTGGGCCGGGTTTGGGGTGTTACAGATCTAGTTCTGGTGGGAAGGCTAATCAGTATGCAACAAGTCTAATTCTTTCTATGATATCATATGGTCCAATAAATTGTGGACTCAATTATCCTTTACGGCCAAACAGAAGAACTTTCTTCCAAGGTGATACTTTCAAGAATACCTTGTCACCAACTTGAAATTCTATTTCTTTTCGTTTAAGATCAGTATAGGACTTTTAATGATCAGAGGCTGCTTTCCAATTGTCCTACATTACTTTCACCTTTTCTTCAGTTTCACGGACTAAGTCAACTCAGTGTATCTTTTTCTCACTAAGCTCTGTCCAATACATTGGTGTTCTACACTTTCTGCCGTACAAAGCTTCGTATGGTGCCATTTTGATATTGGACTGATAACTATTATTATAAGCAAATTCAACTAAAGGCAGATATTTTTCCCAGTTTCATTGAAATTCCAAAATACAACATCGAAGCATATAACTTTGAAAATCTGTATCACACATTCAGATTGACCATCTATCTGGGGATGGAATGCAACACTGAAATGTAACTGTGTACCCAGAGCTTCTTGCAATTGGCTCCAGAATCGAGATGTAAATCGAGGATCTCTATCTAAAATAATGGAGACAGGTACTCCATGCAATCTAACAATTTAGTCAATTTATCCAAGGAAAAATCCATACGTACCGGAATAAAATGTGCAGACTTTGTCAATCGATCAACAATTACCTAAATGGCATCTTTCTTCTTTGGAGATAGGGGTAATCTTGATACAAAATCCATGGTAATTCTTTCCCATTTCCATTTTGGTATCGTAACTAGCTATAATAATCCAGAAGGTAACTGATGTTCAATTTTTACTTGCTGACATATCAAACATTTTGATACAAACTCAGAAATATCTTGTTTCATTCTCAACCACTAATACATCTTTTTCAAATTATTGTACATTTTATTACTACTAGGATGAATAGACATGTTACCATTATGAGCTTCAATAAAAATATTCTGTACTAGTTCTAAATTTTTTAGTACACATATTCTACCTTTAAATAACAAACATCCATCAGTCCCGATCTGAAATTATAAATCAGAAGTCGATACACATTGAATATGTTTTGCTTGTAACTTACTATCATCTTTCTGAGCTTCAGAAATCTGCAGCAAAAACGTCGGTCTAGTTTTTAACTTAGCTATGATTGAACCATCATCAGATAACATTAATCGAGTATTCATTGCTCTTAAAGCAAATAGGGATTTTCTACTCAGAGCATCTGCAACCACATTGGCTTTTCCCGGATGATAGTCAGTAACCAACACATAATCTTTCAATAACTCAAATCACCTGCGTTGTCTCAAATTCAAATCTTTCTGTGGCATCAAATACTTCAAACTTTTATGATCAGTAAATATATGACATTTTTCATCAAACAAATAATGTCACCATATTTTCAATGCAAACACAATTGCTGCTAATTCAATATCATGTATCGGGTAATTTCTTTCATGTGGTGTTAGCTGCCTTGAAGCATAGGCTATTACTTTACCTTCTTGTACAAAACACAGCCTAAACCATTTAACGATACATCACTATAAATTACAAATTCCTTGTAGTGTTTTCTCTCAGTACCACAGAAGTTATAGTATTCCACCAAAGATAAGTTGTGTCTTTCAGTAAAGATACTGAACATTTCAAACATTCAGATGGTGTGCAAGATAATACATCTAAAACCCAGATGGTATTTTCCAACCAAAACTCAGCCCTTTCTAGATCATCATCAATAGTAGCTCTAAATTCTTCCACCCCATATTTACGAATTTTATCTATCGGAGTCTTACCAGTTCTAACGGGTTCAGCACCTTGTGGTACCTTAAGAACCAGTTGATAAGCAGGTGGGGGAGGTTGTTGTACAGTGGGATTTATTCGTATATACTGAGTGAACCATTCATTCATCATTTGAAAGAAGGCTTGTTTTGCCTCCTCACTTCGGCCCTCAGATACAGTCCTGCCACTACTAGATGCAGCTATTTGAACTGAAGCTGAAGCATTGATCTCAGCTTCCTCGGATTCAGCTCTAGCTTGGTTAGGTGACATTACTATATGAAAAACACATTTAAAATGGTTAAGAGATATCACACTATCACAAATTATATAATGGCATGTATAGCTAAACTCATACTTGCTATGTTCGATCCAAGAATCGACTAAACCGTAGCTCTGTTTCCAATAAATGTAACACCCCTAACCCGTATCCATCGCTGAAACAGGGTTACGGAGTATTACTAGAGTTTACGAAATATTTACAGATAATTCATGTCATTTATTATTCATGTATCAAGATTATTCATAACGTCCCTTAAATGGGCCCTTGAGGCCTAATATGAGTTTTAGAATTGAGTCGGGACTAAATCAGAAACTCAGAGAATTTTTCACAAAATTTTAAAAATTTTCCTCGATACAGGGCATACACGCCCGTCTGGTTCAGGGGCATGCCCGTGCTGCAGGCTATGTTCAACCCCGTGTAACTCTCTGACTTGTGCCACACGGCCAGCCACATGCCCGTGTGCTAGGCTGTGTGGTTAATTAAATTTTTCAAATTTAAGTGCAAGTTTCACACGGCCAAAACACATGTCCATGTTCTAGGCCATTTAGCACACACGGCTAAGACACATGCCCGTGTGCTCAATTCTGAGCATTCTTTCTCTAAATTTTAAAATGCAGGGGACACACAACCTAACCACATGCCATGTACCAGGTCGTGTGTCACACACAGTTACGACACACACCCGTGTGTCTACCTATTGGACAAAATAAAGCTATTTCCTAGCTTTATTTCTCACCCAAATTTTCCAATAACCTACACCAAAACTTACAAGAATATACTAGCCAATTCAAGTATTAATTCCAAGTCAATTCTAACATCTAATATGATATTTTATCATATGCAATCATGATTATAATCTTACCTTTATTTAATTTATAGGTTAAGCAAAACTTAATCAATCATATTTAATATACTTAACACATAGGTATTTGTTTTAATAAAACTATATAATTATACCAAACAAAACATACTAGTCATTCCAATAGCAAGTTTACAAACCACATTCATATGCCATCAAAAGCCAAATTACCTATACATGCCATTATACCAAAATGAGGTTACTATTTATTCCAAAACAAGCTAGTGGATAGTGTGATGATGCTCCAACCATTCCCAACCTTCGCGAGCTTCTGAGCACTATAAAACAAAGAAAATAAAACCTAGTAAGCACTATATGCTCAATAAGTTCGTATAACAGGAGTTGAAACTTACTAATCACATTTAACAACACTAGCATACAATTAACATGCTTTCATCATTTTGACAAATTTACCTAAACACATATACTCAATCAAGCAAGTTAGTCATATAATAGATGTAAATGTTAAATAAACATAGATGAGCCCATCATATAATCCTTCATCAAACAATTCAAAAGCATTCAAAGCATAATTCTATTTATCTCATCATTTTCTCATGTCAATAGCGTTATTCGTTGAATTATTGAAATATCTATGGATACCCAAATAGTAAACTCAAGGTGTACATATTTATAATGTAACACCCCTTACCCGCATTCAACATCGAAATAGGGTTCGAGGCGTTATCGAACTTACTACACAAACAATCATACAATTCCAAGCCATAAATTTTCGTCCAAATTAAAACCATTTGCAATTAATCATAAAGTCCCTAATACGAGCTTATGGGGCCCTAAACATGCTTTGGGAGTGGTTCGGGACTAATCCGAGAACTTTAGTAATTTTTACAGAACTTAGAAAATTTTTCCACTAAACAGAGGTCACACGCCCGTATGGATATGGGACACACCCGTGTGGGCAGGCCGTGTGGTCACACACACCCGTGTCCCGGTCCCGTGTAACTCTCTGACTTGTAACTCATGAACAATGGGAGATCACACAGCCAAGTCACAAGCCCTTGTGCTAGACCGTGTGGAAAATTAATTTCATAAAATAGGTGTAGACTTCACACGACCAAGGCACACGCCCATGTTCGAGTTCGTACCGTCCACACGGCTGAGACACATGCCCGTGTCTCTACCCGTGTTCTCAATTCTGAGCATTCTATTTCTAAAAATTAAGGTGCAGGGGATACCTCAACCAGAACACATGCCCATGGGGCAGACCGTGTGTCACACATGGCCTAGACACACGCCCGTGTGTCTACTCATATGGAAAAAATAAATGTTATTTTCCAAGCCATTTTCCACCCTTATTCACACTTACACATACACCAATTCAATGGCACAAAACAAAATATACATAGGCAACTAAAACACTCACAATTATGAACAACACATGCCAATACAATAGCAACATCCACTATACTCACAACACTTATTATGCCCTAAATAAATCATGCAAATTTTACATTCATTAAGCCTCAATTTACCACTTTCAAGACTCTTAATTGTGCACAAATTTATCATCTCATCAATGGATCGCATTTCCAAACACTTCAAACTCATTCTATGAATCACATTCCATCATTCACCAAGCATACAATGACCATATCACCAAAGACATTGGCACATATATGAATATACTTAGGCTTACAACCATTTTAGCCAAATTAAGCCAATTTACGTGGCCAAATATCAAATCAAGCCTTTAACAAATTACAAGCCAATACATTAGCTAAAATCATAATGACACATATAACAAAATGACCAAGTCCCTATAGATGCCATACTTTCAAAATACTAAGATCATCAATACCCGAAATGAAAGTTTGATAGTGTGATTCGAATCTCCGACAATCTCTGATCCGAGTTAGCTTTGCGACACTATAAAACATGGAAAATAAACTGAGTAAACTATATAGCTCAGTAAGCTCATATGCAAGAAATAAGCAACCTTACCATGCATATTACATTCAAATAATATAACATAATTAAATGTAAAATTACCATAGTCTCATGATCATAATTCATTCCATCACTAAGCTTACCTCATTTTCATCATTTCAAACATTTAATAAACATGAGCTTTATGTACATACCTAAACCATCTCAAAATGAACTTACACATATTCTCATTTTTGACATACCCATGAACCACTAGGAATAATAATGTCAGATACTCAGGAAATTTTGCACACTAAATGCCACATATGTAGCCAAAGCTACCCAAGTCTCATATCACATAGTTGCTCGCTCTCGAGCTATCAACAGGCCTGCTCACACAAGTTGTCAGTCAATACGTAGCTACGCGGTGCTACTCACACAAGCTCTCAAGTATCCGCAACATATGTCGGTATACTCAGCCACCGGTAGGACGTACAACACCAGCACTGGATCACATAATCAAATAACACATAATGACCCTAGTGACATGTCACTTGTATCCTAATCTATTCCTAAGGTTCAACGGGACTTCTCACTTGTCGAATCGTTGTCGAACTCGTTCATGGATTTATACTCATTCAGATAGCCAAACATACAATTCATGCAATATTAAAGCATTTAAGTAGAATTATTCTAAAGCTTATTTTTAACATACGAACTTACCTAGGTACAAAATGGCTAATAGTTCGATTTAGTCCACAACCTTATTCTTTCCTTGCTCTAGGTCAGAACCTCGTCTTTCTTGATCTATAAATCCACATTTAACTCATTCAATCATCAAATTATTCAATTTAATCCCAAAAACACCTTATGGTAAAAATTACATTTTTGCCCCTAACTTTTTAACTTTTTACATTTTATTCCCTAGGCTCGTAAAATGATTTTCATTCAATTCCATCACACCCAAGCCTAGTCGAACCTATTGCTTGCTCATAATAGCCCACATTTTTCATTTATTCACATTTTTACAAACATTTTACAACTTTTACAAATAGGTCCCTATTTGACATTTTCAACAAAAATCACTTGGTAAATGTTGTTTATCTAACACCCAACATGCATTTTCAACCATTAAACATCAAAATACACAAATATTCAACATGGGTAAAATTTTAAACTTCATCATTCTTTCAAATTAGTCCTTAAAATAGCTAGATTAAGTTGAGACAACTTCAAAAACATAAAAATCATGAAAAATGGGGCAAGAACGGACTTACAATCAAGCTTAGAAGTGGCCAAAACCCTAGCTATGAACTCCTTGAAATTTTTAGCTATGGGGGGACTAATTTGAGAATATGAACACTTTTATTTTAGTTATTTTGTCTTTATTTATCAAATGACTAAAATGCCCTTCACTTAAAACTTTGAAATTTTATCTAAACTTGTCCATTTTTTTCCATACAGATATAACGGTCTATTACCATTTAAGGACCTCTAATTTAAGGATTCATAGTAATTAGACACTTTTAACATATAGAACTCAAGTTTTGCACCTATTGCAATTTAGTCCTATTAGTCAAATTGAACACACTATCGATAAAATTTCTTAACGAAATTTTCACACAATTATTCAATCATATTGTAGACCTTGAAGTAATAATAAAAATTAACATTTCTACTTCAGATTTGTGGTCCCAAAACCACTGTTCTAATTTGACCCAAAAATGAGTTGTTACATATAAACCGTCAATTCTTATTCAGGGAACATACTCTCAAGCTACATGTCATGATGCTCAAACGAGCAATGTAATCATGTAATAGGACACTTATTTGAGCCAATTAGGTAACTCATAAGAGTTTTTAATCAGGAAGCTCATAGAGCCTTTTAGATATCTCCGAGGAGATAATATTAGAGAGCTTCAGATAAAGTAACAGAGAGTTCAAGCGAGCTTAACAGGACGTTCATGAAGAGCTGCGTTTGTGTCCACATTATATACAGGATCACAACCGATCACATATCAGGATGCTCACAAAGAGCTACGGTAATGTGCAACAAATGCAAAATCATTATGGATCAGGATACTCGCAGCAACTATATATCAGGATGCTCGAAAGGCCTATATCGGGATTACTTGTTTGAGATAAATTCCTTCTGCAACATATGCAGAATTAGATTCATGTACGGGAAATCACATGTATCCATTGATTTTCATTATTCAAATGAAACATAACATTTTAATGACCTTTTCTATTATGTTATCATTCATATATTTATAACATTCATATAGCCACATAAACACTTACTTCATTCAAAATAAATATAACATTCAATTCAAACATGTTAATATATATAAATAAGTTACACGAACTTACCTCGATAATAGTTCGTATAAGAAAATCTGCTAATCTGAAATTTTCTCTTTTTCACGATTTAGCTTTGAATTTGTGTTATCTGGATCTATATAAATGAATTTAATCATCAGTTTCTCACATTTCATAGTCTATTGAACTCAATTTACATCCTAGTTAAAATTACCATTTTTCCCCTAAACTTTTCATAAATTCCAATTTCATCCCTAGGCTCGGAAAATGAAATTTTTACAATCTACTCCTTATTCCAAGCCTAACCAAAATTACAATATAAAATTTACAGCACATGTATTATATAAAATTCAGAATTTTTCTTCAATTTTTACAACTTTTCAATTTAGTCCCTAAATCACAATTTCATCAAAATTCACTTTGTAAAAGTTATTTATCTATCAACAACCTTTCATTTTCTACCATAAACTTCAAATTTTTAGCATATTCATCAATGGAAAAAATTCTAGACTTTGATAACTTTTCAAATTGATCCCTAATCTAGATAGTTTAGGTTATCCCGATATAAAAAATATAAAATTACTAAAAACGGGACAAGAATACTTTCAAAATTAAGCTTGATTAGTTTCTTCTCTCTCTCTTAGGGTTTCCATGAAAATGATAATAATATGATGATCTTTCTTATTTATTAATTTATCATCTTTTAATTATTTTAGTTTCCAATTTAGTCCTTAATCTTTTCTATTTTTTCCATGGATGATCACCAAAAATATCTACTAACTTTTCTTTAATGGTCTAATTACCATATAAGGACCTCAAGTTTTGAATTCCATAGCTCTTTGATCCTTCTAGCTACTAGAATCGAACTTTAACATTTTACGAAATTTGGTCCTATCTGTAATTAAGCGCAAAATCGATAAAATTTTCTTATCAGAATTTTCTTATGACATTCCTATCAAAATACTAACCATGCAAAAATATAAAAATAGATTTTCTTTTCAGCTCAGATTTGTGGTCTCGAAACCGCTGCTCCGATTTCACTACAAATGGGCTATTACAATCATACTCATGACATATTTGAATGTTATTGATTTATGATGTAACACCCCTTACCCGTTACCGTCGCCGGAACAGGATACAAGGTATTACCAGAACATAACACATACCATTAAACATAACCGAGATATAAATATGTCATCCAATTTGATAGTGCATCGTATAACATATGTCTTGAACAATATTAGCCAACTTTAATGGCTTGTACAAAGTAGCTGGTCAAGTACTGTAACTAATATTTTAAACCTAGACAAATATGACACTTAACAAAATAATTAAGCCTACTATACATGCCATAATTCAAAACGTTTAGTTCAAATACCCTAAAGTATGATAGTGCGGGTAGATCTTCACGATCCTTAACTCTGAGCAAGCGAAGAACACTATAAGACAAAAGAGAGAAACAAAGTAAGCTTATAGCTTAGTAAGTAAGTATGTAAATACTAATTAAAGAATCTAACATGTTTACACAACAATTCAAGTATATCTACTTTAACTTCACTATTCATTCCACTTTGATTAAGTTGTCTCTGCTGCGTCATATTCACTAAATAAATCATAACTCGAGTTACAAAACTCAAAATTCAAATCCGTAAAATTTCCTGAATCTAGACTCATAAAGCTTTTTGCTAATTGTTTTCTATAATTTTGGTTCAGCCGATTAGTACAGTTTATTAGTTAAAGTTTCCCTGTTACACACTTCGATGATCGACCTCTGTTCACTACTGAATTGAATTTCTCTCAATAAACAATTCAAAGTCTGTTTCATTTAAAAATAGTCTCAATAAGGAATTTAGGAATGTAAACTATATTTCTTAATTTGCTTTGTACAATTTTAATGATTTTTCAAAGTTGGAACAGGGGATCACGTATTCATCTGAGCAAGTCACATACAATTGTAAATATCTCAAAATATAGAATTCCTTTGCTTGCTCTGTTTCTTTTATATGAAAGTAGACTCATTAAACTTTAATTTCACATCTCATTCAACCTCTAATTATATTCCTCCTATTTCGGTGATTTTTCAAAATCACGTCATTTCTACCATCTAAAAACAGTTTTAATGCTAATTTCACTCTTTCACACATTTTTATGCTAACCTCATTTTATCTTATATATGTATATACCACAAATCATTTTCACCACATTTCATTCACCATAAGTGTAGGTCCAAACCACAATATCGCCACAAAACCATCCCGTTGAACAATTCGGATCAATCCTCGATATTTAATGGTTTCAAAGACACACCCCACCATCATACTTCGTTTAGTTCGGCTCTCTTGTACACATGGTGAACACTTAGTACCACTCATGCGACCTAACCGATTTGTCTCGTAGCTCTCTTGTCTACATGGTGTCCTTCACTTGGAATCACGCATGAGACCTAGCTACATTTATCTTTCACGTAGCTCTCTTGTCTACATGGTGTCCTTCACTTGGAATCACGCATGCGACCTAGCTACATTTATCTTTCACGTAGCTCTCTTGTCTACATGGGATACATCTCGTATCACACATGTGACCTAGCTACTATAGGGCGTCTCGTAGCTTTCTTGTACACATGATGTGCACTCAAGCATCATACATGTGACCTAGCTACGCCCTCTATTTCATTCGATCTCTCAGAATGTTCAACCGGATCTCTCTCTATATTTATTTCCATTCTTCCAATAATCGATTTATATTTTAACATCAGCTAGTATATTTATATAATAGGCTGAAATATAAGAATATACATGAAATTATTGTAATATTTACATACAAACTTACATTGGTGCAAAATGTGGAAATTTTGCAATTTAGTCCAAAACTTTTTCCTTCCCCCGTTCAAGATCAATTCCGCGTCTTTCTTGATCTATAATAACACATTTAGCTCATTTAATACTCATACTACTTATTTCAATCCAAAAATCACATCATGGAAAAATTACATTTTGCCCCTAACTTTACAAAATTACAATTTTGCCCCTAGGCTCGGAATTTAATTTCAGCCCTTATTCTTATGTTTTATGATATGCTGAACATTTTTCTCTTCTACAACAACATCAAATTCTCACTCTATCATATAGTTATGAACAATAGGTATTTTTACTGATTATCTTGCTTTTACTCGTTTTCACTTAAAACCGAGTAGCACAAGTTATTTAACATAATTTAAAACCTCATATTCTATCATAAAACATCAAAATACACAAATTTCACCTATGGGTATTTTTCCAAATATGAACCCTAGGTTAAATTATTACTAGCATAAGCTTAATCGAGCTTCCAGATTCCAAAACGTAAAGAACATTAAAAGCGGGCTTGGAATCACTTACTATGGAGCTTGAAAATTGAAGAAACCCCAGCTATGGAGAGAGGAGAATTCGCAGCAACTAAAGAGGATGATGATCAATTTTGTGTTATTTTTCCCATTTTATTTCATTTAATATCCAAATGACCAAAATGCCCTCCTTACTAAACTTTCAAAATTCCTTCCATGTCCAAATTTTGTCCATGAACTTAAAATTGGTCAAATTGCTATTTAAGACCTCCTAATTAATATTCCAAAATAATTTCATACTAAAAACTTCCGGGATGCAAATTTTGCAACTTATTCGATTTAGTCCCTACTTTCAATTTAAGCACTTTAGGCATAAAATTTCATCACGAAATTTTCACACAATCATACAATCATATCATAAACCCCAAAATAATTATAAAACAATTATTTCTATCTCGGATTTGTGGTCACGAAACCACTATTCCGATTAGGCCCTAATTCGGGTTGTCACATATGATATGTGTTGTATTGTGTTGTATTGAATGGTATCAAAATCACTGATTGTTACTTGTATGAATGATGTCCCATGCTCAAACACTATTTGACATCAATTTGATAGTGGCTATGTAATGATATGAAATTCCTATGATGGTTATGTTTTCTTCTGTTAATGCTAATATGTTTTATTGTATTTAATGCTTTTGTCTATTTAAATAATTATTCGACTCACACTGAGCTTTTTGTAAGCTCACCCCCAATAGTGTTTAACTTTTCAGGTAAACCTCAAAATTAGGATCGAACTCGGCATTCGAAGAATCAACTTGGACCTCAGATTGTTATTTTTTTAATTAAGTATTATTAAGTCTTTATTAGTTTTGGCTTGTAATTTTTAATTATTTTTAGCCTGTGGCTTGATAACTTTTCTTCTGGGATTTTTGCATGCATGGATTACTCAAGCATAATAACCAGATAATGCATGATATTGAACTTAAGTGAAATTTGACACTGTTTCCTACTTTACACTACATTGCAAAGGAACCATTTTTGAAAATCAAATCGATAAGGCAACTAATTTTCCAAAATGACTTGAAAAATGGCTTTTCTGCTGCATTAGTTTAACTTCAATTTTTTTTTAAAGAAGAGCGATAAGAAAATGATTTTTCTAAAACAACACTATCAACAATAAAATGAATCCTAAGCATACATGACCTAATGAATGAATGCTTTTAAGCTAACTCAAAGTACAACTACGATTTTCTCTAAAATGAGTTTATTGAAGTCTTAAAAAGTAATGTAAGTTGGCTTTTGGTGGCTAATGTAGCCTTCTCAATCTAGCCATCACGTCTAGGTCAGGTTTGGGAGGTTTCAGAATATCATACAAACATGCAATATGGTTGTTGGAGTAGCGATAGGATGCCTATAACACCCCAGATTTGGCGGGTGAAAAGTTTCGACGTATAGCAGTAAATAGTCTGTCTAGTGTAGTGTTATCTAATCAAAAGATTATTTTGGCATATACTTATGGGCATGTAGTAATCGCCATGAGAGTAAGTAAGAATTTGATTTTCTAATGTTTTACCATGTATTAAGGAGACGTTTGTGTTAAGGGATAAAAGGGAAATATGGGATGAGTATTTGCCAAATGTATAGTACGTCTAGATTATATGGAATATTATGCTAGTTAGAATTTAAGGAATCTAGTTAGAAACCAACTGTATATTTTATCCTGATAAGTTTGATGAAGGGAAATTATTTATATTTTTCTTGAAAATTGTATATCAATAATAAGGCAAGCTCTTATACGCATGACACTTCTTAGATTCCACTAAGCAAGATAAGTCATATTTATAGGTGAGCATGTGTTCTAAAAGTGGTTCTTCTTTGTTCTTCTGCCTCTTCCATATGTGGTATATACTGAAACCTTCCTCAAATCTGAATGTATCCTACCTCGATGATCTAGAGGCTAAGGTTTTTTATGATCAATCGGTACTTCACATTAGGGTGAGTATTTCAGAATTTCATGTTAAGTACTGAATGAGTAATAACTGAAAAGTGAGACTGTAATTATAAGGTTTCTACATGGGATGGTCAGCGATTGAACTTATAATTAATTTGTATGTACAAGAGTATTAATGGTGAAATTATATTTCTAAGCAGTGGATGTTGTTGGTTCGGGACGGATATCTGGATCTGGAGCTTTGAATTGCAGTAAGTGAAAATCAAATGTGTTCTATACTAACTTCTGCTTGTATACTATTCATATTGTAAATCATCTATAGAAAATTGATTGAACTATGGATTCGAAGCAATGAAAAGTATATATAATAGCCCGTTTTAGGGTCAAATCAAAATAGTCATTTTGAGACCACAAATTTAAAGTAGAAATATTTATTTTTATTATTTATTTAAATTCTACAGCATGATAGAATAAATGTTTGAAAATTTCGCAAGGAAATTTTATCGATTGAGTGCTCAATTTGACTAGAAGGACTAAATTGCAATAGGTGCAAAATTTGAGTTCTACAAGTTAAAAGTGTCTAATTGCTATGAAATTTTAAATTGGAGGTTCCTAAATGGTAGTTAGACCATTATAATTTAGTATGGACAAAAATGGGCATGGTTAGGTAAAATTTTAAAGTTATAGATTAAGGGTATTTTAGTAATTTGGTAAATAAAGACAAAATTAACAAAAAAAAGTGTCCATCTTCTTCAATTTAGTCACCCATAGCCAAAACTTGAAAGGGAAGACATAGCTAGGGTTTTTCCAAGCTTTCAAGCTCGATTGTAAGTCTGTTCTTGTCCTATTTTTAATGATTTTTATATTTTTGAGATCATTGTAACTTGATTTAGCTATTTCAAGGACTAACTTGAAAGAAAGTTAAAATCTAAAATTTTATCCATGTTGAATATGTTTGTATTTTGATGTTTGATGGTAGAAAATGCTTGTTTGTTGTTAGTTAAACAACGTTTGTAAAGTGATTTTTGATAAAAATGTTGAATAGGGACTTATTTGTAAAAGTCTATAAAATGTGTGAAAAAGTGTGAAAAAGTGTGAATAAATGAAAAATGTGGGTTCTTATGAGTACAAATAATATTTGGCTAGGCTTGGATTTTGATGAAATTGAAAGAAAATCATTTTACGAGCCTGGGGACTAAAATGTAAAATGATGAAATGTTAAAGGCAAAAATGTAACCTTTGCCATAATGTGTTCTTGGGCTGAATTGAATAATGTGTATAAAAAAAATAATTAATTTCATTTCATTTTTAATAATGAATAAATTCAATTTTTATTTTTTATTTTGATTAAATTAGTTAAATGTGGTATTATATATTAAGAAAAATGAAGTTTGGGTCTAGATCGAGGGAAAGACAAAGTAATTGATGAATAAATCCCTTTAGCCATTTTTGTAACTAAGGTAAGTTCATATGTTAAATAAACTTTATTATAAATGTATTTTAAATGCTTTAATACTTCATGAATTGTGTAAATGACTCTACAGACACATTCGACTATGTTTCAGTAAATGACAAATCCCAATCGAACCTTAGGAATAGATTAGGATACAAGTGACATGTCACTAGGGTTTTATGTCATGTGACCCGGGTGCTGGTCCTGTACGTCCTACTGGTGACTGAGTATACCGGTATATGTTGCGGTTACTTGACAACTTGTGTGAGTAGACCGAATAGCTACGTCTTGACTGACAGCTTGTGTGAGCAGGCTCGTTAATGGCTCGAGAGCGAGCATATAGGTGATATGAGATAGAGGTAGCAATGGTTACATATATGGCACCTTGTGTGCAAGGTTTTCCCCAGTATTCGATATTAATATTCTAAGTGGTTCATTGGGTATAATGACAAATATGAGAATAAGTATGAGATTATTACGAGATTGTATAGGTATGTACTTAAAGCTTATGATTAATAATTCGTGGAATGACGATTTCAAGGTAAGTTTGTGATGGAAGTGAATTATGATCATGTGACTCTGGTAAATTATATTATCTTATGTTATATTACTTGGATGTTAATGTATGGTAACGTTAGCTTATTTCTTCATATGAGCTTACAAAAGGTATATAGCTTACTCCGTTTTATTTTTCATGTTCTATAATGTCACCAAGCTAGCTCGGGTTGGAGATTATTGGAGTTTGCATCACACTATCAAACAGTTATTTTGGGTACCGATGATTTTAAACTATATGAGAATATGACATGTATAGGGACTTGGTCATTTTGTTATATGTGTCGTTATAAATTTGGCCAAAAGTATTGGCTTGTAATAGTCATAGGCTTGTTTTGGTATTTGGCCATCCAACTTGGCTCATTTTGATTGCATTATTTGTAAGCTTATATATATATATATACTTATATATGCATGCATGTGCAATTATCTCTTGTGTGATGTGGTTTATAAATGCTTGGTAAATTGTGGGATATGGCTTAATGGTTTTGTTGTTGAATGGTTAAAATTGGCTCATTGATATGCTAGGAAAATAAGTAAAATTTTGCATGTTATTGGTAGCCATATTGTAACTTATAGAATGTGAGTTTTGTAAGATTTTGTTTAGCAAATTATGATGTTGCAAATATGTTGAGTGTGGATAATGGAATGACATGATTTGATGTTTTGGTTTCCTAAATATGCCATGATTTATGCCATTAAGATTGTGGGTGTGTATGTGCAAATTAGGGTGACAACTGGCTTGGTAAATAGCCTTCATTTTGTCCACACGGGTAGACACATGGGTATGTGTCTAGGCCGTGTATGACACACAGTCTGCCTCCTGAGCATATGTTTCGGCCGTGTGTCCTTTCCACCTTAATTTTTAGAAATTGAATGCACAGAATTGAGCACACGGGCAGAGACATGGGCGTGTGTCTCAGTTGTGTGAGGGACACTACCTTAAGCACGGGCGTGTGTCCTAACTGTGTGAAGTTTGCACCTATTTTATAAAAATTAAATTAACCACACGGCCTAGCACACGGGCATGTGACTTCAATTTGTTCATGCTTTACAAAATAGAGAGTTATACTGTAACGCCCTAAATTTTGGGCCTAAATGAATTGGGTCTTTAGGCTATGGGTCTCATAAAATTTTTAAGTGAGCAAGAAAATGACAAATGACATGTTGGATTTAAGGGTTTAAGGAATTTGAAGTGTCTAGGTATGTTGGAGAAGTTCTGGGATCGAGTTTTGTAGTGGAGGAATTTTAATTTAATTATTAAAAGAATCAGCGTTAGCAAGTAATTGGGCTTTTAAATAAAAATAGAGGGAAAATGGCATCAAAAAGCCTTGTGGAGGAGTGGCTAAGTGAAGCCACTTAGGGAGTAGGGAGGTGGCATTAGTAGCTAGCAAGGAGATCCAAGGTTCGAATCCTAGCTTAGTATTTTTAGAAGTTTAATTTTGGCCTTCTAGAAGGAAGGAAGTACCATGAAAGTGGACTCCAAGGGAAGTGTGCAGGAGAGGAAATTAAAGAAAGGATTAAGGGGTTATTAGGGAGAAAACGAGGAGATGAGAAGTGAGGAGTAAGTGGAGCCAAATTGGGAACTTGGGTTTGAAGAATTTAGCTATAGAGATATAAATTGGTGCTGAATGGGAGGATTGGAAAGCTAATGACAAATTTCCCTTCAATATGTGCCAGAAACCCTTTTCTCTAAAAAGTCGAAAACCCTTTTTTTCTTTTCTTTATTTGAGCCGAATTCTTATCCCTCTTCTACTCAATATTTCCTTTACTTTACCCGATTCTTCTTCCTCTTTTCTTTGGTGCTGAGTAATCAATTATTTCCATTCAAATCTCTAAGAGCCGAATACCCTTTGTGCTACCACTACTCTTTCCACCCAGTCGATTCTACTGTAAGTGTTCGCTCTCCCAATCAGTTTTTGATAAGTATCGAGTATTCGGTTCCTCACTTCTTTCTAATCGAATTGGTAGGGAATTAGTGTCAGATCTCAATTTTCAATTCCTACCAATTTGCTCTTTAGATTTGAGAAATACGCGTGTTTAGTGATAAAGTAAAAGCTAGTAAAGGCTTGGCATTCAGGTAAGGCTAAGGTGAGATTCCAGCTTTTGGTGAAGTAATCGATAAGTACATGCGATTAATCTTTAAGTGATATCGATTGTAGGTTTGGGCTAAGGAGATCGCATCACGCTTGCTTACCAGGTGTGTACATACACTGCACACACATTATAAATGCTGAAAAGCCGAAATGCCGAAAAGCCAAAAGTTTGGCTACGGTAGTCTTGCGAGTGCGCGAACACTCATAAGGAGGTGACCGATAGGTTGCCTGAGGCCCACGAGCGATTCCTTAGACTTAGGTTGTGATTTGGCCATATGGGCCGGAATGGGCTAAATGGGCCTGATGGGCTGTTGGGCCTATAATAGGCAAAAATTGAATGTTGATGCTATGTGATAGGAACTTGTATGTAAGCATGAATATGAATATGACTGGGCCTAACGGGCCATATAAATGTGATTTGGTCCTAATGGGCCATATACAGGTGATTTGGGCCTAATGGGCTATATGAATACGATTGGACTTAATGGGATAGATATAGGTATGTGAATATCGACATAAGACTTAATTAATATTTTGCGACCATGGGACAGGTCAAAGGGTTAAGGTGTGGCAACGGGTATATGCATGTCTAGGATTGAATCTAGGGAGAGCTTGGTACTTAAGCGGTCTTAATGATCCACCTCCTCTTCTCCGGAATCTTACCTGGTGCATAGTATTCGTTCATCTTAGCTTGCGGGACTTGTTAACAGGTCAAGGTAAGTGAAAACCATAATTAAGGAAAAATTACTGAAATGCCCCTAAGGTCGAAAATCACCAAAATATCCCTAGGTGTTGAATGTAAGTTTTGTGGATGTGACATGCATACATATGATATTCTGCTTAGGTTGCATATGGGTTGGGAATTATGGTACGTAGGAAGTATATGAGGATTGCATGGTTGCCTGACAATTGTGGATCCATCGACAACTTTTAAAGCCCAATATGTAAATGAAGGTAGTTCCGCAACTGGGCTACCCTTGGTGTGTAGGCTGGGTGGGTCGATATTTATATCCCCACATGGTGTGACAGGGGACGGAGCTGGTGTGTAGCGGATGGATAATTTGGATGGGATTGTATTGCATGTTTGATGATTTCTCTTTGAATGCTTGTTTTTCATCGAGGGTTATACACACTGAGTTTGTGAAAACTCACCCCCCTCTTTTATTTTATTTTCAGGTGATGCTCAGTAGAAGGTTCGATGTTTGGAGGGACTCTGGGTGGCCGGTTAGCATGATAATTCAGACTTGGTTTTTTTTAAGCATTTAAGTTTTTATTTCTTTTTAAGTGTGTTCAGATCAGATTGTAATAAGGTTTTCATTATGTTATTATTACTCGAATTATTATTATTATCATTGTAATTATAAGAAGTTGAACATGGTTTCTTAAACTATAGTATGTCTTTTCTACGTTTTCGCAACTAAATTTTTAAGTGATATGTTTTCATCAAATATTTTAAACAAGCCTTTCGTAACTGAAAGGTTTTCTTTTTAGTTAATTAGGATTTCTTTTATTTTAAGAAGGGTTTTCAATGAAAACACGATTTTTACTAAAACACTTTAATGTGACACGCTAAATTCGACCATAACGTTTGGGTCAGGTTTGGGGTGTTACATTTAGTGGTATCAGACCCCAGGTTGCAAAACTCGGGCTATGAATTGGGCCTTATTACTTGGTATTTTTGGTGTCCTAAAAAAATATTTTGAATCACAATGTTTTGAAAAAAAGGAAGTCTTGTTGAGCGGCATACCGAGTCTCTGACGTCGAACCGAGTAAGTACTTTTACTCTTAAATTTGTTTAAATTGTTATACAGTAGATAGCTAGGGGGCTACTTTAGATGGTTTTGTTAGAATGGAACTGAAGCCCGTAGGATCTTGGAACTGTAGAGGATTTTCAAAAATAATATTCTCTTTAATTACTTCCATAAAACATTGGGTTAATTACTGAAACTAACTAAGACTTCATAAAATTTCTAATTCAGATAACACGCAAATCGACGATGAGTGCTAGAAGAGGTGGAAGAGGCCATGGCCGAGGCCGCGAAAGTTTTAGGGCTAAATCGTCAGCATCGGGTCATGTGCCCAATGTTGGAGTAGACGAGGCTCCAGCCTCACCTGTGGCTGGGAATGGGCCGTATGATTGGGCCGCGGGAAAAGATGCATTGTCCTAGGCAATGCTGAGGATTTTGGAAAGGGTCGTTGGGCCCAACAACAACACTGGAAATCAGGGGTCCATTTCGGAGCGACTTCGATCGAACGAAGCTGAGATCTTTAAGGGCGTGGCTGGCGTGGCTCCTAACATGGAAAAATATTGGTTGGAGGCCACTGAAAGAATAATGGAGGACCTACACTATTCACGGAAACAAGAGTTAAAATAATCAGTGTCACTACTTAGGGAAGAAGCCTATCAATGGTGGTTGACAATGAAAGAGGGCACCCAACCGGAGCGGGTCACTTGGGAGTTTTTCAAAGTTGCATTCCAAGGGAAGTATGTGGGTACAAGCTATGTGGATGCTAGAAGGAAGGAGTTCCTGAACTTGACCCAAGGAAACAAATCGGTGGCGGAGTATGAGGCGGAGTTTCTACGCCTTAGTAGGTATGCAAGAGTAATGGTGGCAACGGGCTATGAGAGTTGCGTTAGGTTTGAGGACGGACTAAGAGATAGCCTTAGGGTATTGATAGCTCCACAAAGGGAGTGAGTTTTCTCGGAATTGGTGGAGAAGGAAAAGATAGCTGAAGAGGTAAATCGCACTGAGCGCCTAAATCAGGAGAAAGAAAGGGGTAAGAATAAGAGGGAGGCTGAGACTTCGGGTGCTGGACAGATGCCTAGGGCTAGGGCCAGAGTTAATGGGCCAGATAGAGCAAGGCTCCCTGCTGTTAATCCAAGGTGGTGCTCAGCCACTAAGGTGTGGTCAACTGCCGCCAAGGGGTTGCAGCCAAGCCAGGAGCGGTGACGGCAATGGACGTGGACGTGGTGCACTAGGTGAAAATGCAGGCCATGCTGAGGCGAGGCAGCCAGCTTTGGTTTATGCTGCTTGTCATCGAGAAGATGAAGACGCTCCAGAAGCGAATATTAGTATGTACTTTATCCATATTGTGCGATCTATCTATTTTGGAATTAGAAATAGAGTGCACAACAAAAGCGTAGTGGTGTAACCTAGGTTGTGCGACTATTGGGTAGTTGGAAATTTTGAGGATGAAATTTCTTTTAAGGGGTAGAGTCTAGATGAATTGGGCTTTGGGCTATGGGTCTCATAAAATTTTTAAGTGAGCAAGAAAATGACAAATGACATGTTGGATTTAAGGGTTTAAGGAATTTGAAGTGTCTAGGTATGTTGGAGAAGTTCTGAGTTCGAGTTTTGTGGTGGAGGAATTTTAATTTAATTATTAAAAGAATCAGGGTTGGCAAGTAGTTGGGCTTTTAAATAAAAATAGGGGAAAAATGGCATCAAAAAGCCTTGTGGAGGAGTGGCTAAGTGACGCCACTTAGGGAGTAGGGAGGTGGCGTTAGTAGCTAGCAAAGAGATCCAAGGTTCGAATCCTAGCTTAGTATTTTTATTCTAGAAGGATGGAAGTGTCGTGAAAGTGGACTCCAAGGGAAGTGTGCAGGAGAGAAAATTAAGGAAGGGATTAAGGGGTTATCAGGGAGAAAAACGAAGAGATGAGAAGTGAGGAGTAAGTAGAGCCGAATTGGGAACTTGGGCTTGTAGAATTCAGCTATAAAGCTACAAATAGGTGCTGAATGGGAGGGTTGGATAGCTAATGACGAATTTCCCTTCACTTTGTGCCAGAAACCCTTTTCTCTAAAAAGCCGAAAACCCATTTTTCTTTTCTTTCTTTGAGCCAAATTCTTATCCCTTATCTACTCAATATTTCCTTTTCTTTAGCCGATTCTTCTTCCTCTATTCTTTGGTACTGAGTAATCAATTATTTCCATTCAAATCTCTAAGAGCCAAATACCCTTGGTGCTGGCACTACTCTTTCCGCCCAGTCGGTTCTAGTGTAAGTGTTCGCTCTCCCAATCGGTTTTTGATAAGTATCGAGTATTCGGTCCCTCACTTCTTTCTAATCGACTTTGGTAGGGAATTAGTGTCAGATCTCGATTTTGGATTCCTGTCAATTTGCTCTTCAAATCTGAGAAATACGTTTAGTGATCAAAGTAAAAGCTAGTAAAGGCTTGGCGTTCAGATAAGGCTAAGGTGAGATTCCGGCTTTTGGTGAAGTAATCGATAAGTACGTGTGATTAATATTTGAGTAATATTGATTGTAGTTTTGGGCTAAGGAGATCACATCACGCTTGCTTACCAGGTGTGTACATACACTGCACACACATTATAAATGCCGAAAACCTGAAATGCCGAAAAGTCGAAAGTTTGGCTACGGTAATCTTACGAGTGCGCGAACACTCGTAAGGGGGAGACCAATAGGTTGCCTGAGGCCCACGGGCGATTCCGTGGACTTGGGTTGTGATTTGGGCATATGGGGCAGAATGGGCTAAATGGGCCCGATGGGCTGTTGGGCCCATAATAGGCAAAAACTGAATGTTGATGCTATGTGATAGGAACTTGTATGTGAGCATGAATATAAATGTGACTGGGCCTAACGGGCAACATAATACTTAATTAATATTTTGCGACCGTGGACAGGTCAAAGGGTTAAGGTGTGGCAACGAGTATATGCATGTCTAGGATTGAATCTAAGGAGAGCTTGGTACTTAAGCGGTCTTAATGACCCACCTCCTCTTCTCTGGAATCCTACCTGGTGCATAGTATTTGTTCATCTTAGCTCGCGGGACTTGTTAATGGGTCAAGGTTAGTGAAAACCATAATTAAGGGAAAATTATTGAAATTCCCTAAGGGCGAAAATGACCAAAATACCCCTAGGTGTTGAATGTAAGTTTTGTGGATGTGACATACATACATATGACATTCTGCGTAGGTTGCATATGGTTTGGGAATTATGGTACGAAGGAAGTATATGAGGATTGCATGGTTGCTTGACAATCGTGGATCCACTTACGGCTTTTAAAGCCCAATATGTAACTGAAGGTAGTTCCACAATCAGGCTACCCTTGGTGTGTGGGCTGGGTGGGTCGATATTTATATCCCCACATGGTGTGATAGGGGACAGAGCTGGTGTGTAGCGGATGGATAATTTGGATGGGATCGGATTGCATTGCATGTATGATGATTTCTCTTTGAATGCTTGTTTTTCATCGAGGGTTGTACACAGTGAGTTTGCGAAAACTCACCCCCTCTTTTATTTTATTTTGAGATGATGCTCAATAGAAGGTTCGATGTTTGGAGGGACTCTGGGTGGCCTGCTAGCAAGATAATTCGGACTTGGTTTTTTTTAAGCAGTTAAGTTTTTATTTCTTTTTAAGTGTGTTCAGATCAGATTGTAATAAGGTTTTCATTATGTTATTATTACTGGAATTATTATTATTATTGTCATTGTAATTATAAGAAGTTGAACACGGTTTCTTAAACTATAGTATGTCTTTTCTACTTTTCCGCAACTAAATTTTTAAGTGACATGTTTTCATCAAATGTTTTAAACAAGGCTTTCGTAACTGAAAGGTTTTTTTTATAGTTAATTAGGGTTTCTTTTATTTTAAGAAGAGTTTTCAATGAAAACACGGTTTTCACTAAAACACTTTAATGTGACACGCCAAATTCGGCATTAACGTTCGGGCTAGGTTTGGGGTGTTACATACACGGGTTAGGGACACGGGCGTGTGTGACCACACGGCTTGCCCACATGGGCATGTCCCGAACCACACGGGTGTGTGACCCCTGTTCATAGCAAAAATTTTCTAAGTTTTGTAAAAATTTCCTGAGTTATCGGTTAAGTCCCGAACAACTTCCAAAACATGTTTTGGGCCTCGTAGGCTCGTATTAGGGTCCTTATGATTGAATACAAATGGTTTTAATTTGGATGCAAATTTATGACTCGATTTGTATGTTTTTGTGCGATGTAAGTCCGGTAATGCCTCAAATCCTATTCCGACGTTGAATACGGGTAAGGAGTGTTACAATATAGTATGTGATGATTGTTGTACTAGTATTAAAACATTGAAATATGATTGAGTATGTATATGTCTGAAATGTATGTTATGAGATGTGTCTTCTATTTAGGTGTATGTTAGTGAAGTAAAAGGTGGAATTTAGATTGTGTCAATGCATAAAGAGTCTTTCAAGAGAATTTGTGTCTATTTACTATGGTGGTGTCTAATGGAGCCTGTCGAGACTGAAAACACAAACTCTAATATGAACTCTAAAGGAAAGTCCATGGTCATGGCACCCTCTAAAAACAAATAAGAAATAGTGATTACCCAATGGGGTTTTTTGTGTGCCCCAGGACGATAATGGGCAAACCTCACATAATATGTAAGCGTAGGCAGATCCATATCGTAAACACGACAGAAAAGAGTAGCCTTTTTGGAAAACTCTGAAAAGAATAGCCTTTTTGGCGAACTCTAAAAAGAATAGCCTTTATGGCAAACTTAGAAAAGGAATGTCTTTGTGGCGAACTCTGAATAGATCAGCTCAGTGGTGTACTTTATTTGAATGTTTGTATGGCGTTATGCTAAGTCTATGTGGTTTGAATTGTCTGGAATATCTAGTAAGCTATGAATTTGAATTTCTGTCTCTATGGAAGATATAAGTAAATTATAGTAGTTTTGTAACAAGTATGACTAAGTTAAGGTATTGATAAGCTCTAGGTAAAGAAATTGAATAAAGTCTTAAAGGTTTTTCCACGAAAAAGATATGTGTATCTATATGTCAAAAAGGTTATCTGTCAAGATGATCTGTAAAAAAATGAAAACTGAGGGTGTAATGCCCCAAAATTTGAAGGGTGTAATGACCCAAAATTTTAAGTTTCGAATGGTTAGAAATTGTCAAGTAAATTAATTTGTTTCAGTGGTTAAGATGTGAGGTTTTGGGTTTGATTCCCTTTATTGGAATTTTTTTTTCTATTTTTGTCTTTATCTCTATCTCTTTATATTTTGTTTAAATTTAATTTTCACTCAACTTGTGTCAAGAATGAGCCTACTAGTTCAGTGGTAAGACTTCAATTTACCCTTTGATCTTGTGTTCAAATCCCTACAAGCAAGTAAAAATATTTTTTTATTACCCAATCTATGCCAATCACATGGTAGATTTCGAATTGAATTTGAATTATGAGGGAATCTGAGTAGTTATCAGAAAATTTGGTTAGTTGCTAAAGGGATAAGATTTTTTTTAATTAATTAATTTTCTTTCTCACCAAAAATTCCCTACGTTTCCTCATTCCTGTTTCACATTTTATTTTTATTTCTTTCTTTTACTTTTGTTTTCCTTTCTTTCACCCTTACCTACTGTTTCATTTTGTTCTTGATTCCTTTGCTACTTTGTTTCAATTTCTTCCATGTGTTTTGGTGTGTGATTCACCCTCTGCTCCCTTTTGTGATTTTAATTTTTTTTTCAGGTATTTCTTAGTAAGTGCTTTCTAATGAATTTCATAAGGGTTTATGAATGACGATTTGATTACTTTCTTGAGGCATGGGTTAATCTTGTGAAATTTTGTTGTTAGGTGATAATCAAGAAATTCGGGACTTTCCACCTATGATTTAGTGGTGTTAGGATCTACTGTAGACATTTGGGTGAGTATTCGAATGCCCAAAAGTCTAATTTTTGATTTAGTATTGCCTATGTTAGCATTTTGATTGACTGAGTTACTTGGAAAATTTGTAACTATTGTTAAAGTAGTTGATTGAATAGTGTTTTAGAGTTCTGGATATCTCGTGTTTAGACTCACATTAGAGCTTGTGAGGTGTGTAATGAAAAACCCAAAAAATAGAGAATGGTAGAAAGCCACAAATTGGATTGTCGGCACCAAACAGCAATGTGTACCACACGGCCATGTAACAAATTGTGTATCAAACCGTGTGAACCACATAGTCTGGGTCAATTGCACTGTGTGGGCCTAAATTCTAAAATTTTACCACAGGGTTGTTTTTGTTGTGTGAATCAAGTTTAGCCCTTCTATAGGGTCTGTATGGTAAATTTTTTTTTCTATAAATCACGATTTTTGATGCTCTATTCTGTTAAATATGGCATATGAATACATGAGTTATATGTTATATGTAATAGCATGTTGTGTTCTATGCCAATATGATCAGAAGCTGATGTGTATAACATGTATGTCATAAACACATTCAATAGTGTTTTGTTTTCCATGTGTATTGGGATGAGATTGTAACAACCCTTACCCGAGATCGTCGCCGAAGTCGAGCACGAGGCATTACCAGACTTATCTTACTTGTTCAAGGCATAAAAAAATTTACTTTTAAAAAAGTTAATTCACTCACATTCATCCAATAAATCCCTAAAAAGGGACCTCGAGGCCCTAAAATTTGCAATTGGAATGGTTCGGGTCCAAACCAGGAACATTAAAAATTTTTCAATTACTTACACAAACAATTTATTTCACTATTAATAATAAAACTGTCCATCTGCATAACAGTCACTAAATTAATTATATTACGAAACTCAAAATTTAAATCTATAAATTTTCCCTGAAACTAGACTCATATATCTTCTTACCATAATTTTCCAGAATTTTTGGTTTGGCCAATTAGTATAGTTTATTCATTAAATGTTCCCTTATTTCGCAGTTCAGTAGACCTAACCTCTCTTTAGTAAAAATTGATTATCTCATTATAAAAAAATAAAATAATGTTCTATTTGTTTCTAATGAAAATAGACTCACTAAGGAATCTATACATATAAACTTTGACTTATAATTCTTTTTTTACAATTTCTAGTGAGTTTCCAAAGTTGGAACAGAGGATCACGAAGTCACTCTGAACCAGTCTTATAGAAATTTAAATATCTCAGAATATAGAATTCATTTGCTTACTCTATTTCTTTCCTATAAAAATATACTCAATAAGGTTTAATCATATATCTCATTCACCATTTAATTACATTTCTACAATTTTTAGTGATTTTTCAAAACCACGTCACTGCTGTTGTTTCCTGACTGTTCCATGGCCAACTCTTACTCCTTCATAGTTGCTTTGCATCAGACCTCATTTAGGCATACATAATACCAAAGCATGTTCTTATTTAGCTATATCATAAGCTAATAATTACCAAGAATTCACATGCTATTCTTTAATCATATCATAAGGACATACACACAAAATAGTCAAGTCCCTATACATGCCATAACTTAAAGTAATTCTAGTCACAAAATACCGAGATAACTCGTTGATAGTGTGAGGTGATCTCCAACGTCCTTACTATTTTTCAAGCTGGCTTTCCGATACTATAAAAAAGAGAGAAAAGAAAGGGAGTAAGAATAAAGCTTAGTAAGTTTGCATGTAAATAAATAACAACATTCTAAATTAATTATCAAGATAACCTGAACCTTTCGAACATGGACTTATCTTACCTTCGCTTTGGTACACTCTTTGAATTTTCCGTTGAACCATTTGGAATACTAAGGATACACGGGTACCTTTCCTTTTTAAACTTACCATTTCCATGTCTTGACATGGTCTTATGTGGTATCCTTGCCTTATGAACTCACCATTGCCATGCCTTCGCATGGTCTTACATGGGATCTTTGCCTTATAGTAGTTTATCAATGCCATGTCTTGACATGGTCTTACATGATTTCCCTGCCTTGTAGAACATACCAATGCCATGCCTTGGCATGGTCTTACTTGGTATCCTTAAACCCTAATGTCATGACATTTGTATCTTACACATTCCTAAGGTTCAACCAGGACTTTTACGTATCATTTCTCCGTCAATTCTTGCTTGAATCATCAAGGAATAAATTTACAAAATAAATATATAGATGCTGAAAAATGACATCATTAATTATAAATAATAAAACGTTGCATTTATTTACCGCAAACTTACCTAGATACAAAATATGATCAAATATTTTGATTTAGTCCTCAACATTTTTCTTTCCTCGGTCTAACCCTGAATTTTGTTCTTCTTGATCTATAATAGCAAATTGAATTTATTTAATATTCACATTTATCAAAACAGTCCTTTGGAAAAATTATGATTTTGCCCCTAAACTTTTGTATATTTACACTTTTGCCCCAAGGCTTAGAAATGAAACTTTATCCCTAATTCTTATGTTTTATGACATGCTGATCATTTATTTACCTACGGCAACATCAAATTCCCACTATAACTGTAACACCCCGAACCCGAGACCATTGCCGGTGTCGGACACGAGGGGTTAACAAGCCAAAACCACTTATAGCACCGACCAACTTGACATTCCCAGGCAAGCTGGAAAACTGCGTCATTGTTGCCTTAAAAAGCATATCTCGAGTTACAGAACTCGGAAACTGATTCCATAAATTTTCCCTGAATTTAGACTCATATATCCATCCCTGGATTTTTTTCTAGAATTTTTGGTCTGGCCAATTGGTACAGTTTATTAGTTAAAGTCACCCATGTTACAGGGGTCGACTACACAGACCTTCGCGCGTTACAACTTGAATATCTCTCTGTACAGGGTTTCAATACTGATGCCGTTTGTTTCTAATGAAACTAGACTGAAAAAGGAATCTGGAAATATAAGGCATGACTTCTAATTCATTCTGGATAATTTATGGTAAATTTTAAAAGTCGCGACAGGGGACCCAGAAACCGTTCTGGCCCTGTCTCACGAGAACTTTAATATCTCTCAGTATACTGTTCATATGATCGTTTCGTTACTTTCATATGAAAATAGACTCATCAAGGTTCGATCACATAATTTATTTACTATTTAACACCATTCCTACAAATTTTGGTGATTTTTCACATCCACATCACTGCAGCTGGCAGCCTCTGTTTTTAAGGTAGGCTTTACCTATATTGTAGTTCCCATGGACCAACTATAGTCTAGTCATACTTAGGTCCACATATGATCATATTTAGCCATTCCAATGGCTGATCATGTGACCAACACTCTCATTCAAACCATAATCACATCATGAAACCAAATATAATTACAAACCACATATGGTCAAATTCCATACTCCACTTTTACGAACCATTTTCGCATGGCCGCACACATATACATCACAAAGTACTTAAAAACAACCGAGGGTGGTCCTATACATGCCATATCCAAAACTCAACTAAAGGAGTACCAAAAAGGGCTTTGATAGTGTGGTTGACTTCAACTTCTATGATCCCGAATCCGATCGTTAACGAGCAAAATCTATAAACAGAGAAACAAAGAAACGGAGTAAGCAATTTATGCTTAGTAAGTTTGAGCCATAATATACACACAACCAAAGCATAGCATTCAAGTAGCTAAACAATAATTCATATGCACAATTTCTCAAAGACATGCTTACTTCACAATCCCAACTCTTATATTCATACACAAATAACGGCCTAGTTAATGCCGATAGCTCATTTATCATTAGGCGAATATTCATACGCACTTACTCATAGTGTGCGAAGCACACACAAAACATACCTTGTTGTTGGGAATTTCACAAGTGCATTAACTGAAAATTTTCCAGCAAGTTCAAAGTTCTCGAATCACATACCTTGGAGTTTATCCGGATATAGCTACTCGTTCAAACGCCTTGGGACATAGCCGGTTATGGTAACCCGCACAAAGGCCTTCGGGACTTAACCCGGATATCACAATTTGCACAATTGCCTTGGGCTTAGCCGGATATCATAACTCGCCCAATTGCCTTGGGCTTAGCCGATATCATAACTTCGCACAATAGCCTTGGGCTTAGCCCGATATCACTCGAACATTCATACACATCTTTGTTTCAATTTCATAACACAACTTTTATGCACAATTCACTTAGCAAAAATATCATTTCGCTCAATGGCCACATACAAAGGCACAATTTCGATTGCTTATTACTTCATTCAATCGAATCAAAATATAAATTCGATACTCGAAAACTTACCTCGGACGTGGTCGAACGATTTCGACGGCTATTCGACGACTTTTTCCTTCCCTTATCGGATTTAGCTCCCTTTGCTCTTGAGCTTAATTTAACAAATAAATTGGTTTTATCATTTGAGCATCGAAGAGGAATTCAAGATACCTAGCCAATATATATGCTCATTAGGCATCAAAGTCGCATATGTACGAAATCACGAATCGAACTCAACACATTAGTTAATATTCCTCTTAGCGAATTTTCTAAGCCAAGAATAGGCATCAATATGCTTGCCTCTAACCGAATGCATGCACACAATTTCCCCTCATGTGGCGAATATGCATGTCCATGTTGAGGCCAATTATGCATAAATACCACACAAAAACAGCATGCATTTTACTAACTAACGCATTACATATTGTAGCTCAATACACATCTCTCATGTACTTCATAACCAAACATCATCACAAGCAAATATATACCTTGAAATAGTATATATGTCATGCCAATACATCATGTGCAAACATGTATACACATATAGGTGCAAGGCCGAATCTCAAGGGGTTCATACCCATCCAAACACAAATTTTTACCAATCAAGTAACAAGCATAAATCATGCTCATGAATGCACCATGGCGAATACATCACAACCATACTCTTTCAACTTCGGTCATGGTTAAACAAAGAATTCAATGTCCTACTCAAGAATACTAAAAGAAATTTCAAGAGTAGTCAATCCATCATTACATGCATCATCAACAAGCTTCACATTTAGCATGCAATGGCTTTAACACAATATCAACCTTGGCCAAATACCATTTTTCATGGCATAGCAAGGATTTGAACCATGGCTAACATGCACATCAAGTTAGCAACCAAAACAAGCATGAATCTCATGACACAACCTCAACATACCTTAATCTTGATGCAAGTATAGCCAAATCTCCTTCTAGATCTCTTCTAAACTAAAAATGGAGCAAAATTTCCTTCCTTCTTAGAATTTTCAGCCCAAAGAAAATGAGAATGGATGAACCAAATTTTTTCTTTTCCTTTCTCTCAACTCACGGCCAAGGGGGAAGTATGGATGAGACCATTTTTTTCTTTCTTTGCCCATGCTCTTTATTTTATTATTTCACCCTAATGCACCAACAAAACATGTTTCATGACATGTTTTGCCCATCCACTCTTGCCATGGCCGGCCACTTCATGTTGGGGAAATTGACATGCAAATCCTTATTTTTGCATGCATGTTCAACTAGTCATCACACCTTTCCCCATCATACTTTCAAAGTTTACTACTAGGTCCTTTCTAATGAAATTCACATTTATAACTCTAAATCGAAACATCAAAATGTCACACATGAATTAACACATATTATAGGCATCAAAATAAATTATAAATTATTTTTATGCCTCGGTTTTGTGGTCCCGAAACCACCTCCCGACTAGGGTCAATTTTGGGCTGTCACAATAACATGTACTTATGACCATTAGGTATTTTTACCGATTATGTCATTTTACTCGTTTTCGTTTAAAATCGCTTAGCTCAAGTCATTCAACATAATTTCAAGCTTTATATTCTACCATAAAACATCAAAATAAACACATTTCACCTATGGGTATTTTTCCAAATATGAACCCTAGGTTAAATTATTGCTAGAATAAGCTAAATCAAGTTACCAGGACTTTAAAAACGTAAAGAACATTAAAAACGAGGCTTGGAATCACTTACTATGAAGCTTGGAAGCTTGAAAAAACCCTATCTATGAAGAACCCTTGAAATTTCAGCCTAATAAAGAAGATGGGCACATTTTGCCATCTTTTTCCCTTTTTTAATCTTTTAATTACCAAATGACTAAAATACCCTTCATTAAAACTTTACTTATTTTTATCTATGTATGTCCATTTTTGTCCATGAAAACCTAATGGTCTAATCACCATTTAAGGACCTTTACTTCAATTATACTCTTCAATTTAATCCTTTAGCATCTAAAACCCATATTTATCAACTTTTGCAATTATGCCCTAGTAGGCAAATTAAGCATGCTATCTATAAAATTTTCCATCGATACTCTAACACATGCATCTAATCACTCAGTAAATTATAAAAATTAATCAGAATAAACTTTTCTATCTCAGATTCACAATTTCGCAACCACTGTTCCGTTTAGGCCCTATTTTGGGATGTTACAGAGATTATGATTATGGAGAAAGTTTTGGTAGTTTAATTTATTTGCCTTATTTGGTGGCTCAGCCACGTATATCTATTTCTAGTGGTTTACTGTGTATTGTTCTGGCAGCTAGACTACAAATATTCTGAAAAGTGACATACAATCACTTAATTATGTTTGGGGTTAGAAGGGTATTTAATACCCTAATTGGTGTGTAGGGATGGTTAGAGATGGTGTGTAGCAGACGGGGTATGATCTGAATCTGTATCTATTATGCATCTATTTCTATATCTGGTTATGAACTATATCTGATTGGAATCTGGATGCATATCTACTATTTTTTCTGATGAATCGTGTGAGTCTTAATTGTTAATTAAAATAAGTTACACACTGAGCTCCCTGAGCTCGTAAGCTCACTTTATATTTGTTTGCTCTCAGGTAATCCATAGACTTAGGGCAGATCAATGCAACGAAAGCTCAGTTATTTATTATTATTGTGTTTCTTTTAACTTGTTCATATTAAATATGTTTTTCTTGTGGTCTATTTTTGGACTTTTGGGGATTTATTTTTTAAAGTTTAGATTTTATTTTCTGTTTTAATTTTTTTAATATTTAGATGATATTAACTCTATCTACAAAATGTTGGATTTTCAATAACAAACTGCGCTTTCCAAAATTGAATTTAACTAAGAAATTCCATTGCAAACTTAAGTGTTTTATAAGTATATAATTGAAAATTTTAATGAAATAGTTATGAGAAGTATTTTCCCAAATAAACTGGAATTTTATCACAAGCTGGCGCTATTTTTATAGGTCTTAAATGGCTTCTGTATTTTCAAATGAATCATGGTAATCTCTCTAGATCTGGCCATATCATCTAGGCCAGGTTTGGGGTGTTACAAAGGGATATTGCGTATTCTTCTAAAATTATTTTGAATTTGAGTTAATGTTATTTTGAATATTGAGATTATGATAAAGCATGATACAGAGTTCATCTGGATGTTATACGTTGTGAATTATCAAAATGGATATATGTACAAAACTGGATCAGGGTATGTGAGTATGAACTAATGGTATGAACCTTTGCATAAGCATCCACCATACATGTGTATCCGCCCAAGATAATGTTAGTGAGCGGTTGTTCGAAATAAGAGCATGGCTTAAGGTGAGGAGTGCTCGAAATAAGAGATTCATAAATTGATTGGAAAGACTCCTCAGTTAACAAGATAAGAAAGATTAAGTATGATAAGGGCATGATAACTAGTGTATAAAAGAATGATAAAATGGTTATGGTATCAGCCGAAGTAAAGGGTGCAGAATATGGTTGGCTCCTAGAAATTCATGCAAGATTTGTAAAGTATCCATAAAGGTATGGTTATAGTGGGATTTATTAAGTACTCTTGTACTTATAAGGTTTGTTATTGATTTTTTAGGTTATTGTTGAAGAGGTTTCGCCTAGAGGGACAATGCTAGGAGCATGCCAAGATCGTGGCAGAATGGGCTATTATGCATACAGTGGATTAGTGGCGTAGTCTCGGATACGTCCTTCGAGTTTATCTTAGAATAATTTTCTATGTTGTAAAGATTTGTATCAATTTTGATGTAATAAGTTATTTATCGTATATTTTATTTTAAATTTTCAAATGTTAAGTTTTTCTTTTGGGAACCTCAAAAAAAAAGTTTTAAAATAAATGAGAAAATGTAAGCGGAATTTTGTTAATGTTTGTATAATTTAGTAACACCTGAGATCCAGACCCGGTGAATCGAGTCGGGTTGAGGGAGTTACAATGCCACATTCATTGTTAGAGCAACTACAGGATGCCATATTTGTTAAATACATTTACGTTTGTTAAGTCATCAATCCAACCTTACGAAATATATTTTGTTGAGCTGAGCATGAAATAGAACCAAATTGTAAAGTTTTAGAAATTTAGGGTCAGCACCAAGACATCACCTCCTCCATGTCGTGATGTCACCAAACAGTTATAACTTTGTGACCTTAGGCCACTTAACGTCACGATGTGACTCATTACCGGTTGATGTTACAATAAGGAAGGTTGTACATGACCTCAGGCCATTTCAAAACAACACTAATTCAATATTAGCTCAACTTATTATAAATCATCTATTTCATTCCATTCAACTATATACCATATTTTTCATTCAAACATCAAACTTACATTTGCTAATCTATCTTTGAACATGTCATTTCATATGCATTTTGCAACATTATACCGTTAGCATAAAACTCAACATGTCATTTCATATGCATTTTGCAACATTATACCATTAGCATAAAACTCATGCAAGTTCATTACCATATGTAATCCAAATACCATTTCAAACATACTAGGCAAAGACTAAAGTAAACTTGCCACAAGTATACATATTCACATATCATAATATACACTTCTTAACACCTATATACATGCCACAACTTAGCTTCAAAATGACCAAATAACTACCAATTTGAGTGACAGGATAGTGAGAGATTTGATGGATTCGCTTGACATGTTCTGCAAAGTAATGATCTACAAGGAAAGGGAAAACAACGGGGAAATCATATTTAATGCTTAATAAGCTCATATGAAATTTACTTAACTTACCTTGACATTTCGACAAACCAAACATTTAAACACTTTGGCATTCAATACGGCATCCCTTGGCATACTTTATAGTATCATATGCATATCAATAAATACAAATGATAAGTTAGTCCACTTACATACCAAGAACTTATAACACAAGTCATATATATACAACAATTCAATTAGAAACATGTACCAACAAATTCATATTCAATTTGAAAGCATATGTAATTCAATTCATATTCAAATCACTTCAAAACTTACATTTTAGTTAGGTTATCAATTTCACCAGAAAGAACCTTAGTAAATTGAACTCGGATACATAGGACTATAGTGCTCACACAAGCTGACAGTGATCAAGGTTGCTCACACAAGCTAAAATTTATGAATTTGCTCTCAGAAGTTGGCATTGTATCAAGGTTACCAGTCCAGGCTAAACCAATGATTCATATATGTCAATACTTTGTAAAACATTTTGGATCTCATGTAATGTAACACCCCAAACCCGGCCTGGACATTGTGGCTGAATCCGGCGATGTCACATTGGGTGCTTTTTTCGTAATGTGTTATATCGATGAAAAACTCTTACTATATATTTAACCTCTTTGTGTGTTTTTGAAAAACAATTATCTTTTTTAAACTTGTGTTACTATCCAAAAAGTATTCACTTAAAAATCATTATTCATTTCCAAAAATATCATTCTATAGCATAAGCTTTTTAAAACGGTTGCATACTTACGTTTACTTTGTAAAAACATTGTTTCTTTTTGAAAACTTGAGTTTTCCTATCTCTATCAGTTATAAACCAAAGAAAATAAAAATCTCAAAATTAAAGTTAAAATCCATAATGGCCTTATTATAGTAAAAATACCCAAAATAAAATTACTTATAAAAATAAAGCAAATATGATAGTAAATGTAGTTGTGTGGCCGCCTTTGAATCCCTCGCAGCACCGATCTGCCTAAGCCTGGGAATTACTTGTACAGATAAACAGATGGGTGAATTTACGAAAACTCAGTGTGTAATCCCATATAAGCAACAATAAGAAATCAAGCACAGTCTGGGCCTAAGCCCCTTTTTAGCAGCAGTGACAATATCAGTTTGGACTTTAGCCCATCTTAATATAGAAACAGTCATGTGTTTGGTCCTTGGCCTATTGCAGTAACAATACACGGTGCAGTAACAGTATACAAGTCCTACCCATCTAGCCTTTAAACTCCATCTCCATCCAATCCTACACTCCATGTGGGGATAGAATCAACCTACCCATCCCTACACTCTAGAATTAGCACCAGTTGTGGCATTAAACAATAATATGCAGCTGGGTTGCCAGTAAATTAGGCTCGAAGCTTTTCAGTACACTTCCTCCGATCAGTATAAACCCATCCCATGCAATGCATCATACAGTCATGTCATGTCATATCATAGAATCATACATGTATCCATTACAGTTTAAATTACATGCAAAAATACGGTCATAAATGCACATATATATACATCAAATAGGGCAAAGCAGTCATCTTACCATATAAGAGCAAAATAGTCATTTCACCACATAGGGAAAAACAATCATTTTACCATATAAGGGAAAAATAGTCATTTTACCACATAAGGGCGAAACAGTCATTTTACCATATAAAGGAAAACAGTCATTTCACCACATATGGGCAAAATAGTTATTTTACCACATAAGGGGTCTAGGTACACTTACTGACCTAACAGTAGGTCCATAGTCGTTTCGGGCAACCCGTACAACCTTAACAGTTAAACAGTGAAAATGGGCCCAAAGCCCATAATGCGGGCCTATGTGGGCCCACACACCCGTGTGGTCCATATAGCCTAGAAATAGGCTTAACCGTGTGGATACATAGCCTGGCCCAATATTCACCACACGTCCGTGTGGTTTACCCAAGTGGGGCCCATATGGCCCAGTTTGGCCAGAAATGGCCCAATACGGCCTTGGCCCATAAAATCGCTCATGGTTGGCCTCGACGATCATACACCCATGTTTAGGCATACGGACTACCACAGGGGCAAGCGCACACTCGTGTAGTGCCATCAGTCACTTATTCTGGCTTTTACCGATATACGATTAGGGCAGTGTTGACACACCTTGATGTGAGAGTCTATAAATAGACCACAAGCGCTCCAACCCTAGATCCAAATGCAATACACCATTAGTCCCTTTAACAACAGGATTAAACTATCCCATTTCTATAACACTTATTAAAACAGTTTCTTATCACTTGCCTTGGTCGATCGATTGAGGATCACTCCCTTAATTCGTTGCAAAAGACTGGTTCAAACCCCTTTTAGAAGTATCCTACAATCCAACCAAGACTTAACAATCTAAACCATATATTGATCATACCAAAAGATTATACTAACCACATAACATTTACTGAAAATGCCACACTGAGAAAAGGAAAAGAAGTAATCGGCCTATACCCCCAATGCAAGCCCAAACACACGTTACTACAGAAGCATGACTAGCACCAACATGTCCCTAGCCATAAACAGTAGCAAAGGCAAATGTTAGAAGGGTATTACCACACAGAGAGAAAGAGAAAACAGAGAAGAACCCTGCACCCACCGATTGGTCAAAGCGCAATTGCAAAAACGAAGAACAAAATAGACAGAGGGAGAGAAGAAAGCAATCGATTTTAGGGAAGAACAAACCTGAAATAGAGTAAATTGAGAAAAACCCCGAATGGTCTCTACTAATAATCCGTCTACAAAAGAGAAATAGGAAAGATGGAGAAACAGTAAAAACCAAAAGCAGAAATTCGGCATCAAGGAGTGAAAGTGTGCTATTGACCGATTTTGACAAAATAGGACTCCCACTTTCGACACAACACTCCCACTCTTCCCAAAATCCCTTAATTCATTCCTTGAAGATCTCCTTACATTACTCCACCAACTAATTTAAACTCCACCCAACCTCTTCTATCCAAAATTTCCTCCCCAAATCCCCCTAACAACCGAAATTCCTCAATAATCTCCTAAAATTCGGCCACCACACCCCACACTCTTCAAACACACAAGTTTCGGTCTAACTAGAACTCTCCCATGGCCAACAGCAAAATAAAACACCTCTATGCACCTACCAGCATTCGAACCTCAGACCTCAAGTAACTACCACACGCCACTTATCCCCTAGATCAGCAGGCCCTTTCTGTCATGTTTTACCCATATTTATTTATAAGCCTACTGACTAGGGATAGGGTTTAAACCTTTTAAAAATGAAACTTTTGCACATGCCCAGGCTTGAACCCAAGACTTCTCAAACACTTCCCTGAACACTTAACCACTGAAGTAGACACACAGTTGTGTCACTTTCTTGCACAATTAAACATTTATGTGCAGCATCCTAATTGTTCCCATGCTCAAGACCTAATATTTCCAGGCCCAAAATTCGGGGCGTTAAAATTCATCCCTCTTTAAAGAAATTTTGTCCCCGAAATTTCCAACTATTAGATCAGTCGCATAACACAGACTACAGCACTATGCTCCTGCTGCTCACTCTAGTTCCAAAACACTACCACATTTAACTTGAGTGTTTTCGGTACAGTCTAAAAATAGACTGGGACAGAGCGTCAATCCAATACTCAACCATATTAAGGGTGACACCAGTGACACCCCCTGAAGAGCTCAACTCCATTGGACTGGAGTCGTTCCATAATCGACCCTCGGCTTCCAGATCCAGTATTAGGCCCAGCGAACCTCTACAAAATTTGTAACATAGTTTGGAAATAGTGCGTCGTCCCTAGCTGCACGATCAAGAGACTCAGTACCTCTGGTGCTCATTGACGAATTGCATTTTATCTTGAATTAACAGTTTTATGCAGATCAGTTTATAGTTCTAGTTGTTTATTAAAATATATTTTATGGAGACAGTATCAAAAAATATAGAGTTTTATTTTTGCACAACGTAGTGTCTATTGGTGTCTACCAGTTTCTCTATAGTTTCAGTATACACTACTAGAGAGTTTGCAGTACGGTATACTACCTACAGAATTCTTAGTAATCCTACCTATGCCAATTTCAGTCAAAATCAAAAACATTTCAAATTACTTCAAATCGTTTGAAACAGTTCTTTTAGAAGTTCCAAGTTTTAAAAGAAACCCAAATCCACAATTGAGTTTTGCAACTCAGCTTTGATACCACTAAATGTAACACCTCAAACCCAGCCTAGACATTGTGGCACAATGGGTTTTTTTCGTAATGTGTTATATCGATGAAAAACTCTTACTATATATTCAACCTCTTTTTGTGTTTTTGAAAAATAGTTATCTTTTTGAAACTTGCATTACTATCCAAAAAGTATTTACTTAAAAATCGTTGTTCATTTCCAAAAATATCATTCTATAGAGGAAGCTTTTGAAAACAGTTGTGTACTTGCGTTTACTTTGTAAAAACATTGTTTCTTTTGAAAACTCGAGTTTTCCTATCTCTAGAAGTTATAAGCAAAAGAAAATAAAAATCCCCAAATTAAAGTTAAAATCCATAATGGCCTCATTACAGTAAAAATACCTAAAATAATATTACTTATAAAAATAAAGCAAATATGATAGTAAATGCAGTTGTGTGGCCGCCTTTGAGTCCCTCGCAGCACCGATCCATCTAAGCCTGGGGATTACCTTTACAGATAAACAGATGGGTGAGTTTATGAAAACTCAGTGTGTAATCCCATATAAACAACAGTCAGAAATCAAGCACAGTCTGGGTCTAAGCCCATTTAAGCAATAGTGACAATATCAGTTTGGGCTTTAGCCCATCTCAATACAGAAACAGTCATGTGTTTGGGCCTTGGTCCATTGCAGTAACAATACACAGTGCAATAATAGTATACAAGACCTACCCATCCAGCCTCTACACTTCATCTCCGTCCAACCCTACACTCCATGTGGGGATAGAATCAACCCACTCATCCCTACACTCTAGAATTAGCACCGGTTGTAGCACTAAGCAGTAATATGCAGCTGGCCTGCCAGTAAATTAGGCTCGGAGCCTTTTAGTACATTTCCTCCGATCAGTATAAACCTTTCCCCATGCAATGCATCATATAGTCATGTCATGTCATATCATAGAATCATACATGTATCCATTACAGTTTAAATTACATGCAAAACTACGGTCATAAATGTTTCTTTTGAGCAAAATACTAGAAATTATATGTTTAAGAAAACAAGTCAAAGCTGTCTTGCCAGTTGGCCACCTCGAAGTCCTTCCTACCGTCAAAACACCTACTAAGGATCACCTGAGAAAAATAAAAGCGGGGGTGAGTTTTCAAAAACTCAGTGTGTACAACCCTCGACAAATAGGAAAGCATGCAATAGTTTTTTTTGGGCCTGAGCCCAATTCAATATCAAAACAGAAGTAAAGCAATCAAATATGCACGAATCCCACCCATCAAACCGCTACACACCATCTCCATCCCCCAATACACTCCATGTGGGGATATAAATATCGACCCACCCATCGATACACTCCAATGCTAGCCCGGTTACGGTACTACCAAACGTTGCAGCAAAGCTGCTAATCATATACTGGGCTTGAAAAACCATCGCTGGATCCACGGTCGTCAAGCAACCGTGTGATCCTCATATACTTCCTCCGTTCCATAATTCCCAACTCATATGAAAACTAAACAGAATATCATATGAATGCAGCAGGTACACATGCAACATCCATAAATCCTACATTCAACACATAGGGGTATTTTAGTCATTCTCGCCCTTAGGGGCATTTCAGTAATTTCTCTTTATTATGGGTTTATTACTTACTTTAGCCCGTTAACAAGTCCTCGTTGGCTATAGTGAACAGACATTATGCACCAGGTAGGGTTCCAGAGAAGAGGAGATGAGTCATTAAGACTGCTTAAGTACCAAGCTCTTCCTAGATCCAATCCTAGACATGTATATATCCATTGCCACACCTTAACCTTATGACTCGTCCATGGTCGCAATTAGTTAACTAATTAAGTTTTATGTCTATTTAAGCAGTTATTAGATACTAGGCCCAAAACCCCTTACAAAGCCCAAACAAGTCTACAAACATGCATATGGCCCACTAGGCCCAATCTCATTCATATGGCCCATTAGACCCAAATCACATTCATATAGCACATCGGCCTTAATCACATTCATATGGCCCATCAGCCCCAATCACATTCACAGTCATGCAATCATATGATTTTCCATCACTTAGTATCAAATTGCCAATTGTGCCTACTATGGGCCCTATAGCCCAATTTAGCCCATTCTGGCCCGGTTGGCCAATACACGGCCCAAGCCTATGGAATCACTCATGGGTCCTCTGATAACCTATTGGTTACCCTTACGAGTGTTTGCGCACTCGCAAGACTATTGTAGCCAAACTTCCAGCCTTTTGGCATTTCCAAATTTTGCCGATCTACTGTGTCTGTGCAGTGTATGTACACATCTGGTACTAAACGTGTTGTGATCTCTTTAGCCACGAACCTACAAATGATATCACTCAACGAATAATCACACACTTATCAAATACGATAACCAAAATCCAAAAATCTCACCTTTGCCTTACCTTGAATGACAAGCCTTACAGACCTTCCTTGATCACTAATCACGAGTATTCCTTAAATATGTATCAATCTTAATCATTAAGAACTAACCAACAAGTGATTCGAAATCATCTTAAGTCACTCTTAATGTAACACCCCTTACCCGTTACCGTCGCCGGAACAGGATACAAGGTATTACCAGAACATAACACATACCATTAAACATAACCGAGATATAAATATGTCATCCAATTTGATAGTGCATCGTATAACATATGTCTTGAACAATATTAGCCAACTTTAATGGCTTGTACAAAGTAGCTGGTCGAGTACTGTAACTAATATTTTAAACCTAGACAAATATGACACGTAACAAAATAATTAAGCCTACTATACATGCCATAATTCAAAACGTTTAGTTCAAATACCCTAAAGTATGATAGTGCGGGTAGATCTTCACGATCCTTAACTCCTGAGCAAGCCGAAGAACACTATAAGACAAAAGAGAGAAACAAAGTAAGCTTATAGCTTAGTAAGTAAGTATGTAAATACTAATTAAAAAAAATCTAACATGTTTACACAACAATTCAAGTATATCTACTTTAACTTCACTATTCATTCCACTTTGATTAAGCTGTCTCTGCTGCGTCATATTCACTAAATAAATCATAACTCGAGTTACAAAACTCGAAATTCAAATCTATAAAATTTCCCTGAATCTAGACTCATAAAGCTTTTTGCTAATTTTTTTCTATAATTTTTGGTTCAGCCGATTAGTACAGTTTATTAGTTAAAGTTTCCCCTGTTACACAGCTCGACTGATCTGACCTCTGTTCACTACGAATTGAATTTCTCTCAATACACAATTCAAACAACCCTGATGTCTGTTTCATTTAAAACTAGTCTCAATAAGAAATTTAGGCATGTAAACTATATTTCTTAATTTGCTTTGTACAATTTTTAATGATTTTTCAAAGTTTGAACAGGGGATCACGTATTCATCCTGAGCGAGTCACATACAATTGTAAATATCTCAAAATATAGAATTCCTTTGCTTGCTCTGTTTCTTTTATATGAAAGTAGACTCATTAAACTTTAATTTCACATCTCATTCAACCTCTAATTATATTCCTCCTATTTTGGTGATTTTTCAAAATCACGTCACTGCTACCATCTAAAAACAGTTTTAATGCTAATTTCACTCTTTCACAAATTCTTTATGCTAACCTCATTTTATCTTATATATGTATATACCACAAATCATTTTCACCACATTTCATTCACCATAAGTGTAGGTCCAAACCACAATATCACCACAAAACCATCCCGTTGAACAATTCGGATCAATCCTCGATATTTAATGGTTTCAGCACACAGCCCCACCATTATACTTCGTTTAGTTCGGCTCTCTTGTACACATGGTGAACACTTAGTACCACTCATGCGACCTAGCCGATTTGTCTCGTAGCTCTCTTGTCTACATGGTGTCCGTCACTTGGAATCACGCATGCGACCCAGCTACATTTATCTTTCACGTAGCTCTCTTGTCTACATGGGATACATCCCGTATCACACATGTGACCTAGCTACTACATGGTGTCTCCTAGCTTTCTTGTACACATGATGTGCACTCAGCATCATACATGTGACCTAGCTACGCTCCCTCTATTTCATTCGATCTCTCCGAATGTTCAACAGGGATCTCTCTCTCTATATTTATTTCCATTCTTCCAATAGTCGATTTATATTTTAACATCAGCTAGTGTATTTATATAATAGGCTGAAATATAAGAATGTACATGAAATTATTGTAATATTTACATACAAACTTACCTTGGTGCAAAATGTGGAAATTTTGCAATTTAGTCCAAAACTTTTTCCTTCCCCCGTTCAAGATCAATTCCGTGTCTTTCTTGATCTATAATAACACATTTAGCTCATTTAATACTCATACTATTTATTTCAATCCAAAAATTACATCATGGAAAAATTACATTTTTGCCCCCTAACTTTTACAAAATTACAATTTTGCCCCTAGGCTCGGAAATTTAATTTCAGCCCTTATTCTTATGTTTTATGATATGCTGAACATTTTTCTCTTCTACAACAACATCAAATTCTCACTCTATCATATAGTTATGAACAATAGGTATTTTTACCGATTATGTCGTTTTACTCGTTTTCACTTAAAACCGAGTAGAACAAGTTATTTAACATAATTTAAAACCTCATATTCTATCATAAAACATCAAAATACACAAATTTCACCTATGGGTATTTTTCCAAATATGAACCCTAGGTTAAATTATTACTAGCATAAGCTTAATCGAGCTTAGGGATTCCAAAAGCGTAAAGAACATTAAAAGCGGGCTTGGAATCACTTACTATGGAGCTTGAAATTTGAAGAAACCCTAGCTATGGAGAGAGGAGAATTCGGCAGCAACTAAGGAGGATGATGATCAATTTTGTGTTATTTTTCCCATTTTATTTCATTTAATATCCAAATGACCAAAATGCCCTCCTTACTAAACTTTCAAAATTCCTTCCATGTCCAAATTTTGTCCATGAACTTAAAATTGGTCAAATTGCTATTTAAGACCTCCTAATTAATATTCCAAAACAATTTCATACTAAAACTTCCGGGATGCAAATTTTGCAACTTATTCGATTTAGTCCCTACTTTCAATTTAAGCACTTTAGGTATAGAATTTCATCACGAAATTTTCACACAATCATGCAATCATATCATAAACCCCAAAATAATTATAAAACAATTATTTCTATCTGGATTTGTGGTCACGAAACCACTATTCCGATTAGGCCCTAATTGGGTTGTCACAATTCTCCCCCTTTTGAGATTTTCGTCCCGAAAATCTTACCTGAGAAAGAAGTTTGGGTCTTGTTTCCTCATAGCTTCCTCGGTTCCCACGTAGCCTCTTCTATCCCATGTCCGTGCCACAATACTTTCACTAAAGCTATACTTTTATTTCTTAACTGTTTAACCTCTCGAGCCAAAATCTTTATTGGTTCCTCCTCATAGGTCATATCCGATCGAATCTCAATTTCATTGGGAAATCACATGTGAAGGATCGAACGATAACGTCGCAACATTGATACATGAAACACGTTATGAATTCTTTCTAACTCTGCGGTAAGGCCAACCGATATGCCATTGGTCCAATTCTCTCAAGAATCTCGTGCGGGCCAATAAAACGCGGACTCAACTTGCCTTTTCGACTAAATCTCGAATCTTTTTCCATGGTGACACCTTCAAGAACACTTTATCACCCACGAAATTCAATCTCGTTCTTTTAAATCTGCATATGACTTTTGTCGATTTGAAGCGACTTTCAAGCAATCCGAATTACTTTTATTTTCTCTTGGTTTCTTTAACTAGATCAACTCCATGAATCTGCTTCTCACTAAGCTCGGTCCAATATAAAGGAGTCCGACACTTACGACCATACAAGGCTTCAGCGGTGCCATTTGTATACTTGATTGATAACTGTTATTGTAGGCAAACTCAATCAAAGATAGATATTTCTCCCAACTACCTCCAAATTCTAAAACACAAGATCTAAGTATATCTTGAGTACCGGATTACTCTTTCCGTTTGACCATCTGTTTGTGGATGAAATGCGGTACTAAAGTTCAATTTTGTACCCAAAGCTTCTTGTAACTTTTTCCAAAATCTCGAGGTAAATCTTGGATCTTTATCGATATTATAGACATAGGTACTCCGTGCAACTTCACAATTTCAGCAATATATAATTCGGCTAATTTATCAAGTGAGTAATCGAGTGCGTCTTGGTATAAAGTGGGCTGACTTTGTTAATCTATCAACCACTACCCAAACAGATCCTTCTTTTTAGGAGTTAAAGGCAAACCGGTTACAAAATCCATGGTAATCTTGTCCCATTTCCACTCGTGCACCATTACGGTTGAAGTAATCCTCAAGGCACTTGATGTTCAAATTTTTACTTGTTGACAGATCAAACACTTGGTTACAAATTCGAAATGTCCTTTTCATACCGCCACCAATACAGACTTCTTTAAATCATTATACATTTTTGTGCTACCAGGATGAACGATAAACAGCCATTGTGCGCCTCATGTAATATTTTACGAATCAATTTATCGTTTTTCGGCACACATATCTTGTCTCGAAACATCAAGCAGTCATCCGGTCCAACTCGAAAATCGAGTCGTAACTCGATTCCCATTGAGTTCTCTTGATCCGCAACTCACTATCATTCTTTTGAGCATCACAAATCAATCGGAGAAATAACGGTTTAGCTCTCATCTCTGCTAAGATTGACCCATCATCGACAATGCTAACCCCGTGTTCATGGCTCTCAAAGTAAAAGAAATTTTCGCTCAAGGCGTCAAGAACTACATTTGCTTTTCCGGATGATAATCAATCACTAGATCATAATCCTTTAATAATTCAAGCCATCTTCGCTTGTCGCAGATTCAGATCCTTTGATTCATCAAGTACTTCAAACTTTTGTGATCGGTAAAAATTCGGCATTTTCACCGTACAAATAATGTCGCCAAATCTTCAAGGCAAAAACAACAATGCCGGTTCAAATCATGTGTAGGATAGTTCTTCTCATGCGGTTTTAACTGTCTCAAGCATAAGCTACCACTTTACCCTCTTGCATCAACACACATCCAAGGCACATCAATGATGCATCACTATAAATTACTGACTCCTTTCCGACTCGGGCAGTACTAAAATTGGTGCTTTAGTCAATCGTGCTTTCAACTTTTCAAAACTTTGTTGACATTTATCAGTCCATTCAAACTTAACATTCTTTTGCAACAACTTTGTCATAGGAGAGGCAATCATCGAAAATCCTTCAACAAAACGTCTATAATACCCGGCTAAGCCTAAAAGCTTCTAACCTCGGATACATTCTTGGCGGTTTCAATCAACAATCGCAGAAATCTTGCTTGGATCCACCGAATACCATCACCGAGACTATATGCCCCAAAAATCCGACTTCACGAAGCCGAACTCACTTTTACTAAACTTGGCAAGCAGTTTCTTTTCTCTCAAGATCTGCAATATAGTTCTCAAGTGTTCGCATGTTCAGACTCATCTCGAGAATAAATTAAAATGTCATCTATAAACACTACTACAAACTTATCCAAATATGGCGGAAGATCCGATTCATTAAGTCCATAAATATAGCTGGAGCATTTGTTAAGCGAAAGGCATCACAAGAAACTCATAATGTCCATACCTTGTCCTAAAGGCGGTTTTCGCACATCGACTCCTTAACTCTCAAATGGTAGTAACCGGACCTCAAATCAATCTTTGAAAACACTTTGGCCCCTTTAACCGATCGAATAAATCATCAATCCTCGGCAATGGGTACTTGTTCTTTATAGTCACCTTATTAAGTCGACGGTAATCAATGCAAAGTCTCATTGAACCATCCTTCTTCTTCTGAATAATACAGAGCACCCAGGGAGAGAAACTTCGGTCTCACAAATCCTTGTCATTAACTCCCCTGGCGAGCCTTCAATTCTTTTAATTCAATGAGCCATTTTATATGGAGCAATCGAGATCGGTGCAAGATGCCGGCAACAAATCAATGGCAAAATCTATCTCTCGTTGGAGGCAACCTGTGCAATTCCTCCGAAATACATCCGAAACTCACAGACTATCGGTACTTATTCAAATTTCAGTTGAGGCAACTCAATATTCATTACATAAGCCGGATAAGCTTCACACCTTTTCTCATGTATTTCGTGCGGACATGTGCGAAATCACCATAGGCAATTTATTTGATTCATCTGTTTCAACCCACGAAATTTCTCCATTTTCACATTTCAACTCTAGTGTCTTTTGTTTACAATCTACCTTAGCATCATACAATGTTAACCACCATTCCCAAGATAACGTCAAACTCACCAAATGGTAACAACATCAAGTTGGCGGGAAAACGTTGACCTTGAATCATTAATGGGCAATTCTTGCAAACCTTGTCAACTAGCACATATTGGCCTAAGGGTTCGACACTTTAATCGTAAACTCAAGAATTCAACGAGCAACGTTTTATTGGATACTAAATTCATGCAAATATAGGAATGAGTGGACCGGGATCAATCAATGCAATAACAATAGTATCATAGAGAAAATGTACCAAGAATGACATCGGAGATGATGCATCTTCTCGACACGATAGCATAAGCTCTAGCAGTGCTCTAGCTTCGATCTTGCCGTTAAATCTTTCATCACAGTTTACTACTAGTCCCACCTCCAGATTTCTCGGTGGTCTACCTCTACTAGCGGTGGTATTCTGTCTAGCACTCAAATCTTTCTTCTTTAACTTTCTCCGGACAATCTCTAATAAAATGCTCATGAGAACCGCTTTGAAACAAGCTCGCTCGTCCCCCAACACTCACCATAATGTTGCCGCCACATTGTCGACACTCGGGCTTTCTAGGTCGCACATTACCCACACTTGCCACCAAGTAGCTTGAGCTTTAGACCCGAATATGTTCTACCACGATCTCGTGTGAATCCCCAATTGAAACTGTCATTCGAGGGTTTGTCTCTTTGGACCTCTTTGGTTGAGATTGAAATGGCTTGCTTATCTGTCTTTTCTCGACATCTCGAGCCTCAATAGCGACTTTTCTTCTTTCTTTGTTCAATTCTTCTACTTTAAGAGCTCGATCAACCAATACTACAAATTCTTTCAACTCCAAAATTCCTACAAGCACTTTAATGTCTTCATTCAGCCCATCTTCAAATCTTCTACACATAATGGCCTCGGTGGACACACATTCTCGGGCATACTTGTCGAGTCTTACAAATTCGCGTTCATACTCGCTACTGAGACATTTTCCCTGCTTCAATTCAAGGAACTCCTTCCATTTTGATCAATAAATCGCTGACTTATGTATTTCTTTCTAAATTCTTCCGGAAGAAATCCCAAGTAACTTTTTCTTTTGGCACCACTGCAACCAAAGTCTTCCACCGTGGTAAGCCAATCTCTCAAAAGTGATACAAAGACACTTTAAGCATTCCTCGGTGTACATGAGAGCTCATCAAATACACGGGTAGAATTTTCAAGCCAGAATTCCGCTTTCTCAGGATCATCATCAACCTTTGCTCTAAACTCTTCGGCCCCTTGTTTTCGAATCTTGTCAACCGGAGGCTTGTTCATTCTTACCAAATCTATACCTTGAGCAGCCTGAGAATCGTCCCGAGGTATAGGAGGGGTGGAGGAGGTTGAGCATTTGGATTTGCTCGAATAAATTCAGTATACCAATTGTTCATCATTTGGAGAAAGGCATCCCGAGCCTCATCTCCTTGTCTCAATGTCTCAGGTCTACTTTCCACAGGCGCGGTCCCTTGTGCGGGAGCCGGTGCATTACTAGCAGCATCATCAGCCGCAGTTCCTTCAGGATCCATTACTATATTAAAACAAAACACAGTTTAGAATAATCAGGAGTCACCACACTATCACAATATTTTTATGGCATGTATAGCTAGACTTTTACACACACTTTATTAGTCCGAGAACCGACTAAACCATGGCTCTGATACCACTAAATGTAACACCCCTTACCCGTTACCGTCGCCGGAACAGGATACAAGGTATTACCAGAACATAACACATACCATTAAACATAACCGAGATATAAATATGTCATCCAATTTGATAGTGCATCGTATAACATATGTCTTGAACAATATTAGCCAACTTTAATGGCTTGTACAAAGTAGCTGGTCGAGCATCAGTAACTAATATTTTAAACCTAGACAAATATGACACGTAACAAAATAATTAAGCCTACTATACATGCCATAATTCAAAACGTTTAGTTCAAATACCCTAAAGTATGATAGTGCGGTAGATCTTCACGATCCTTAACTCTGAGCAAGTCAAGAACACTATAAGACAAAGAGAGAAACAAAGTAAGCTTATAGCTTAGTAAGTAAGTATGTAAATACTAATTAAAAAATCTAACATGTTTACACAACAATTCAAGTATATCTACTTTAACTTCACTATTCATTCCACTTTGATTAAGCTGTCTCTGCTGCGTCATATTCACTAAATAAATCATAACTCGAGTTACAAAACTCGAAATTCAAATCTGTAAAATTTCCCTGAATCTAGACTCATAAAGCTTTTTGCTAATTTTTTTCTAGAATTTTTGGTTCAGCCGATTAGTACAGTTTATTAGTTAAAGTTTCCCCTGTTACACAGCTCGACTGATCTGACCTCTGTTCACTACGAATTGAATTTCTCTCAATACACAATTCAAACAACCCTGATGTCTATTTCATTTAAAACTAGTCTCAATAAGAAATTTAGGCATGTAAACTATATTTCTTAATTTGCTTTGTACAATTTTTAATGATTTTTCAAAGTTTGAACAGGGGATCACGTATTCATCCTGAGCGAGTCACATACAATTGTAAATATCTCAAAATATAGAATTCCTTTGCTTGCTCTGTTTCTTTTATATGAAAGTAGACTCATTAAACTTTAATTTCACATCTCATTCAACCTCTAATTATATTCCTCCTATTTTTGGTGATTTTTCAAAATCACGTCACTGCTACCATCTAAAAACAGTTTTAATGCTAATTTCACTCTTTCACAAATTCTTTATGCTAACCTCATTTTATCTTATATATGTATATACCACAAATCATTTTCACCACATTTCATTCACCATAAGTGTAGGTCCAAACCACAATATCACCACAAAACCATCCCGTTGAACAATTCGGATCAATCCTCGATATTTAATGGTTTCAAACACACACCCCACCATTATACTTCGTTTAGTTCGGCTCTCTTGTACACATGGTGAACACTTAGTACCACTCATGCGACCTAGCCGATTTGTCTCGTAGCTCTCTTGTCTACATGGTGTCCGTCACTTGGAATCACGCATGCGACCCAGCTACATTTATCTTTCACGTAGCTCTCTTGTCTACATGGGATACATCCCGTATCACACATGTGACCTAGCTACTACATGGTGTCTCCTAGCTTTCTTGTACACATGATGTGCACTCAAGATCATACATGTGACCTAGCTACGCCCTCTATTTCATTCGATCTCTCCAATGTTCAACAGGATCTCTCTCTCTATTTATTTCCATTCTTCCAATAGTCGATTTATATTTTAACATCAGCTAGTGTATTTATATAATAGGCTGAAATATAAGAATGTACATGAAATTATTGTAATATTTACATACAAACTTACCTTGGTGCAAAATGTGGAAATTTTGCAATTTAGTCCAAAACTTTTCCTTCCCCGTTCAAGATCAATTCGTGTCTTTCTTGATCTATAATAACACATTTAGCTCATTTAATACTCATACTATTTATTTCAATCCAAAAATTACATCATGGAAAAATTACATTTTGCCCCTAACTTTACAAAATTACAATTTTGCCCCTAGGCTCGGAAATTTAATTTCAGCCCTTATTCTTATGTTTTATGATATGCTGAACATTTTTCTCTTCTACAACAACATCAAATTCTCACTCTATCATATAGTTATGAACAATAGGTATTTTCTGGATTATGTCGTTTTACTCGCTTTTCACTTAAAACCGAGTAGAACAAGTTATTTAACATAATTTAAAACCTCATATTCTATCATAAAACATCAAAATACACAAATTTCACCTATGGGTATTTTTCCAAATATGAACCCTAGGTTAAATTATTACTAGCATAAGCTTAATCGAGCTTCCGGATTCCAAAACGTAAAGAACATTAAAAGCGGGCTTGGAATCACTTACTATGGAGCTTGAAATTTGAAGAAACCCTAGCTATGGAGAGAGGAGAATTCGCAGCAACTAAGGAGGATGATGATCAATTTTGTGTTATTTTTCCCATTTTATTTCATTTAATATCCAAATGACCAAAATGCCCCTCCTTACTAAACTTTCAAAAATTCCTTCCATGTCCAAATTTTGTCCATGAACTTAAAATTGGTCAAATTGCTATTTAAGACCTCCTAATTAATATTCCAAAACAATTTCATACTAAAAACTTCCGGGATGCAAATTTTGCAACTTATTCGATTTAGTCCCTACTTTCAATTTAAGCACTTTAGGTATAGAATTTCATCACGAAATTTTCACACAATCATGCAATCATATCATAAACCCCAAAATAATTATAAAACAATTATTTCTATCTGGATTTGTGGTCACGAAACCACTATTCCGATTAGGCCCTAATTCGGGTTGTCACAATTCTCCCCCTTTTGAGATTTTCGTCCCGAAAATCTTACCCAGAAAGAAGTTTGGGTCTGCTTCCTCATAGCTTCCTCGGGTTCCCACGTAGCCTCTTCTATCCCATGTCTGTGCCACAATACTTTCACTAAAGCTATACTTTTATTTCTTAACTGTTTAACCTCTCGAGCCAAAATCTTTATTGGTTCCTCCTCATAGGTCATATCCGATCGAATCTCAATTTCGTTGGGAAATCACATGTGAAGGATCGAACGATAACGTCATAACATTGATACATGAAACACGTTATGAATTCTTTCTAACTCGCTGGTAAGGCCAACCGATATGCCACTGGTCCAATTCTCTCAAGAATCTCAGACGGGCCAATAAAACGCGGACTCAACTTGCCTTTTCGACTAAATCTCAGAATCTTTTTCCATGGTGACACCTTCAAGAACACTTTATCACCCACCTGAAATTCAATCTCTGTTCTTTTAAATCTGCATATGACTTTTGTCGATTTGAAGCGACTTTCAAGCAATCCCGAATTACTTTTATTTTCTCTTGGTTTCTTTAACTAGATCAACTCCATGAATCTGCTTCTCACTAAGCTCGGTCCAATATAAAGGAGTCCGACACTTACGACCATACAAGGCTTCAGACGGTGCCATTTGTATACTTGATTGATAACTGTTATTGTAGGCAAACTCAATCAAAGATAGATATTTCTCCCAACTACCTCCAAATTCTAAAACACAAGATCTAAGTATATCTTCGAGTACCGGATTACTCTTTCCGCTTGACCATCTGTTTGTGGATGAAATGCGGTACTAAAGTTCAATTTTGTACCCAAAGCTTCTTGTAACTTTTTCCAAAATCTCGAGGTAAATCTTGGATCTTTATCGATATTATAGACATAGGTACTCCGTGCAACTTCACAATTTCAGCAATATATAATTCGCTAATTTATCAAGTGAGTAATCGATGCGTCTTGGTATAAAGTGGGCTGACTTTGTTAATCTATCAACCACTACCCAAACAAAGATCCTTCTTTTTAGGAGTTAAAGGCAAACCGGTTACAAAATCCATGGTAATCTTGTCCCATTTCCACTCGTGCACCATTACCGGTTGAAGTAATCCTCAAGGCACTTGATGTTCAGCTTTTACTTGTTGATGATCAAACACTTGGTTACAAATTCGAAATGTCCCTTTTCATACCGCCACCAATACTGACTTCTTTAAATCATTATACATTTTGTGCTACCAGATGAACCGATAAATGACCATTGTGCGCCTCATGTAATATTTTCGAATCAATTTATCGTTTTTCGGCACACATATCTTGTCTCGAAACATCAAGCAGTCATCCGGTCCAACTCGAAAATCGAGTCGTAACTCGATTCCCATTGAGTTCTCTTGATCCGCAACTCACTATCATTCTTTTGAGCATCACAAATCAATCGGAGAAATAACGGTTTAGCTCTCATCTCGCTAAGATTGACCCATCATCGACAATGCTAACCCGTGTTCATGGCTCTCAAAGTAAAAAGAAATTTTCGCTCAAGGCGTCAAGAACTACATTTGCTTTTCCGGATGATAATCAATCACTAGATCATAATCCTTTAATAATTCAAGCCATCTTCATTCAGCAGATTCAGATCCTTTTGATTCATCAAGTACTTCAAACTTTTGTGATCAAGTAAAATTCGGCATTTTTCACCGTACAAATAATGTCGCCAAATCTTCAAGGCAAAAACAACAGCGGCCAGTTCCAAATCATGTGTAGGATAGTTCTTCTCATGCGGTTTTAACTGTCTCGAAGCATAAGCTACCACTTTACCCTCTTGCATCAACACACATCCAAGGCCTGTCAATGATGCATCACTATAAATTACGAACTCCTTTCCTGACTCGGGCTGTACTAAAATTGGTGCTTTAGTCAATCGTGCTTTCAACTTTTCAAAACTTTGTTGACATTTATCAGTCCATTCAAACTTAACATTCTTTTGCAACAACTTTGTCATAGGAGAGGCAATCATCGAAAATCCTTCAACAAAACGTCTATAATACCGGCTAAGCCTAAAAGCTTCTAACCTCGGATACATTCTTGGGCGGTTTCCAATCAACAATCGCAAAATCTTGCTTGGATCCACCGAATACCATCACCGAGACTATATGCCCCAAAATCCGACTTCACGAAGCCGAACTCACTTTTACTAAACTTGGCAAGCAGTTTCTTTTCTCTCAAGATCTGCAATATAGTTCTCAAGTGTTCGCATGTTCGGACTCATCTCGAGAATAAATTAAAATGTCATCTATAAACACTACTACAAACTTATCCAAATATGGCCGAAGATCCGATTCATTAAGTCCATAAATATAGCTGGAGCATTTGTTAAGCCGAAAGGCATCACAAGAAACTCATAATGTCCATACCTTGTCCTAAAGGCGGTTTTCGGCACATCTGACTCCTTAACTCTCAACTGGTAGTAACCAGACCTCAAATCAATCTTTGAAAACACTGTGGCCCCCTTTAACTGATCGAATAAATCATCAATCCTCGGCAATGGGTACTTGTTCTTTATAGTCACCTTATTAAGCTGACGGTAATCAATGCAAAGTCTCATTGAACCATCCTTCTTCTTCTGAATAATACAGAGCACCCAGGAGAGAAACTTCGGTCTCACAAATCCCTTGTCTGTTAACTCCTGAATCGAGCCTTCAATTCTTTTAATTCATCGGAGCCATTTTATATGGAGCAATCGAGATCGGTGCAGTACCAGCAACAAATCAATGGCAAAATCTATCTCTCTGTTCGGAGGCAACCCAGGCAATTCCTCAGGAAATACATCTGGAAACTCACAGACTATCGGTACTGATTCAAATTTCAGTTGAGGCAACTCAATATTCATTACATAAGCCAGATAAGCTTCACACCCTTTTCTCATGTATTTCTGTGCAGACATGTGCGAAATCACCATAGGCAATTTATTTGATTCATCTGTTTCAACCCACAGAATTTCTCCATTTTCACATTTCAACTCTAGTGTCTTTTGTTTACAATCTACCTTAGCATCATACAATGTTAACCAGTCCATTCCCAAGATAACGTCAAACTCACCAAATGGTAACAAAGATCAAGTTGGCGGAAAAGCGGTGACCTTGAATCATTAATGGGCAATTCTTGCAAACCTTGTCAACTAGCACATATTGGCCTAAGGGTTCGACACTTTAATCGTAAACTCAAGAAATTCAACAGCAACGTTTTATTGGATACTAAATTCATGCAAATATAGGAATGAGTGGACCGGGATCAATCAATGCAATAACAATAGTATCATAGAGAAAATGTACCATAATGACATCGGAGATGATGCATCTTCTCGGCACGTATAGCATAAGCTCTAGCAGGTGCTCTAGCTTCGATCTTGCGTTAAATCTTTCATCACGCTTTTACTACTAGTCCCACCTCCAATATTTCTCGGTGGTCTACCTCTACTAGCGGTGGTATTCAGTCTAGCACTCTGAAATCTTTCTTCTTTAACTTTCTCCGGACAATCTCTAATAAAATGCTCATGAGAACCGCACCTGAAACAAGCTCGCTCGGTCCCCCAACACTCACCATAATGTTGCCTGCCACATTGTCGACACTTTCGGGCTTTCTAGGTCGCACATTACCCACACTTGCCACCGAAGTAGCTTGAGCTTTAGACCCCGAATATGTTCTACCACGATCTCTGTGTGAATCCCCAATTGAAACTGTCATTCGAGGGTTTGTCTCTTTGGACCTCTTTGGTTGAGATTGAAATGGCTTGCTTATCTGTCTTTTTCTGACATCTCGAGCCTCAATAGCAGCTTTTCTTCTTTCTTTGTTCAATTCTTGACTTTAAGAGCTCGATCAACCAATACTACAAATTCTTTCAACTCCAAAATTCCTACAAGCACTTTAATGTCTTCATTCAGCCCATCTTCAAATCTTCTACACATAATGGCCTCGGTGGACACATTCACAGGCATACTTGCTGAGTCTTACAAATTCGCTTCATACTCACTATGGACATTTTCCCTGCTTCAATTCAAGGAACTCCTTCCATTTTTGATCAATAAATCGTGACTTATGTATTTCTTTCTAAATTCTTCTGGAAGAAATCCCAAGTAACTTTTCTTTTGGCACCACTGCAACCAAAGTCTTCCACCGGTGGTAAGTCGAATCTCTCAAAAGTGATACTGACACACTTTAAGCATTCCTCGGTGTACATGAGAGCTCATCAAATACACGGTAGAATTTTCAAGCCGAATTCCGCTTTCTCGGGATCATCATCAACCTTTGCTCTAAACTCTTGCCCCTTGTTTTCGAATCTTGTCAACCGGAGGCTTGTTCATTCTTACCAAATCTATACCTTGAGCAGACTCTGAGAATCGCGAGGTATAGGAGGGGTGGAGGAGGTTGAGCATTTGGATTTGCTCGAATAAATTCAAGATACCAATTGTTCATCATTTGGAGAAAGGCATCCCGAGCCTCATCTCCTTGTCTCAATGTCTCGTGTCTACTTTCCACAGTAGCGGTCCCTTGTGCGGGGCGGTGCATTACTAGCAACATCATCACCGCAGCTTCCTTCGGGATCCATTACTATATTAAAACAAAACACGCTTTAGAATAATCAGGAGTCACCACACTATCACAATATTTTTATGGCATGTATAGCTAGACTTTTACACACACTTTATTAGTCCGAGAACCGACTAAACCATGGCTCTGATACCACTAAATGTAACACCCCTTACCCGTTACCGTCGCCGGAACAGGATACAAGGTATTACCAGAACATAACACATACCATTAAACATAACCGAGATATAAATATGTCATCCAATTTGATAGTGCATCGTATAACATATGTCTTGAACAATATTAGCCAACTTTAATGGCTTGTACAAAGTAGCTGGTCGAGTACTGTAACTAATATTTTAAACCTAGACAAATATGACACGTAACAAAATAATTAAGCCTACTATACATGCCATAATTCAAAACGTTTAGTTCAAATACCCTAAAGTATGATAGTGCGGGTAGATCTTCACGATCCTTAACTCTGAGCAAGCAAGAACACTATAAGACAAAAGAGAGAAACAAAGTAAGCTTATAGCTTAGTAAGTAAGTATGTAAATACTAATTAAAAAAATCTAACATGTTTACACAACAATTCAAGTATATCTACTTTAACTTCACTATTCATTCCACTTTGATTAAGCTGTCTCTGCTGCGTCATATTCACTAAATAAATCATAACTCGAGTTACAAAACTCGAAATTCAAATCTGTAAAATTTCCTGAATCTAGACTCATAAAGCTTTTTGCTAATTTTTTCTATAATTTTGGTTCAGCCGATTAGTACAGTTTATTAGTTAAAGTTTCCCCTGTTACACAGCTCGACTGATCTGACCTCTGTTCACTACGAATTGAATTTCTCTCAATACACAATTCAAACAACCCTGATGTCTGTTTCATTTAAAACTAGTCTCAATAAGAAATTTAGGCATGTAAACTATATTTCTTAATTTGCTTTGTACAATTTTAATGATTTTTCAAAGTTTGAACAGGGATCACGTATTCATCCTGAGCGAGTCACATACAATTGTAAATATCTCAAAATATAGAATTCCTTTGCTTGCTCTGTTTCTTTTATATGAAAGTAGACTCATTAAACTTTAATTTCACATCTCATTCAACCTCTAATTATATTCCTCCTATTTTTGGTGATTTTTCAAAATCACGTCACTGCTACCATCTAAAAACAGTTTTAATGCTAATTTCACTCTTTCACAAATTCTTTATGCTAACCTCATTTTATCTTATATATGTATATACCACAAATCATTTTCACCACATTTCATTCACCATAAGTGTAGGTCCAAACCACAATATCACCACAAAACCATCCCGTTGAACAATTCGGATCAATCCTCGATATTTTAATGGTTTCAGCACACAGCCCCACCATTATACTTCGTTTAGTTCGGCTCTCTTGTACACATGGTGAACACTTAGTACCACTCATGCGACCTAGCCGATTTGTCTCGTAGCTCTCTTGTCTACATGGTGTCCGTCACTTGGAATCACGCATGCGACCCAGCTACATTTATCTTTCACGTAGCTCTCTTGTCTACATGGGATACATCCCGTATCACACATGTGACCTAGCTACTACATGGTGTCTCCTAGCTTTCTTGTACACATGATGTGCACTCAAGATCATACATGTGACCTAGCTACGCTCCCTCTATTTCATTCGATCTCTCCGAATGTTCAACAGGATCTCTCTCTATATTTATTTCCATTCTTCCAATAGTCGATTTATATTTTAACATCAGCTAGTGTATTTATATAATAGGCTGAAATATAAGAATGTACATGAAATTATTGTAATATTTACATACAACTTACCTTGGTGCAAAATGTGGAAATTTTGCAATTTAGTCCAAAACTTTTTCCTTCCCCGCTCAAGATCAATTCGTGTCTTTCTTGATCTATAATAACACATTTAGCTCATTTAATACTCATACTATTTATTTCAATCCAAAATTACATCATGGAAAAATTACATTTTGCCCCTAACTTTTACAAAATTACAATTTTGCCCCTAGGCTCGAAATTTAATTTCAGCCCTTATTCTTATGTTTTATGATATGCTGAACATTTTCTCTTCTACAACAACATCAAATTCTCACTCTATCATATAGTTATGAACAATAGGTATTTTTACTGGATTATGTCGTTTTACTGTTTTCACTTAAAACCGAGTAGAACAAGTTATTTAACATAATTTAAAACCTCATATTCTATCATAAAACATCAAAATACACAAATTTCACCTATGGGTATTTTTCCAAATATGAACCCTAGGTTAAATTATTACTAGCATAAGCTTAATCGAGCTTCCGGATTCCAAAACGTAAAGAACATTAAAAGCGGGCTTGGAATCACTTACTATGGAGCTTGAAATTTGAAGAAACCCTAGCTATGGAGAGAGGGAGAATTCGCAGCAACTAAGGAGGATGATGATCAATTTTGTGTTATTTTTCCCATTTTATTTCATTTAATATCCAAATGACCAAAATGCCCTCCTTACTAAACTTTCAAAATTCCTTCCATGTCCAAATTTTGTCCATGAACTTAAAATTGGTCAAATTGCTATTTAAGACCTCCTAATTAATATTCCAAAACAATTTCATACTAAAAACTTCCGGGATGCAAATTTTGCAACTTATTCGATTTAGTCCCTACTTTCAATTTAAGCACTTTAGGTATAGAATTTCATCACGAAATTTTCACACAATCATGCAATCATATCATAAACCCCAAAATAATTATAAAACAATTATTTCTATCTGGATTTGTGGTCACGAAACCACTATTCCGATTAGGCCCTAATTCGGGTTGTCACACTTAAAACATCCATGACCATTCGACCAACCTTAACCAATAAAAGAGGAACACTTACCCAAACCCCAAAATGCCTAAGGAGCAATTCGGCATAGATCTAAAATCTGAGATTCGATACTAATCCCCTACCAAAACCAATTTAGAAAGAGTGAGGGAGAGAATAAATCGGTACCAGGAAAATTAACTGAAAGAGCAAAGAACTTACACAAGAATCGGGCGAAGTAGAGGGAGTAGTGACGGCACAGAGGGTCTTTAGCCAGAGAGGTATTCAGCTTTTACGATTTGTATGCTAAAAGGGGTTTTTCGGCACAAATAATAAGAAGAGAAGAAGGAATCGGCTAAAACTAAAGGTGAATCAAAAGAGAAGTTGAGAAGAGAAAGAATGGAACATTGGCAAGCAAGGAACAAGGAATTCAGCTTCTGAGCAGTTAGAGAGAAAAGTGCTTCGGCAACACAAAGAAAATGAGGAATTCAGCTAAAGGAAGAGAAGCAATTTTGGCGTTACCCTAGATTCCACAAAATTGGTACCTATATATATTTTAGCTGAATTTACCTATCCCCAAATTCCCTATTCAGTTCCACTTCTCTGCACCCCTCATCTCCTAACTTTTCTCCCTGATAACTCCTTAATCCCTTCCTTAAATTTCTCCTCTGATAACTCCCTTCAGAGTTCACATCCAATGCCACTGCTGGCCATTTATTCAGCAAAAATAAATCCTTCTTTTGAGCAAGGAGGGATTCGAACCCCAAACCTCCTTGCCATGCATGTGACACCACCTTTAAGCCCCACATGCGACGCTACTTGCCACTCCAACACAAGGCTCCTTGTGTCCAGTTCCTCCTTCATTTATTTAAAACCCAAACTACTTGCCATCAAGGTTCTTTTAATTATTAAACTATAATTTCCTTCACACGAAAGTTCAAACTCTAAACTTAACCAAGGCCTATTATCACATAAATAATACTTGACTAGGAATATTAAGCACACCTTTTATCAAAACCATCATAAAAAAAAAGTTCAGGATTTTTGGGGTGTTACGACTCTACCCCCTAAAAGAAATTTCGTCCTCAAAATTTCCAACTATCAGTATAGCTGCATAACACAGACTACCACACCATACTCCCGCTACGCACTCTAATTCCAAACTAAGTAAATAGCACACTATGGGTAAAGTATGCACCAGTAACTGCCTCTGGAGCGTCTACATCCTCTTGACGACGTGCTGCATAGACCAACGCTAGTTTTCTCGCCTCAGCATGACCAGTACCTCTGCCCGGTGCTCCACAACCCAAACCGCTTCCACCCCCGGCCTGACCACGGCCTCTAGGTGACTGCTGGCCACCCATTGGTGGCTGTCCATTACCTCTACCAAAGGCTTGCCTCTGATATGGTCTTCTGGGACATTCTCTGAGATGATGCTCCATGGAACCACAACTCAGACAGGCTCCTGTTCTCTTCCAGCACTCTCTTGCATGACTTTTTCCATAAGTAGCACAATGCGGCACCCCTGGATTGACAGCAGGGGGCCCTGCTCTAACTGGCCCATTAACTCTGGCCCTAGCCCCAGGCCTCTGTCCAACACCAGGAGTCTCAGCCTCCCTTTTATTCTTACCCCTTTTTTTTCCCAATTCAGGCGTTCAGCGTTCTTCACCTCCTCTGCCATCTTTGCTTTCTCTACCAACTCCGAGAAAACTCGCTCCCTTTGTGGAGATACCAATACTCTGAGGCTATCCCTAAGACCATTCTTAAACCTAATGCAACACTCATAGTCCGTTGCCACCATAACTTTTGCATACCTACTAAGGCGTAGAAATTCCGCCTCATACTCCGCCACAGATTTGTTTCCCTGGGTCAAGTTTAGGAACTCCTTCCTTCTAGCATCCACATAACTCGCACTCACATACTTCCCTTGAAACGCAGTTTTGAAGAACTCCCAAGTGACATGCTCAAGTTGGGTGCCCTCTTTCACTGTCAACCACTACTGGTAAGCTTCTTCCCTAAGCAGTGACACTGCCCCTTTCAACTTTTGTTCAAGTGAACAGTCCAAGTCCTCCATTATCCTTTCAGAGGCCTCTAACCAGTATTCAGCCACGTCAGAAGCCACACCAGCCATGCCCTTAAAGATCTCAGCCCCATTTGATCTAAGTCGCTCTGGAATTGACCTCCGATTTCCCGTGCCATTATTGGTCCCTACGACCTTTTCCAAAATCCTTAGCATTGCCTGCGACAATGCATCATCCCCCGCGACCCGATCATACGGTCTAGTCTCAGCAATGGGTGAGGCCAGAGCCTCTTTTACTCCAACATTGGGCACATGGCCCGATGCTGACAATTCAGCCCTAACACTTTCGCAGCCTCGGCCACGGCGTCTTGCACCCCTTGTAGCACTCATTGTTGATTCACGTATTATCTGGATTAGAAATTTTATGAAATTTTAATTAGATTCAATAATTAAGCCGATATTGTAACAGCCCTACGCCCGAAACCGTCACCGGAGTGAAGCTTGAGGTGTTACTAAACTTATCTTACCTTTTAAACAACTCTAAACCACTTATTTTAATTTTCGGAATAAACTATTTTTCTGCATCATGGTTGCTTAAAAATTCATTTATCGAGTTTCAAAACTTGAAATTAAGATCCGTAAACTTTTCCTAAAACTAGACTCATATATCTATCTACTAATTTTTTTCTAGAATTTTTTTACTTAGCCAATTAGTACAGTTTATTAGTTAAAGTTACCCCTGTTTCAGAATTTGACTGCACTAGCCTCTACTTACTACGAACCACTTTTCTCCCTGTAAAAAAATAATATGACTATACCGTTTGTTTCTATTAAAACTAGATTCAATAAGGATTCTAACCATATAAAGTACACCACCTAATTATTTTTGTAAAATTTATGGTGAATTTCTAAAGTTGGAACAGGGGATCCAAAAATCGCTCTGGCCCTATTTCACCAAAACTCAGATACCCTATAAAATACAAAACCTTTACCTGTTTTGCTTATTCCATATGAAAATAGATAAAACGAGATTCAATTTCATATATTATTCACCATCAACCCATGTCTCGACAATTTCTTGTGATTTTTCAAAATCTCGTTATTTCTGATACTTGAATCTGTTTTTAAGTTACTTTCACATTTTTCTTAGTTTTCATGTGATAGTTACTACTTAATCTGTAACACCCCTTACCCGTATACGAGGCCGCGCTAAGGTACGAGGCATTACCAGACAAACATACAAACATTAAACTAAAATACGAGCCATAAAATTTTATTCATATTTCAAAGCGTTCATTCTCTTACACATAGTCCCTTATTTGAGTCTACGGAGCCCAAAACATACTTTAGAAAGGGTTTGGGACTAAACCGAGAACTTACAAAAATCTTGGAAATTTCATGCTTTAAGGCTCCACACGCCCGTGTCCCAAAGTCGTGTTCCATACACGGCTGAGACACATGGTCGTGTCTCTGCCTGTGTGGAATATACCTAGGCTATTTTCCAAGCTTTGGTCAACCTTGATCTCTTACACACTTATACAAAATCAAAAGCATATAACATGGTATTCATTTAATGATTAAACATCCTCAATTAAACCACTAACATAGCATTTGTATGTCATCATACATGTGTCTCTCATACTCATTTTACCTTGTTTATTATAGTACCACTTATACATTTATACCAAGATTATCATCTTACCAAATATCTTCAACTTAATCATCAAGCATTCATATTTAAAGCTAGATCATATCTTTATAAAATACCATGTTTCAGATGCGCAGAATAACATGTTTGCCTGAAACATTTCAATTCAATTCCATACCCAACAAGCATTACATTGAGACTAGTCATATATATATATATATATATACACATGTCATGATACATAACATTCTCTTTTGTTTTCTTATAAACACATATCATTTATTTCATTATATCAATATTTCATATACCATAGTTTCCATGTATTCCACATATATTTATTTTCCTCCTCCTCCTCTCCATTCCACATCCTTAATGTATATAGCATTCTTGTAAGTACGATTTCACAATTTACTAATAAATGTTCACATCAAACTGTCCACACGAGTCATAGTCACTTAATTATTTATAATTCGAGCTACAGAGCTCCAAATTAAGATCTGTAAATTTCCCCTGAAACTAGACTCACATATCGTTCCATCACAAAATTTTCATTATTTTTGGTTTAACCAATTAGTACAGTTTATTCATTAAAATTTCCCTATTTCACTTTCCTACGCTTCGACCTCTCTTCACTAAAAATAATTATCTCACAAAGATGAACTCGGATAATGTTCTTGTTGATTTATCTTGGACATAGACTCATTATGGATTTTAAAAATATAATTTTTATCCTCTAATTATTTTTCTCCAAATTTTTGTGATTTTCAAAAGTCAGAACAGGGGATCACGTAATCATTCTGAATCAGTCTCACGAAAACAAAAATATCTAAACATATAGAACTCTTTTGCTTTCTATGTTTCTTTTATATGAAAATAGACTAATTAATATTTAATTTGATATCTCATTCAGTTTCTAATTCAATTTATACTACTTTTGGTGATTTTTCAAAATCACATCACTGCTCCTGTCCAAAACAGTTTTATTGCTAATTCACTCTTTCACACTTTCTTTGTATTAACCTCATTTTAACATACATATCACAAATCATTTTCACCACATTTCATACATCACAAGTATAGGCCCATGATCACAAGGTCACCATAAAATCATCCTCATGTATAACTTACTTGATTATAACCTTACCACATCCTGGTCACTTAATGAACACATCATTCACATAACCAAGTTCCTGCACATATTCATCACAAAACTCACAAAGCAATACATAGAGAGTCTCTCGTTGAACACTTCGGATCAATCCTCGATACTTGGTGGTTTCAGCACATAGCTCCACCCATCATATAGTTCGGCTCTCTTGTACACATGGTGAACACTTAGTACCACCCATGTGACCTAGCCAGTTTATCTTGTAGCTCTCTTGTCTACATGGTGTCCTTCACTTGGAACCACGCATGCGACCTAGCTACATATATCCCGTAGCTCTCTTGTCTACATGGTGTACACATAGCATCACCCATGCGACCTAGCTACATCATAATGTCTTGTAGCTCTCTTGTACACATGATGTGCACTCAGCACTATACATATGACCTAGCTACATACCATCTGTATCACCCAATCATTTCGAAGGTTCAACCGGGATTTCTCTCTCTTTTCCAACAATTTCACCAATCAAGTAATTATCCACAAACATATTTCCAATATTTTTATAAAATATCATAATACAAGTAATAGTGATGTATTACTTACAGATAAACTTACATCTCATTTAATATCAACACAATAACATTAAATTACACATTGTCTTATTTAAAATCATATGAACTTACAATTTCCCATAATATCCATAATCATAGAAATCACATTTATGTATGATAATTCAATGCACTTCATGTACCATAGACATATTTTTAAATCAATTCATAAACTTGGCACCATAATCATTTAATTTAACATAATTCAATTAATTCACTAAATTTAACTTTCAAATATAAATTACAGACATTATTGTTGTATTATTATCATACCAACTTACATACTTTCAACACCTCGGAGATCATAGTAAATATATCAATTTTACATTGAAACATGCATAAATTAATGCTTATTATACATATGAACTTACCTTGATATTAAAACGGCCATTTTACCAACTTTCCCAATTTTCGATTTTTCTCTCATTCTAGTTTCAAATCTCGTTTTTTGGGATCTAAAACATCATATTTTACTTATTTAATTAATGTACTATTCAAAACAGTCCTTAACTCAAACTTTGGAAAAATTACAATTTTGCCCCTAAACTTTTTCATATTTACGCTTTTGCCCCTAGGCTCGGGAATTAAACTTCATCCCTTAATGACATGATGATCACTTTTCCCTTCTATGGCAACATCAAATTCTCACTCTAACATATACTTATGACTATTAGGTATTTTTACCAATTAAGCCATTTTGCTCGTTTTCACTTAAAACCGAGTAGCACAAGTTGTCTAACATAATTTAAAACCTCATATTGTATCATAAAACACCAGAATACACAAATTTTACCTATGGGTATTTTTCCAAATATGAACCCTAGGTTTAATTATTGCTAGCAAAAGCTAAATCAAGTTACCGGGACTCCAAAAACGTAAAGAACTTGAAAAACGGGGTTAGAACGAGCTTACAATTGAGCTTGGGAAGCTTGAAAACCCTAGCCATGGAGTCTCCCTTGGTATACACGTCCATGGTGAAGAAGATGAGAAAAATTGGCTTTTAATTTTGCATTTAATTCATTTTACCCCTAAATGACCAAAATACCCTTACTACTAAACTTTCCAAAAATTCCATCCATGTCCAATTTTTGTCCATAACTTAGAAATTGGTCAAATTGATATTTAAGACCTCCTAATTAATATTTCAAATCAATTTCATACTAGAAACTTCTAGAATGCCAGTTTTGCAACTTCTTCAATTTAGTCCCTAACTTCGAATTAAGCACTTTATGCATAGAATTTCTTCACGAAATTTTCACACAATCGTGCAATCATATCATAGACCTCAAAATAATCATAAAATAATTATTTATATCTCAGATTTTGTGGTCCTGAAACCTCTGTTCCAACTAGACCCAATTTTGGGCTATTACAACTCTCCCCCCAGAGATTTTCGTCCTCGAAAATCTTACCGGAGTGAGGTTTAGTATTTTTCTCAAAATTTCCAGCATTACTAACTAATTTTTTTCAAGACGATACTTTCAGAAACACTCTGTCATCAATTTCAATCCCAAGATAACTCAAGAACTCGATATTTCTCTAACTCGTCCTTCACTTGTCAACCATTCTCAGACTCTGGTCATATCTATAATTATTTTATCACTGAACTCTTTGATTCCACACTTAGGAACATAGTCAACATGATTCTCATGAATTTCCGTTATATACACCTCATCGGTAAGGGGGTGAGGTCGTACAGTCTCTAACTCGATTCTGACATATATCTATATGACACATTTTTTTCATTATCCACATATGTCATTATAATCATACTATCCACTTCAAACAATTTATTATTCATACCTATCTTACATAAAATTTCCAATTATCTCATTTCAAACAAGTGCACTCACTCATACATTCTATGAATTTTGAATAACTTTAATCATCACATTTACTAATTAATTTAGTCAAGCATGCAACAGCATATGAAGGCCAAACAAATATGAATAAATATATCACTATATAAACTTTTATCTCACATATTATCACATATACATATATCATGAATTCTTATTCATACCTTTCCGAGTTTAACACATCATAGCTACACTTTATTCAAATACTTCAATATCGCTATCAAATGGTCAGATGTAGCTCGGTTGGAGAATATTTCATTTTAAACAAAATAGTTCTTATTAGTGTCGGGAGACATCACACTATCACATATTTGTGGCATGTATAACTAAACTCTTACACTTGCTATGTTAGTCCGAGAATCGACTAAACCTACTCTTATCCACTATATGTAACACCCCTTACCCGTATCCGAGGCCGGGCTAAGGTACGAGGCGTTACCAGACAAACATACAAACATTAAACTAAAATACGAGCCATAAAATTTTATTCATATTTCAAAGCGTTCATTCTCTTACACATAGTCCCTTATTTGAGTCTACGGAGCCCAAAACATACTTTAGAAAGGTTTGGGACTAAACCGAGAACTTACGAAAATCTTGGAAATTTCATGCTTTAAGGCTCCACACGCCTGTCCCAAAGTCGTGTTCCATACACAATTTGAGACACATGGTCGTGTCTCTGCACTGTGGAATATACCTAGGCTATTTTCCAAGCTTTGGTCAACCTTGATCTCTTACACACTTATACAAAATCAAAAGCATATAACATGGTATTCATTTAATGATTAAACATCCTCAATTAAACCACAAACATAGCATTTGTATGTCATCATACATGTGTCTCTCATACTCATTTTACCTTGTTTATTATAGTACCACTTATACATTTATACCAAGATTATCATCTTACCAAATATCTTCACTTAATCATCAAGCATTCATATTTAAAGCTAGATCATATCTTTATAAAATACCATGTTTCATATGCTGAGAATAACATGTTTGCTCGAAACATTTCAATTCAATTCCATACCCAACAAGCATTACATTGAGACTAGTCATATATATATATATATATATATATATATACGCATGTCATGATACATAACATTCTCTTTTTGTTTTCTTATAAACACATATCATTTATTTCATTATATCAATATTTCATATACCATAGTTTCCATGTATTCCACATATATTTATTTTCCTCCTCCTCCTCTCCATTCCACATCCTTAATGTATATAGCATTCTTGTAAGTACGATTTCACAATTTACTAATAAATGTTCACATCAAACTATCCACATGAGTCATAGTCACTTAATTATTTATAATTCGAGCTACAGAGCTCCAAATTAAGATCTGTAAATTTCTCCTGAAACTAAACTCACATATCGTTCCACCATAAAATTTTCATAATTTTTGGTTTAACCAATTTGTACAGTTTATTCATTAAAATTTCCCCTGTTTCACTTTCTAACAGTTCTGACCTCTCTTCACTAAAAAATAATTATCTCACAGTACAGAACTCGAATAATGTTCTTGTTGATTTATCTTGAAAATAGACTCATTATGGATTTTAAAAATATAATTTTTATCCTCTAAATATTTTTCTCCAAATTTTTGTGATTTTCCAAAGTCAGAACAGGGGATCACGTAATCATTCTGTATCTGTCTCACGAAAACATAAATATCTAAAAATATAGAACTCATTTGATTACTATATTTCTTTTATATGAAAATAGACTCATTAAGCTTTAATTTGATATCTCATTCAGTCTCTGATTCAATTTATACTATTTTTGATGATTTTTCAAAATCACGTCACTGCTACTGTCCAAAATAGTTTTATTGCTAATTCACTCTTTCACACTTTCTTTGTATTAACCTCATTTTAACATACATATCACAAATCATTTTCACCACATTTCATACATCACAAGTATAGGCCCATGATCACAAGGTCACCATAAAATCATCCTCATGTATAACTTACTTGTTTATAACCTTACCACATCCTGGTCACTTAATGAACACATCATTCACATAACCAAGTTCCTGCACATATTCATCACAAAACTCACAAAGCAATACATAGAGAGTCTCTCGTTGAACACTTCGGATCAATCCTCGATACTTGGTGGTTTCAGCACATAGCTCCACCCATCATATAGTTTGGCTCTCTTGTACACATGGTGAACACTTAGTACCACCCATGTGACCTAGCCGGTTATCTCGTAGCTCTCTTGTCTACATGGTGTCCTTCACTTGGAACCACGCATGCGACCTAGCTACATATATCCCGTAGCTCTCTTGTCTACATGGTGTACACATAGTATCACCCATGCGACCTAGCTACATCATAATGTCTTGTAGCTCTCTTGTACACATGATGTGCACTCAAGACTATACATGTGACCTAGCTACATACCATCTGTATCACCCAATCTTTCCAAGGTTCAACCGAGATTTCTCTCTTTTCCAACAATTTCACCAATCAAGTAATTATCCACAAACATATTTCCAATATTTTTATAAAATATCATAATACAAGTAATAGTGATGTATTACTTACGAGATAAACTTACATCTCATTTAATATCAACGCAATAACATTAAATTACACATTGTCTTATTAAAAATCATATGAACTTACAATTTCCCATAATATCCATAATCATAGAAATCACATTTATGTATGATAATTCAATGCACTTCATGTACCATAGACATATTTTTAAATCAATTCATAAACTTGGCACCATAATCATTTAATTTAACATAATTCAATTAATTCACTAAATTTAACTTTCAAATATAAATTACAACATTATTGTTGTATTATTATCATACCAACTTACATACTTTCAACACCTCGGAGATCATAGTAGATATATCAATTTTACATTGAAACATGCATAAATTAATGCTTATTATACATATGAACTTACCTTGATATTAAAACGGCCATTTTGCCAACTTTCCCAATTTTCGATTTTTCTCTCATTCTAGGTTCAAATCTCGTTTTTCGGGATCTAAAACATCATATTTTACTTATTTAATTAATGTACTATTCAAAATAGTCCTTAACTCAAACTTTGGAAAAATTAAAATTTTTCCCCTAAACTTTTGCATATTTACGCTTTTGCCCCTAGGCTCAGGAATTAAACTTCATCCCTTATTCTTATGTTTTATGACATGATGATCACTTTTCCCTTCTATGGCAACATCAAATTCTCACTCTAACATATACTTATGACTATTAGGTATTTTTACCGATTAAGCCCTTTTGCTTGTGTTCACTTAAAACCGAGTAGCACAAGTTGTCTAACATAATTTAAAACCTCATATTGTATCATAAAACACCAGAATACACAAATTTTACCTATGGGTATTTTTCCAAATATGAACCTTAGGTTGAATTATTGCTAGCATAAGCTAAATCAAGTTACCGGGACTCCAAAAACGTAGAGAACTTGAAAAACGGGGTTAGAACGGACTTACAATTGAGCTTGGGAAACTTGAAAACCCTAGCCATGGAGTATCCCTTGGTATACACGTCCATGGTGAAGAAGATGAGCAAAATTGGCTTTTAATTTTGTATTTTAATTCATTTTACCCCTAAATGACCAAAATACCCTTACTACTAAACTTTCCAAAAATTCCATCCATATCCAATTTTTTCCCATAACTTAGAAATTGGTCAAATTTCTATTTAAGACCTCCTAATTAATATTTCAAATCAATTTCATACTAGAAACTTCTAGAATGTAAGTTTTGCAACTTCTTCAATTTAGTCCCTAACTTCGAATTAAGCACTTTATGCACAGAATTTCTTCACGAAATTTTCACACAATCATGAAATCATATCATATACCTCAAAATAATCATAAAATAATTATTTATATCTCAGATTTTGGGCTATTACATAATCATACATACTATTAAACATGTATATCATCAGCCAGTCTATTAGCTAATCACTAGCAAGTTTTTACACATCATTCATTGATCATATCATATCAAAAGAAACCAAGTTCCTATACATGCCATACACAACGAAACGTCTAACTATACCAATGTGATTTCTTCGATAGTGTGATCGAGTCTCCGACATTTCCTTCGATCCCCGAGTGGCTTGATAAAAACTATAAGAAAAAGAAAATAAAGAGAGTAAGCACTAGGCTTAGTAAGCTTACAAGAAAATAAATTACAACATTCAACATAATGAATAATTATACATAATGTCACCTAGCCTCATAAACTTTCTTTACTTCTCATTTTCTACCTTCTTCTTTACTCACTTACCTTCTTTCTTACCTGACCTTTCACTATTCATAAATATAATCTACCTTCCCTTTTGCTGATAATTCACTTTGTAATTTAACGTGTACAATAACTTTGTTGAACCACTCGAATACTAAAGATACTAGGTCGTTCACGCCTATCAATATCTCGCCAATGCCATGTCTTGACATGGACTTACATGAATTATTCTTGTCTCCAATGCCATATATATATCTAATATGGGCTTACATGGCTCATTCCTGTCTCCAAAGCCATATATCCGATATGGACTTACATGGCTCATTTCACTCTGTCATGTCCTCATCAACCCCAATATCCTAACATTCCTAAGGTTCAAACGGGCTTCCTAATGCTTTTCTCTCGTCACTTAGCCTTTAATTCGACTTTAAATATTCAAATAAAATAAGTATATAAATGCTGGAAATTGAAAATAATAATGTAAAATAAAAGAATATTGCATTTATTTCATCAGAACTTACCTCGATACAAAATGTGACTAAACTTTATAATTTAGTCCTTTACTTTTTCTTTTCCTCGATCTACTCCTGAATTTCGCTCTTCTTGATCTATAATAGCAAATTTAACTGATTTAATATTCACATTTATCAAAACAATCCTTGACCCAAACTTTGGTAAAATTACATTTTTGCCTCTAAACTTTCACATATTTGCACTTTTTCCCCAAGGCTCGTAATTTAAACTTCATCCTATTTTCTTATGTTTTATGACATGGTCATCATTTTTCCCTTCTATGACAACATCAAATTCACATTCTAACATGTACTTATGACTATTAGGTATTTTTACCGATTAAGCACTTTTACTCATTTTCACTTAAAACCGAGTAGCACAAGTTGTCTAACATAATTTAAAACCTCATATTCTATCATAAAACATCAAAATAAACACTTTTCACCTATGGGTATTTTTCCAAATATGAACCCTAACTTAAATTATTGCTAGCATAAGCTTTATCGAGCTAGGGACTCAAAGCGTAAAGAACATTAAAAGCGGGATTGGAATCACTTACTATGGAGCTTGAAAGCTTGAAACAAACCCTAGCTATGGAGAACCCTTGAAATTTCGTGCTAATGAAGAAGATGATGAATTTTGTGTTATTTTTCCTTTTATTTCATTTAATATCCAAATGACCAAAATGCCCTTCCTTATCAAACTTTCAAAAATTCCATCCATGTCCTATTTTGTCCATGAACTTAGAAATTGGTCAAATTGTTATTTAAACCCTCCTAATTAATATTCCAAAGCAATTTCATACTAAAAACTTCTAGAATGCAAGTTTTGCAAATTATTCGATTTAGTCCCTAATCTCAACTTAAGCACTTTATGTATAGAATTTCATCACGAAATTTTCACACAATCATGCAATCATATCATGAACCTCAAAATAATAATAAAATAAACTTTTCTAGCTCGAATTTGTGGTTTCGCAACCACTGTTTCGTTTAGGCCCTATTTCGGGATGTTACAGATATTTTATGAAAGTATTTAAAGAAAGTTGTTTTCGTAAATCCTATACAATTTCAAAGTCCTACGGGCTTCAGTTTCAATCCAACTAAAAGCCTTAGTATAATCATCCAAAGTAGCCCACTAACTATCTATAGTATATCAAATTAAACAAGCTTAATAATAAAAGAACATACTTGGTTCGACGTTGGAAACTTTGTGTGCCACACAACAAGAACTTTTTCCAAAACATTATGATCCAATTCTTTTTAAAAAAAACAAAATAATAAGGCCCACTTCATAGCCCGAGTTTTGTAACCTGGCTTTGATACCACTAAATGTAACATCCCAAACCCGACCTAGACGTTATGGTCGAATCTGGCATGTCACATTGAAGGGTTTTTTGAAAACCTTGTTTCCATTGAAAACCCTTCTTTAAAATAAAAACCTTGAGTAAAATCTCAGCTTGTATTTGTTGCTTTCAAAGCGAGGTGTATTTTAAAAAAAACTATTCCTTCTTGTATGATAATAATTACTTTGTAAAATCTCTTTTCAGTTACAGAAGCTTTATTTAAAACAAATGATCTATGAAAACTTGTCCTTTAAAAATTGAGTTGGGAAACGTAGTATTTAAAAATAGTTATGGTTTAGGAAAACCATGTTCTACTTCTAACAAATATAAAGCATAAAAATAATAATAATCCTAATTTGAAATAATAACCAGAGGAAAGACTTTATTACATTCTGAACTGAATTAACTTAAAATACTAGAAATTATATGTTTAAAAAAATAAGTCCAAGTCGTCTTGCTAGCTGGCCACCTCGGAGTCCCTACTACTGTCGAACCACCTACTGAGGATCACTTTAGAAAAATAAAAGAGGGGATGAGTTTTTGAAAACTCAGTGTGTACAACCCTCGGCAAATAGGAAAGCATGCAATAGTAAGTCTTTTTGGGCCTGAGCCCAATTCAATATCAGAACATAAGTAAAGCAATCAAATATGCACAAATCCCATCCATCCAACCGCTACACACCATCTCCATCCCCCGATACACTCCATGTGGGGATATAAATATCGACCCACCCATCCGATACACTCCAATGCTAGCTCGGTTGCAGTTCTACCAAATGTTACAGCAAAGTTGCTAATCATATATTGAGCTTAAAAAGCCATCAGTGGATCCACGGTCGTCAAGCAACCATGTGATCCTCATATACTTCCTTCGTTCCATAATTCCCAACCCATATGCAACCTAAATAGAATATCATATGAATGCAGCTGGTACACATGCAACATCCATAAATCCTACATTCAACACATAGGGGTATTTTAGTCATTCTCGCCCTTTGGGGCATTTCGATAATTTCTCTTTATTATGGGTTTATTACTTACCTTGGCCTGTTAACAAGTCCTCGTTGGCTAAAGTGAACAGATACTATGCACCAGGTAAGATTCCAGAGAAGAGGAGGTAAGTCATTAAGACCGCTTAAGTACCAAGCTCTTCCTAGATCCAATCCTGGACATGCATATACCCATTGCCACACCTTAACCTTATGACTCATCCATAGTCGTAATTAATTAACTAATTAATTTTTATGTCTGTTTAAGCAGTTATCAGATACTAGGCCCAAAACCCCTTACAAAACCCAAACAAGTCTACATACATGCATATGGCCCACTAGGCCCAATCTCATTCATATGGCCTATTAGGCCCAAATCACATTCATATGGCCCATCGGCCCCAATCATATTCATATTGTCCATCGGCCCCAATCACATTCATATTGTCCATCGGCCCCAATCACATTCATAGTCATGCAATCATATGATTTTCCACCACTTAGTATCAAATTGCCAATTTTGCCTACTATAGGCCCTACAGCCCATTTGGCCCATTCTGGCCCGGTTGGCCAATACATGGCCCAAGCCCATGGAATCGCTCATGAGGCTTTTGATAACCTATCGGTTTCCCCTTACGAGTGTTCGCGCACTCGCAAGACTATTGTAGCCAAACTTCTGGCTTTTCGGCATTTCAGCTTTTCGGTATTTCGAGATTTTGCCGATCTACTATGTGTATGCAGTGTATGTACACACCTGGTACTAAACGTGCTGCGATCTCCTTAGCCACGAACCTACAAATGATATCACTCAACAATTAATCACACACTTATCAAATAACTAACCAACAAGTGACTCGCAACCATCTTATGTCACTCTTAAAACATCCATGACCATTCAGCCAACCTTACCCAATAAAAGAGAAACACTTACCCAAACCCCAAAACACCTAAGGAGCAATTCGGCGTAGATCTGAAATCTGAGATTCGATACTAATCCCCTACCAAAAGCGATTTAGAAAGAGTGAGGGAGAGAATAAATTGATCGCGTTATTTTGTGATAGGTTTTAAATATTTATAATTACTCGTTCTTGAACAAACTATTATCGCGATGTAGGCAAGTGTACCTATCAAACAGTACTATAGTTTTAGCAAGACCGGATTGTCGAACCCAAAGGAACTAAAAGTACTAGTAATGACCGTCTTTTTATTATCTAGCCTAAGAATAATGGGGTTTTGTTTTGATTAACTAATTATCTAAACTAAGAACTCACAGAGGAAAGAATTGGGGAATTGCTTTTGGGAAAAATCGATTGACTTAAGACAATACCTAAGGAAAAATCCACCTAGACTTTACTTGTTATTCTGGCTCCGAATCGGACAATTTATTCATTCAACTTATTCCGTAGAGATCCTTAAGTTATGTTATTATCCCTGTTCAAGACTAATAACGTCTAATCCCTAGATTGAATAACTGAGACTTTTCTCTAATTAACACTCTAGGGTTGCATTAACTCGATCTATATATCCCCTTATTAGGTTTCACCCTATGTCTAGGCGCACAATCAACTCCGCTTAATTATGACGAATGTACTCTTAGACAAGGTCTATTCCTCCTCTGAATAAGAGCATGTCTTGAATCAGTATCCTGGGATATCAAAACAAGAATTAAGAACACATAATTAAGAACAAGTTAAATATTTATCATACGATTCAGAAAATAATAACAAGATTCGTCTTAGGTTTCATTCCCCTTAGGTATTTAGGGGATTTAGTTCATAACTAAATAAGAGAACATCTTAGAAAAATAAAGAATAAAAAACTTAAAGAAAACCCAAAGCTCCTGAAGGGGAATTGAGGAGAGATCTTTAGTCTTGATGATGAATCCGGCTTCTTAGATGGATCAATCGGCTTCCTTGGAGTAATTCCTTACTCCCTATTTTGTGTGTCTCCTTTTTCTCCTCTTCTAAGGTGTATTTATAGGCTTTGGAATGCCTATAAGCCCTCAAAAGTGGCCTTTTCTGAAATGGACTTAACTTGGGCTCGGCAGGGACACACCCGTGTGCGATTACTTCAGGTCGTGTTTGAGCCTGTTAGAATGGCACGAGCATGTGCTATACCTGTGTGAGTCGTTCTTCAATTCTACCAGATTGACACGGCCGTGTGGTCTGCCCGTGCAAGGAAGTCCAGGCTATGTTAAGTTCGTATTTTGGACCATTTTCTCTATTTTTGGCTCGTTTCTCGTTCCTTTTGCTCTCTTATGCTCTCCTAAGTATAAAACATGAAATTAAAGCATTAGAAGCATTGAATTCACCAATTCTAATGAGAAATCATCCATAAAATGCATTAAACATGGCATAAAAATATGTATAATTTACGATTTATCAAATACCCCCACACTTAAGCATTTACTTGTCCTCAAGCAAAATCCTCAACTCATAATCAAAATAAATTCTCCTCAACTTATAATTCTTATCGATAATATCTCAAAATAATCCATAGCTAATCATACATTGTGAATTCAACTAAAAGAACATAAAAGTTTCAAACATTCCAAGTTGAGTATTTAATCATGCAAACATAGGTGTCTCTCCGTATCTAAGTAATTACCTTTGATTCAGAATATCACAGAGTTTCACATCCTCACTAAAGATTCACTCAAATCACTCGAGGTGTTTAAAGACAATAAATGAAGCACTCAATAGTCAATAATGAAAAGTCATTACCATAGGCTTACATGAAAATCAAATCTCCGCCACTATAATTTAAGATGATACATCAATCAAAAGGTCTTTAGAGGGTTGTAGTGCGGCTTGGTTAGGGGGTGTGGTCACAAGCTGAAAAAAAGGGTTAGAATCGAGATTGAATTGAAAAATTTCCTAACTAGAAAAAGAGTTAATCCTCATTTTCGTACAACAGAGCTTCTTCTAGAATATGAAATTACATATATGTATACATAGTTTTTTTTTAAGAACAAGTTAAATACATAGGCTAACTTATTACAAACAAGACATAGCTAAGCAATTTTTTCAACTCAAATCCTAGCAAAAACAGGGATCAAATTAATTTAGGGGATTTCAACAATAATGGGTTATGTAACACCCCTATCCCGTAACCGTCGCCGGAATAGGTAAGGGGCATTACCGGACTTGTAACTCATGTCAGAACAGTAAAATTTTGAACTTTTTCTTGAAATAAAGATCATTCATTTAAATAAGTACTAAGCACTGACCGGGGATAAAATTTAAACTTCTAAGTAAACATTCAAAAGATGCCATTTTTGCATGGCTTATATACATTAACCAAAAATATTCTTCCGCCACTAGTCTATTCTATACATAACAGTAACAAGCAGTGGATAGTGATAGTGTGACTAGTTGCTGACGATCCCCGAGCCTGTAGCTTCGCAATGAGATCTATAAAATAGAGAAAACAAAGCAAACGGAGTAAGCATTACGATGCTTAGTAAGTTTTAAGCAGTTTCAATAGATAACAATCAAATTATAACATAGTTGTTCGTATTTTTATTTCACTCTTCCTTCGGGCATACCATCCCTTTACCGAATATGCACATCTCATCATATACAATAGGCAGATAAACTTTCACATAAAAGTGAGCTTATGTGACATAGATATATTGTATGATTTCACATAAACTCTCACACTGATCCGATGTCACATAATCGTAGGAATAGTCTCATAGATTGCTCTCGTATGCATCACATAACTACCTTATGATTTAGTTCAAATCAAGCTCACATATAAACTTGGAGTACATACCTATTTAACCCTTCGCATTGAATATATTTATAAGTAATTCTTATTACGAAGTCTTATAGCTTTAACCTCTACTCGGATTATCGGCGAGACCTTTAGCTCAGACGAAATCTCCACACGAAGTTATCGGGTCTTACCCGGACAAAATCTCCACACATAGTCATCGGGTCTCACCCGGACAAAATCTCCACACATAGTCATCGGGTCTTACCCGGAATATATTTCAAGTTTCATGTACATTTAATCACATGTTACAACATTCACATCCACTGTCATATTTGTAATTCATTTGCCTCATCAAATATCTAATAATACACACCTTTAACATTTGGTCGTTCGGCCACAATATACGCACATCGCCTACGTATTTCACACTAGCCATTCGGCTTTACCACATATACATATCTCATTTATATATTTCACATTGACCATTCGGCTTTACCACGTATGCATATCTCATATTCATCACATTGGCCATTCGGCCTTATCACACATATGCATGCTCACATTCATCACATTGGCCATTCGGCCTTATCACATATATGCATGTTCACATTCATCACATTGGCCATTCGGCCTTATCTCATATATACATATTCACACTCATCACATAAAATCCTAAATCAAAATATAAATTTTCATGTATCCACATCACAATTATCCAAATATACTTCACATACCACATATACTATCATGTATACACTTTGTCTTGGCCGAATCTACATTAATCATTTTCCAATGAATAATTCAATTTCACGCCATACTATCATTTCATATTCAAATACTCATAAACTTACAATTTCACAAATTTTAATATCAAAGATCCATCTAACACTCATATATCGTTTTACAATATCACGATTTAGAATTCACGTATGGGTTTAATCAATAGCTTATGAGCAACTAAAACAAGTTTTATCCATGTTTACAACAAAATCACATATCCACTACGAGCTGTTTTCCTGAGCAATAGTCACTAAATTAGTTATAACTGGAGCTACAAAACTCAAAATCACTTCCCGTTAATTTTCCCTGAATATAGACTCGTATATCTTCCATCCATAAAATTTCCAGAATTTTGGGTTTGGCCAATCAATACCAGATTTTTCTTAAAGTTTCCCCTGTTTCACTGTTTGACTAATCTGACCACTCTTCACTACGAATCAAATTTTTCATTGTACAGAATTCAAAATGTGTTCTATTTGATTTCATTTGAAACTATACTCATTAAGGAGTCTAAGAATATAAATTTTATCTTATAAACATTTTTGTATAAATTATAATGATTTTCTAAAAACAGAACAGGGAATTTCGGAGTCATTCTGACACTGTCCCACACAACTTTAAATATCTCTTTATAGGAAATTTCTTTGCTTACATGGTCTCTTTTATAAGAAACTAGACTAACTAAGTTTGATTACATATTTTATTCAGCCTATAATTCCACACCAACAATTTATAGTGATTTTCTAAAATCACGTTACTGCTGCTGTCCAAAGCAAATTATTACAATTTGCTCTTAAATTTCCAAGTCCAAACACTTATGAACTTACCATTTGAGTTTAAGACATATCATGGCCACATCATATCTTATTAAATCAACTCACTATGTACTATTATGATTGAATTTACTCAACGTTTAATCACTTAAAACTTACCTCGGATGTGGTCAAACGATTTCAAGGCTATTCGATCACTTTTTCCTTTCCTTATCCAACTGTGGTCCTCTAAGCTCTTGAGCTAATTCAAACAAATTTAACTTATTAAAGTCTCATTATTCTAGCTTATGGCCGAATATGACAAGGAGTTTGATAGGTCATATGGCCACCTTTAGCTCAAATACAAAATGGTCATACGCATTTTTAATCACATTGAGCAATTTAATACAATTAATCTAACATTTCCTCATGTGCACTTTTATGACCGAATACACACATCATTGACCTAATATCAATTAACTAAGCACTTAACAAATTCTCCTTGAGCCGATTATCTAAGTCAAGATAAAAGCATCAATATGCTTGCCCTAACCGAATACATGCAACACCAATCTATCTCATGTGGCGAATATGCATGTCTATGTTGAGGCCAATATATGCTTAATACTTCCTACAAATATGGTTACTTGTATTGACTACATACCATTTTGTTTCAAATTCAAAGCTCGGCTCATACACATATATGCATTAGAAATCAAATACTAACATTTGCACTTCACCTTACTACCATTTCTCATCCAAATAACATGAGCAACAACCATTTTTCTCTTCTACTTCCTACCATGGCCGAATGCATCAAGACACCATACCATTTCAATTTTGGTCATAGTTTAAACAAGAACTTAATGTCTAACACAAAAAAAAAATGCTAAAAAGAAAATCCAAGAGTCATCAATCCACCATCACATGTATCATTACAAAGCTTCACATTTAGCATGCAAGTGACATCAACACAAATCCACCTTAGCCGAAACTTAGCTCATCTTCATCACATAGCAAAGATTTAAACCATGGGCTAGGTAGAACTCAAGCTAACAACTAACAACATGCATGAATCTCATGGAACAACATCAAACATACCTCCTCCTAAAACACCAACCAACCGAACATGAAGCAAGAAGACTCCTTTCTTCTTCCTTTGATTTTTCGGTCAAGAAGAACAAGGAGGATGAAGCCTTTTTTTTCTTCTAGGTACGGCACAATGGGGGAACAACCACACACATTTTTTTTTTGTTTCTCCTACTACTAACACTAATATTTTATTGCCCATGTTCTTTATTTTATTATTCCTAACATAAAGCATTAACCCAACATGTTTATGACATGTTTTAGCCATAACATTTTGTCCACCCTCATGCTCATGGCTGGCCACTACTAATTAGGGGGGAAATTGACATGCAAGTCCACCCTTTTGATTTCATGCACTAATTGATCCTTATAGATTAACCTATCACATTTCAAAAGTGTCACACATAAGTCCTATTGACTAAATTCACATGCAATTTACTAAATCGAAGCTTAAAACTTTCACACATTCATATTCACATATTTTAGACAATAAATATCATATTCAAATAATTTGGTGACTCGGTTTAGCGGTCCCGAAATCGCTTTCCGACTAGGGTCACTTTAGGGCTGTCACAACTCTCCCCCACTTAAGAAATTTTCGTCCCCGAAAATTTCTACCGATGCATAGTTTAGGATAACGTCCTCTTATTGAATTATATTCATATAAACATTAGCTCATCGATAGCAATTGTAATTCATTATTGATTTCGCATCGATCTATAAAATCATTTTCTTATCTTAAAACAAATACATAAACATTTCTACAAGTATGCACATATATCTCATTTTCTTGATTTCATAAGCAATAATCACTTAATTTAATTCACAAATGCATTTCAAGCACATATCAAGCACATATTGTAACACCCCGTACCCGAGACCGTTTCCGGAGTCGAACACGAGGTGTTAACGGACTTAATTCATTAATTAAACAGCTCATACAATTCATTTTAAAATTTCCAGACAAGCTGGCTAACTGCATCACAGTCGCTTTAAAAATCATATCTCAAGTTACGAAACTCGAAATCCAATTCCGTAAATTTTTCCTGAAACTAGACTCATATATATATCTACAAATTTTTTTCTAGAATTTTTGGTTGGGCCAATTAGTACAGTTTATTAGTTAAAGTCTCCCCTGTTTCAGGGTTCAACTACTCTGACCTCTGTGTATTACGAATCAGATATCTCCCTATACAGACCTTCAATGACTATGCCGTTTGTCTCTAATAAAACTAGACTCAATAACGAATCTGTACATATAAAGCGTGACTTCTAATTATCTTTGTAAAATTTATGGTGAATTTCCAAATTCAGAACAAGGGATCCAGAAATCGCTCTGGCCCTGTTTCACAAAAATTTAAACATCTCATAAAATATAGCTCATATACCTGTTTTGCTTATTCCATATGAAAATAGACTCATCAAGATTCGATTCCATAACTTATTCATTATTTAATTCCATTTTTACTATTTTTAGTGATTTTTCAAACTCACGTCATTGCTGCTGTCTGAATCTATTTTATGGTAAATTTTACCTATTTCATGGTTTCCATGGATTAGCTAGCAATTTGACATACATAATACCAAATATGATCATGATTAGCCATTCCAATGGCTAATCATTACCAAGCATTTCTATTTCCATACCACTCAATAACCATATCATAAGACCATACATATAAAATGATTATAATGCTATACATGCCATACTCAAAATATACAAGCCATTATGCCAAGATGGTATACGGATAGTGTGAGCGTGCCTCCGACCGCTTCCGATTTCCGAGCTGGCTTGTCAACACTACAAGGAATGAAAAGGAGGAGTAAGCATAAATGCTTAGTAAGCTCACATGCAAATAGCAAGTAACATAACCATATAAGCAAACATAAAACATCATTTGCATAATCATCACCAAGACATTCATATCACCTTTTCATTTATCATCTTACCATATTGTTGTTATATCGAGTTTTCAACCCGAGGGTTAAGTACATACCTGTTCAAAGTATCCATTTCACAACACTTACCAATGCGTCCCTTTCATCTTGAGTATTCCTCCATTTGAGTAGAACTTTACCCGTTGAACACATCGAATATAATTTGGATACATGGAAAGTTTGCACATAAGTGCCACATACGTAGCTGCTACCATGTAACCCGCCCATAAGTGAACTCGGACTCAACTCAACGAGTTCGGCGTTCGATCCATAAGTGAACTCGGACTCAACTCAACGAGTTCGGATGCCTAGTTACATCTCACGAACTCGGACTCAACTCAACGAGTTCGGATGCCCAAATATCCCAAAGACATGTCACTTGTATCCTAATCCATTCCTAAGGTTCAACGGGACCTTTTTCCCAATCATGTGTCTCAACCATCTTCTACGGAATGCCGATATGATACTCGGTAGTATTTCATATTTTCCAAGTATATCACATAATTTGACATATTATCAAACAATTATCACAAGTATAATATTTCATAATAATTATCATATCATTTAAAAACATTAAAACATTTAAAATAATAACTATGTTACCAACATTTACATATAAACTTACCTCGTATGCGAAAATGGCTATTTTACCATTTCGTCCACAACTTGGTATTTTCCCCATTTTAGCCCTAATTTCAGTTTTCCTTGCTCTATCATTTAAAATATAGTCTAATTAGGACTCACATTATTCAAATTGACCCAAAATCATATTTTGGAAAAATTACAATTTTGCCCCTAAACTTTTGCATATTTACACTTTTGCCCCAAAGCTCGTAAATTAAAATTCAGCCTATTTTCTTATGTTTTATGACATGCTGATCATTTTTCCCTTCTATGGCAACATCAAATTCTCACTCTAACATGTACTTATGACTATTAGGTATTTTTACCAATTAAGCCCTTTTGCTCGTTTTCACTTAAAACCGAGTAGCACAAGTTGTCTAACATAATTTAAAACCTCATATTCTATCATAAAACACCAAAATACACAAATTTCACCTATGGGTATTTTTCCAAATATAAACCCTAGGTTAAATTATTGCTAGCATAAGCTAAATCGAGCTATCGGGACTCCAAAAACGTAAAAATCATTAAAAACGAGGCTAGAACGGACTTACAATCGAGCTTGGAAGCTTGAAAAACCCTAGCCATGGTTTCTCCTTGCTATATTCGGCCATGGGGTTGAAGATGAGCAAAATTGGCTTTTAATTTTGTATTTTAATTCATTTTACCCCTAAATGACCAAAATGCCCTTACTACTAAACTTTCCAAAAATTCCATCCATGTCCAATTTTTGTCCATAGACTTAGAAATTGGTAAAATTCTCTTTAAGGACCTCTAATTAATAATCTAATTCAATTTTATGCAAAATACTTCTAGAACACAAGTTTTGCAATTTATTCAATTTAGTCCCAAATTTCAAATTAAGCACTTTATGCATAAAATTTCTTCACGAAATTTTCACACAATCATGCAATCATATCATAGACCTTAAAATAATCATAAAATAATTATTTCTATCTCGGATTTTGTGGTCATGAAACCACTATTCCGACTAGGCCAAAAATCGATATTACAACTCTCCCCCTTCGTGGATTTTCGTCCCAAAATCTTACCGTAAAAGTGGTCTTCACTTTTAATCTCATATTTGGTGTCAAGAACTTGCACTTAGACTGCACCTCCAATACATCTCTTCAATTTCTCATATGATCTAAAAGCTTACGGTCTCAACTCTCAACTGTTCTTAAATTTTCAACCCTTCTCAATTTCCCATGATATCATGACATAAAACCCAGATCTCAACTTGATTTAATGGAGACCGAATTCCAAGAAATCCAACAATCAAAGAGACACGAAATTCCATGAATCGATGAGTAGGAATTCATTCAATACTGATGTGATTTATAGATCTCGCCAAACATTTAACAATAGGATACATCCCATTTTTCTCTTTCCGCCATAGAAATAATTCTGATATGGCCTCAAGAATAATCCTTCTCATTTCCATCCCAATATCAACATTGACAAGGATAATTTTGATAGATCCCAATGCTCGGCTTTAACCCTTTAACAACTCCAATTTTATGTAACATCGGATGCTCTAAACTATCACATTACCTCACCGTCTTGAAACACATCACAATTCATACAACAATACATTCTTGAAAGTCGAAGTCTTTGCTCAATGTAGACTAGTCTAGTTCGGACGCTTGTTACCAATATTCTCATCTATCCGAACTCTGTCAACATGTAATAAACATTTCAGCTTTCACAAGATGGAAACCTTATCATTCGTAGTGACTTAAACTAATATTCAACTCTTTCTAATAAATATAGACTTCTCGTTCAAACTATTTACTCTTTGATCTGTACAAAATGAAATTCTATTATCAAACTTGGGAAAAATAATCCTGACATAATTGTCACATGAAATCTTTCAAATAAATAATTTACCATACCGACTAAAACTCGCACTTTTATCACCTATGCCTTTACTGATGTCAAATCCTTACACAGAAATTAGAAAAAATCCCAATACTAAAATCACCACATTACCAAGATCAAATTAGAAGTATAGTCATATTTGACATGATTATCACGAGCTGAAGAACGTACTTCAAACATGAGTCATAATTGACAAATTATGGAAAGAAAACCGAATAAAGAAATCCAAGATAGAGAAACCCGGAATAAAGAAATCCAGAATAAAGAGATCCAGGATAAAGAAACCCAAGATACGATACTATGCAGGAGAATCGAAAACCAAACTCATAGAGAAAATACGGAATACCCCGATAATTCTTCAAAGAAAGAAAGTCCAGAAGAAAACATCATTAAATCCCACTGAAATCAAATATAACAAGATCAATATATCTTCCCAAACATATATATCAGATGAAGCATCAAGTAGAAGAAACAGAATCATAATATCATACGTATTCTCTCATCAATTCTTATCGACGAAATGAAATAGAATACCCGATGAAATAGAGCAATATAAATTATAGACCGGTCAGACTACCAATGCTTTCATCCAACACGAATTAGAAGACATTCCCATATAACAAGAATTTCTTCGAAGATCAATAGCCATAGAAATATTTACGAGAACGGGTAAACACATAGAACATCTAAAAGAGATCGCTAAATCATCCGGTCATAATCATCACACTCGGATAATTCACATTTGAAATATCATTTCCCCAACTAGTTCTCGTCACAAATTTCATATTAAATCATTCACTAAAGAATGTCAGATTCGAATAAATTTCGATTTACACTTTTCTCGACCTTGCACTTGAGTAATTCGATTTACCAAAGAGAATTCCTTCTCTAATGGACAAAGGCATAATTCCAATAATCTTTATATCAATCGATACTTTCTCGCTCGACTTTACTTATCAGCTCATTTTCAATCTCGGATCATACTTATAATTATTCTATCATTGAACTCTTTGGGTTTTCAACAGAAACTTATTCAATACAAATCTCATGAAATTCCATTATAAGTACCACTTTGGTAAGGGGAGGGTTGTAGGACCTCGACTCGACTTTCTTATACATACACATATGACACAACTTCCATCATCATAGTAACATCATCAAAATCATGTCATTCATTCATGTTGGCTTACACCAATTTTCCTATTGTCCCATTTAGACAATATACTTATGCATACATTCTATGTTTTCTAGACACTTTACTTATCCATTCATTTAATTAAATTAATTCATGCTCATGACATTATATAAGGCCAAACAAACATAGATATTTGCATCACAATCACAACTTTCATTTCGTGCATCATCATGTACATATCATTACAATCATATAATTCAGTCCAACAATTTAACATAGATAAGTTCATTTCATTATAATCCTTTACCTCATAAAATTATATACCATTAACATTCATCAACATTCGACATCCAATCAAGACAAGGACATTTTCATTCAGATCATAATATTATGACCTTTATTCATACCTCTACTACTTTCTATTTATTCCGTTCATCTTATCAAGTAAGCCACATACACTACATCATATGAGCATTAAGCAAATATAGATATTTATCACAACATGAACTTTCATCTCACATATTATCACATATGTATCATAAACTTTTATTCATACTTTTCTGAACCGAGACTTATCATAATCATAACTTTACTCAAATACCTTCACATAACCGTGAACATGGTCGGCACAGCTTCGGTTGGAGAGTACCTGCCTAAATAAGACGGTACTCATACGCGTCGGAAGATATCACACTATCACGATCGTGGGCATGTATAGCTAAACTTTTACACATGCTAGGTTAGTCCGAGAACCGACTAAACCTACTCGATACCACTAAATGTAACACCCGTGCACGAGACCGTTTCCGAGTCGAACACGAGGTGTTAACGGACTTAATTCATTAATTAAACAGCTCATACAATTCATTTTAAAATTTCCAGACAAGCTGGCTAACTGCATCACAGTCGCTTTAAAAATCATATCTCAAGTTACGAAACTCGAAATCCAATTCCGTAAATTTTTCCTGAAACTAGACTCATATATATATCTACAAATTTTTTTCTAGAATTTTTGGTTGGGCCAATTAGTACAGTTTATTAGTTAAAGTCTTCCCTGTTTCAGGGTTCAACTACTCTGACCTCTGTATATTACGAATCAGATATCTCCCTATACAGACCTTCAATGACTATGCCGTTTGTCTCTAATAAAACTAGACTCAATAACGAATCTGTACATATAAAGCGTGACTTCTAATTATCTTTGTAAAATTTATGGTGAATTTCCAAATTCAGAACAGGGGATCCAGAAATCGCTCTGGCCCTGTTTCACAAAAATTTAAACATCTCATAAAATATAGCTCATATACCTGTTTTGCTTATTCCATATGAAAATAGACTCATCAAGATTCGATTCCATAACTTATTCATTATTTAATTCCATTTCTACTATTTTTAGTGATTTTTCAAACTCACGTCATTGCTGCTGTCTGAATCTATTTTATGGTAAATTTTACCTATTTCATGGTTTCCATGGATTAGCTAGCAATTTGACATACATAATACCAAATATGATCATGATTAGCCATTCCAATGGCTAATCATTACCAAGCATTTCTATTTCCATACCACTCAATAACCATATCATAAGACCATACATATAAAATGATTATAATGCTATACATGCCATACTCAAAATATACAAGCCATTATGCCAAGATGGTATACGGATAGTGTGGCGTGCCTCCGACCGCTTCCGATTTCCGAGCTGGCTTGTCAACACTACAAGGAATGAAAAGGAGGAGTAAGCATAAATGCTTAGTAAGCTCACATGCAAATAGCAAGTAACATAACCATATAAGCAAACATAAAACATCATTTGCATAATCATCACCAAGACATTCATATCACCTTTTCATTTATCATCTTACCATATTGTTGTTATATCGAGTTTTCAACCCGAGGGTTAAGTACATACCTGTTCAAAGTATCCATTTCACAACACTTACCAATGCGTCCCTTTCATCTTGAGTATTCCTCCATTTGAGTAGAACTTTACCCGTTGAACACATCGGAATATAATTTGGATACATGGAAAGTTTGCACATAAGTGCCACATACGTAGCCAAGCTACCATGTAACCCGCCCATAAGTGAACTCGGACTCAACTCAACGAGTTCGGGCGTTCGCATCCATAAGTGAACTCGGACTCAACTCAACGAGTTCGGATGCCTAGTTACATCTCACGAACTCGGACTCAACTCAACGAGTTCGGATGCCCAAATATCCCAGTGACATGTCACTTGTATCCTAATCCATTCCTAAGGTTCAACGGACCTTTTTCCCAATCATGTGTCTCAACCATCTTCTACGGAATGCCGATACGATACTCTGGTAGTATTTCATATTTTCCAAGTATATCACATAATTTGACATATTATCAAACAATTATCACAAGTATAATATTTCATAATAATTATCATATCATTTAAAAACATTAAAACATTTAAAATAATAACTATGTTACCAACATTTACATATAAACTTACCTCGTATGAAAATGGCTATTTTACCATTTCGTCCACAACTTGGTATTTTCCCCATTTTAGCCCAATTTCAGTTTTCCTTGCTCTATCATTTAAAATATAGTCTAATTAGGACTCACATTATTCAAATTGACCCAAAATCATATTTTGGAAAAATTACAATTTTGCCCTAAACTTTTGCATATTTACACTTTTGCCCCAAAGCTCGTAAATTAAAATTCAGCCTATTTTCTTATGTTTTATGACATGCTGATCATTTTTCCTTCTATGGCAACATCAAATTCTCACTCTAACATGTACTTATGACTATTAGGTATTTTTACCAATTAAGCCCTTTTGCTCGCTTTTCACTTAAAACCGAGTAGCACAAGTTGTCTAACATAATTTAAAACCTCATATTCTATCATAAAACACCAAAATACACAAATTTCACCTATGGGTATTTTTCCAAATATAAACCCTAGGTTAAATTATTGCTAGCATAAGCTAAATCGAGCTAAGGACTCCAAAAACGTAAAAATCATTAAAAACGAGGCTAGAACGGACTTACAATCGAGCTTGGAAGCTTGAAAACCCTAGCCATGGTTTCTCCTTGCTATATTCGGCCATGGGGTTGAAGATGAGCAAAATTGGCTTTTAATTTTGTATTTTAATTCATTTTACCCTAAATGACCAAAATGCCCTTACTACTAAACTTTCCAAAAATTCCATCCATGTCCAATTTTGTCCATAGACTTAGAAATTGGTAAAATTCTCTTTAAGGACCTCTAATTAATAATCTAATTCAATTTTATGCAAAATACTTCTAGAACACAAGTTTTGCAATTTATTCAATTTAGTCCCAAATTTCAAATTAAGCACTTTATGCATAAAATTTCTTCACGAAATTTTCACACAATCATGCAATCATATCATAGACCTTAAAATAATCATAAAATAATTATTTCTATCTCGGATTTTGTGGTCATGAAACCACTATTCCGACTAGGCCCAAAATCAGGATATTACACATATTAACTTGTATAATTCACATCATCAACCCACATATTTGTAACCCACATTTTCATTCATATATAAGCTATAACCTGACCGAAAGTACACATATACTCAAAGATCCCAATGAATATCCTTTATAACTCCATCATATCTCACTATTTAACTTAACCTATTTCCAACAGAAAATCAACTTCCACATACCTGAACATTGAATTCATTTAGCACATTCAATCACCGTTAACGATACCCGTATACAATCGATTTGGCATAAAGCCTCATATAGTATACCGGCATGGGATTTATTTTAGCACATAACCCATATATCCAAAATTATCAGCATTCATCAAAAAAAAAAAATTCTTACAGACTTTCAAATGTCGAACTTAATAAAAATAGTTTCTTGAATATGATTAACAAAAAAAATAGGGGTCATTTAGCAATAGCACATATGACTTCATATACCAAGCATTCTATAGACTAAATCCGTCACACATTTATAACATGAATTCATTTCTTAACAACATATCCACCATCTTGTTACGTATTCACTTATTTAGTATACATAACATAATATAATACGAACTCACAAATTTTTACTTTCATTTGATTTTCACATACCTTCCGTACATACCTGTATCACTTATTCTGATCTTACTTTATTTATCATCTTAAATATACCCGTTGAATCATTCAAAATCATTACGGATACTCATTAAGCACATATAGCTCTTACAATGCGATATCCTAGATATGGTCTTACATATTCTCACATATCGAGCCGATGCCATGTCCCAGACATGGTCTTACACACTATCTCAAATCAATGCCTTCGTCCCAGACGAGGTCTTCCATGAATTCCACTTCACACACTTAGTGCCCACTGACTGATCTCGCACTCATAGTGCTCGGTTAAAGGAATTCGCACACACAAGGCCTCTAATCATTCACACACATAGTGCTCTTATTCATTCGTTATTACACATTGAAACGACTTAACCAAGTCTATAAACATCATGTATGTACACTTTTAAACATATCATCTCATTTAAATTTGAATTCGTATAGTAATGAACACTTAAACTTTGCTCAAATTACCGGCACGAAGCCTACTAGGCACGAAGGCCCGAATACACGTCACCAGCATGATTGCTCTTCGGGACATAGCCCGGATATAACACTAGCACGAATACTCTTCGGGGTTTAGCACGGATATATCACTAGCACGAATGCTCTTCGGAACTTAGCTCGGATACATCACTAGCACGAATGCTCTTCGGGACTTAGTCCGGATACATCACTAGAACGAATGCTCTTCGGGACTTAGCCCGAATATATCACTAGCACGAATGCTCTTCGGGACTTAGTCCGGATACATCACTAGCACGAATGCTCTTCGGGACTTAGCCCGGATATATCACTCTCAATTCTCATGTACATATACACATATAGCAATACACATTAGTATATCATTTACATTACTTGAATATAATCACAACATGCTTATCGACCATTTAACTTCCAGTTCCATAGCCACATACAAAAATCACATTTATAGTCATAACACTCTTTCAAAATTGCATCACTTATACCCTTATAATTCAATCCAAATTGAAATTCAAATACGAGTACATGATACGTACCTAATCAACTTAATAATTTAGGCATATCTAAGTGAAGTTATATCGCAAATTCTCATAGTCAGAAGCTTGCTACAGCTCGATCGGGATCAAGATTCATTACAATACAGCAAACACACTTTAATAGTAAAAAATCATCACACTATCATTTTATCACTTTATGGCATGTATAAATATACTCACGCGTGCTACGTTAGTCCTAGAATCGACTAAACCGTGGCTCTGATACCAATAAAATGTAACACCCCTATCCCGTAACCGTCGCCGGAATAGGTAAGAGGCATTATCGGACTTGTAACTCATGTCAGAACAGTAAAATTTTGAACTTTTTCTTGAAATAAAGATCATTCATTTAAATAAGTACTAAGCACAGCCAGGGATAAAATTTAAACTTCTCTAAGTAAACATTCAAAAGATGCCATTTTTGCATGGCTTATATACATTAACCAAAAATATTCTTCCGCCACAAGTCTATTCTATACATAACAGTAACAAGCAGTGGATAGTGATAGTGTGACTAGTTGCTGACGATCCCCGAGCCTGTAGCTTCGCAATGAGATCTATAAAACAGAGAAAACAAAGCAAACGGAGTAAGCATTACGATGCTTAGTAAGTTTTAAGCAGTGTCAACAGATAACAATCAAATTATAACATAGTTGTTCGTATTTTTATTTCACTCTTCCTTCGGGCGTACCATCCCTTTACCGAATATGCACATCTCATCATATACAATAGGCAGATAAACTTTCACATAAAAGTGAGCTTATGTGACATAGATATATTGTATGATTTCACATAACCTCTCACACTGATCCGATGTCACATAATCGTAGGAATAGTCTCATAGATTGCTCTTGTATGCATCACATAACTACCTTATGATTTAGTTCAAATCAAGCTCACATATAAACTTGAGTACATACTGCTTAACCCTTCGCATTGAATATATTTATAAGCAATTCTTATTACGAAGTCTTATAGCTTTAACCTCTACTCGGATTATCGGCGAGACCTTTAGCTCGATTTAAATCTCCACACGGTTATCGGGTCTTACCGGACAAAATCTCCACACATAGTCATCGGGTCTCACCTGCACAAAATCTCCACACATAGTCATCGGGTCTTACCGGAATATATTCCAAGTTTCATGTACATTTAATCACATGTTACAACATTCACATCCACTGTCATATTTGTAATTCATTTGCCTAATCAAATATCTAACAATACACACCTTTCACATTTGGTCGTTCGACCACAATATACGTATATCGCCTACGTATTTCACACTAGCCATTCGGCTTTACCACATATACATATCTCATATATATATTTCACATTGACCATTCGGCTTTACCACGTATGCATATCTCATATTCATCACATTGGCCATTCGGCCTTATCACACATATGCATGCTCACATTCATCACATTGGCCATTCGGCCTTATCACATATATGCATGTTCACATTCATCACATTGGCTATTCGGCCTTATTTCATATATACATATTCACATTCATCACATAAAATCCTAAATCAAAATATAAATTTTCATGTATCCACATCACAATTATCCAAATATACTTCACATACCACATATACTATCATGTATACACTTTGTCTTGGCCGAATCTACATCAATCATTTTCCAATGAATAATTCAATTTCACGTCATACTATCATTTCATATTCGAATACTCATAAACTTACAATTTCACAAATTTTAATATCAAAGATCCATCTAAAACTCATATATCGTTTTACAATATCACGATTTAGAATTCACGTATGGGTTTAATCAATAGCTTATGAGCAACTAAAACAAGTTTTATCCATGTTTACAACAAAATCACATATCCACTACGAGCTATTTTCCTGAGCAATAGTCACTAAATTAGTTATAACTGGAGCTACAAAACTCCAAATCACTTGCCGTTAATTTTCCCTGAATATAGACTCATATATCTTCCATCCATAAAATTTCCAGAATTTTGGGTTTGGCCAATCAATACCAGATTTTTCTTAAAGTTTTCCCTGTTTCACTGTTTGACTAATCTGACCACTCTTCACTACGAATCAAATTTTTCATTGTACAGAATTCAAAATGTGTTCTATTTGATTTCATTTGAAACTAGACTCATTAAGAAGTCTATGCATATAAATTTTATCTTATAACAATTTTTTTACAAATTATAATGATTTTCTAAAAACAGAACAGGGAATTTCGGAGTCATTCTGACACTGTCCCACACAACTTTAAATATCTCTTTATAGGAAATTTCTTTGCTTACACGGTATCTTTTATAAGAAACTAGACTAACTAAGCTTTGATTACATATTTTATTCAGCCTATAATTCCACACCAACAATTTATAGTGATTTTCTAAAATCACGTTACTGCTGCTGTCCAAAGCAAATTATTACAATTTGCTCTTAAATTTCCAAGTCCAAACACTTATGAACTTACCATTTGAGTTTAAGACATATCATGGCCACATCATATCTTATTAAATCAACTCACTATGTACTATTATGATTGAATTTACTCAACGTTTAATCACTTAAAACTTACCTCGGATGTGGTCGAACGATTTTGGCGGCTATTCGATCACTTTTTCCTTTCCCTTATCCAACTGTGGTCCTCTAAGCTCTTGAGCTAATTCAAACAAATTTAACTTATTAAAGTCTCATTATTCTAGCTTATGGCCGAAAATGACAAGGAGTTTGATAGGTCATATGGCCACCTTTAGCTCAAATACAAAATGGTCATACGCATTTTTAATCACATTGAGCAATTTAATACAATTAATCTAACATTTCCTCATGTGCACTTTTATGACCGAATACACACATCATTGACCTAATATCAATTAACTAAGCACTTAACAAATTCTCCTTGAGCCGATTATCTAAGTCAAGATAAAAGCATCAATATGCTTGCCCCTAACCGAATACATGCAACACCAATCTATCTCATGTGGCCGAATATGTATGTCTATGTTGAGGCCAATATATGCTTAATACTTCCTACAAATATGGTTACTTGTATTGACTACATACCATTTTGTTTCAAATTCAAAGCTCGGCTCATACACATATATGCATTAGAAATCAAATACTAACATTTGCACTTCACCTTACTACCATTTCTCATCCAAATAACATGAGCAACAACCATTTTTCTCTTCTACTTCCTACCATGGCCGAATGCATCAAGACACCATACCATTTCAATTTTGGTCATGGTTTAAACAAAGAACTTAATGTCTAACACAAAAAAAAAATGCTAAAAAGAAAAACCAAGAGTCATCAATCCACCATCACATGTATCATTACAAAGCTTCACATTTAGCATGCAAGTGACATCAACACAAATCCACCTTAGCCGAAACTTAGCTCATCTTCATCACATAGCAAAGATTTAAACCATGGGCTAGGTAGAACTTAAGCTAACAACTAACAACATGCATGAATCTCATGGAACAACATCAAACATACCTCCTCCTAAAACACCAACCAACTGAACATGAAGCAAGAAGACTCCTTTCTTCTTCCTTTGATTTTTCGGTCAAGAAGAACAAGGAGGATGAAGCCTTTTTTTTTTCTTCTAGGTACGGCACAATGGGGGAACAACCACACACATTTTTTTTTTTTGTTTCTCCTACTACCAACACTAATATTTTATTGCCCATGTTCTTTATTTTATTATTCCTAACATAAAGCATTAACCCAACATGTTTATGACATGTTTTAGCCATAACATTTTGTCCACCCTCATGCTCATGGCCGGCCACTACTAATTAGGGGGGGAAATTGACATGCAAGTCCACCCTTTTGATTTCATGCACTAATTAATCCTTATAGATTAACCTATCACATTTCAAAAGTGTCACACATAAGTCCTATTGACTAAATTCACATGCAATTTACTAAATCGAAGCTTAAAACTTTCACACATTCATATTCACATATTTTAGACAATAAATATCATATTCAAATAATTTGGTGACTCGGTTTAACGGTCCCGAAACCGCTTTCCGACTAGAGTCACTTTAGGGCTGTCACAGGTTAAGGGTCAATATTAAGGGTAATACAAGAAATGGCTTGTTAGGATTAAGGGGGTTTACTAAGGGTTAATCGCGGAGGTAGGCTTTTCATGGCATGAGTGGGTTAATCCTAAGTGCCTTAATCATTTTGATATATCAAATCAAATGGTGTGGTCTCGACATGCATAATCAAGCAAGTTCTAAAATAACAGTTCAATACTGACGCACTCAAAGCAATAATGAAAGTGAGCATGAAAGGATTAATAGATGCTCAAAAGGCTCAAAAATCTCACAAAAATTATGGCTTTTTGATGTTTAGACTCGTGAATTCCAATTCAAAGCAATACCTAGACTTGGGGAAACAACCTATAATTTTAAATTCTTAAAAATTAACTCATCATGCTTGATTCCCTAATGTCTTAAAGTTTAAGCAATCAATGCATAAATGTCTATGTTTTAATTCAAGATATATCAATCAAAATCATAAATCAATTAAAATTTATCCTAAATATGATATGAAAGCTTTTCAAGAGAACAATGTGATTATTCAGGGATTTTTCTGATAATGAAATAAATACCCCCCCACACTTAAGATGTACATTGCCCTCAATGTACAAAGATAGATATTAGAGTATATAAAATTAAGATAGGGAGAGAAGTGAAACTTCCTATATTAAGAATGGATGATATTCTTGGATTGACGAGATCGAGTATTGGAGATAATTCTGGATGGCAAGCTTGACTCTGAAGGTAAGCCATTTTTTTTAAAAGGAAAACAAATGAATCTTAAAAAAAATGAGTCTTAAAAACTTAATGAAAGAAAAAGAAAATACAATAAGATAATTATTCTAATTTTTCAAGTGGCACGGCCAGTGCACACGCCCGTGTGGTTCGTGTCCCATCCATGTGTGTATAGGCCGTGTGGCTACAAGATCGTATCGCATGGTCGTGTCTGGCGTGGTTCGCTTCTCCCACGGTCGTGTAGGTTTGCACACGCCCGTGTCATTCTGGCAATGTTGTCCATGGGTGCTAGACATGGGCATGTCGCACGCCCGTGTTTATTTGGAAGATTCAACCACGGCCATGTCGCATGGTCGTGGCGTTTTATCGCAGCCCATGTTTGGGGAAATCTTCTACCCTGTTTCTGCACGACCATATCGTACGATCGTGTTTCTATCCGTGTTGGTCACACGGCCTGAAGCACGGCCATGTGCTAGGCCGTGTGGAGCTGGGAACTTTTGCTTTAAGTACTCTATTAGTGACCTAAATGTTTAAAACTTGAAATGTAAATAATTTAAAACCGTTAGTATTTGGGTTGCCTCCTAAGAAGCGCTTGTTTGTAGTCTAAGCTTGACTGTTACGTTGTTGGTTTATTCATGGCGGTTTGTGGAGTTGTAGCTCCTCTCCATTGACTTTAAAATTCTCACCGTTATAAAGTTTGAGACGGTGTCCATTTACTTTGAAAGTACCGCATGATGGGTGACTTACCTCTATTGTGCCATATGGAAGAACAGATTGAATTATGAAGGGTCCTGACCATCGTGATTTTAGTTTCCCGGGAAATAATTTGAGTCTTGAGATGTATAGTAAGACGAGATCTCCAACTTCAAATTGTTTTTGTTGCTTTAAATGAACGTCATGGCGCCACTTTGTTGCTTCCTTGTATAGGCGTGAATTTTTGTATGCATTGGCTCACCATTCATCAAGCTCATTCAACTGCATCAACTTGTTTTTTCCTGCAAGTTTGGGATCAAGGTTTAGAAATTTAATAGCCCAAAAAGCTTTATGCTCTAGTTCGAATGGTAGATGACAACTTTTTTCATAAACAAGTCTGTAAGGTGATGTCCCTATGGGAGTCTTAAAAGCAGTTCTGTAAGCCCATAAGGCATCGTCTACTTTTGTTGCCTAGCCTTTTCTGTTTGATTCTACAATTTTTCAAGGATCGGTTTGAGTTCTCGGTTTGCTACTTCAACTTGTCCATTAGTTTGAGGATGGTATAGGGTTGCTGTTCTATGATGAACTCCGTATTTCTTAAGGGTTTTTTCAAATTGGGTATTACAAAAATGAGTGCCCCTGTCACTGATAATTGCTCTAGGTGTTTTGAATCTCGAGAAGAGTGTTTTAAGGAAACGTACTACCACTCTAGCATCATTAGTAGGTAGAGCTTGGGCTTCTACCCATTTGGACATGTAGTCAACTGCTACTAAGATGTATTTATTCCCAAATGAACTGGGGAATGGGCCCATGAAATCGATACCCGAAACGTTAAATATTTCACATGAAAGCATATAGTTTTGAGGCATTTCATCACGTTTAGATATGTTACCTATCGTTGGCATTTGTCACATGAAGTAACATACCTGATAGCGTCTTTGAATAACGAAGGCTAATAAAAACCTGATTCAAGTATTTTGTGTGCGGTCTTAGTTCCACTATAGTGTTCTCCGGTTGGCCCTGAGTGGCAATGTTCCAATATTTTTTATATTTCTGACCCTATAACGCATCTTCTGATGACTTGATCTGCACATCTGCGAAACAGAAATCGATCATCCCAGAAGTAGTTTTTCACATCATTAAAGAATTGCTTCTTTTGCTGGTGTGTTAACCTTTTGGGATAATGTTAGCAACTAAAAAATTCGTGATGTCTGCAAACCAAGGTACCTCGGAGTTAGATATAGCGAAACATTGTTCTTCAAGGAACTAATCATTTATTTCAACGTCATCTAGTTCTCCGGTATTGGATTTCTCGAGCCTGGACAGATAATCAGCCGCGAGATTTTCAGCTCCTTTCTAATCCTGAATCTCCAAGTCGAATTCCTGCAATAGGAGAATCCATCGAATGAGTCGAGGTTTTGCATCAGTTTTAGTTAAAAGGTAGCGAAGGGAGGAATGGTCAGTGTAAACAACAACTTTAGACAATATGAGATATGATCGAAATTTATCAAATGCAAAAACCACAGCTAGCAACTCTTTTTCGGTAGTAGTATAGTTTTCTTGTGCAGCCGTTAAGGTTTTGTTGGCATAATAGATAAGTTGAAAATGCTTGTCTCTTTGCTTTCCCAATACTGCACCTACTGCAAACTGACTCGCATCACACATTAGTTTAAATAGCAAGTTCCAATCAGGTGTAATTATGATTGGAGCATTAATTAATTTATCCTTTAAAGTATTAAATGCTTCTAAACATTCCTGATTGAAGTTAAAAGGAATATCTTTTTTCTAGCAATTTAGTCAAAGGCTTAGCTATTTTAGAAAAATCCTTAATAAATCTTCTATAAAAACCAGCATGTTCTAAAAAGCTTCTAGTAGCCTTAACCGAACTAGAGGGTGGTAATTTTTCGATTGTTTCTATTTTAGATTTATCCACCTCAATCCCTTTACTAGAAGTTTTTAAGGCAAAGAAGGAAGGAGTTATCGAATACCAAAAAATCATCCATGAATACTTCTATGATATTTTCTACGAGTTCATCGAATATGGCCATCATACAGCGCTGAAAAGTGGCAGGAGCATTACATAATCCAAAAGGCATTCTACGATAAGCAAACGTACCATATGGGCATGTGAATGTCATCTTTTTTTAATCTTCAGGAGCTATTGGGATTTGGAAGTAACCAAAGAGTCCGTTTAGAAAGAAGTAATACATGTGTCCAGATAATCTTTCCAACATTTGGTTAATGAATGGTAAGAGGAAGTGATCTTTTCTTGCGGCATCATTCAGTTTCCTATAGTCTATGCAAACTCTCCACCCTGTGACTATTCTTGTCAGGATTAATTCATTCTTCTTGTTGGTCACAACCGTCATGCCTCCTTTCTTGGGGACAACCTGCACTGGACTTACCCAAGAGCTGTCAGAAATAGGATAAATAATTCCAGCATCTAGAAGTTTAATTACCTCGACTTTTACAACTTCCTTCATGTTGGGGTTCAGACGTCTTTAAGCTTGCACACACGGTTTGTATTCATGTTCCATCAAAATTTTGTGGGTGCAAAAAGAAGGGCTAATTCCTTTAATGTCAGAAATTTTCCAAGCTATGGCCTTTTTATGTTCTTTTAATACTTGGATTAATTCCTCTTTCTCCTTGGGTTGCAAATTAGAAGCAATAATAACTGGTAATGTAGAATTATTTCCAAGGAATGCGTATTCTAAGTGGTTTGGTAATTGTTTAAGTTCCAATTTGGGAGGCTCCTCAATAGAGGGTTTTTGCTTAAGTTCATCGTTTATCTTAATGCCCTCATATTCTACTCGTCTTGATGAATGGTCATTAGGTTCCTTACCTGTCTCCTCATCTTGAGCTAGATACGGTTCCGTCGTCTCCTCTTGTACAATTTCCTGAAAAGAGTCTTGTGTAATATAATCAATAGAGTCAATGAAATAACATGAATCATCCTGTTCCCTAGATAATCTCATAGCATCGTAAATTTTAAAGATAATCTCCTCGTCACCTACTCTAAGTACCAATTTACCAACACCCATGTCGATTACAGCTCTAGCAGTGGCTAGGAATGGGTGCCCTAAAATTAAGGGTACTTCCACATCTTCATCCATGTCAAGCACAACAAAGTCAACGTGGAATATAAATTTATCTACTTTTCCGAGTACGTCTTCTATAATACCCCTAGGATATTTAATAGATCTATCGACTAATTGAATACTCATCCTAGTAGGTTTAGGTTCCCCAAGACCAAGTTGTTTGAACATTTTATATGGCATCAAATTAATGCTAGCGCCTAAATCAGCTAGTGCTTTTTCAACATTCAGACTACCAATTAAGCAAGGAATAGTAAAACTTCTTGGATCTTTCAATTTGGTTGGTAGCTTGTTTTGGAGTATGGCTGAGCACTCCTCATTGAGTTCTACTGTAGATAAGTCCTCGAACTTCCTTTTATTTGTTATAAGCTCCTTCAAAACTTTTACGTAGGTAGGCGTCTGCGAGATGGCTTCAACAAAAGGTAAGTTGATATGTAATTGCTTAAAAAGTTCAAGAAACTTACCGAATTGTGCATCAATGCAATCTTTTTTTAATTTTGTTGGATATGGAACTGGTGGTTTATATTCCTCCGACACTGGTTTGTCACTATTTTCGGGTTTTTCTTCCCTCCTTTCACTTTCCACGGCTTCTTGAGCTAACTTCTTTTCAGATTCCGCTAACACTTTCCACTCCTTAGTGTAACTACTTCGACATGCTCTCTTGATTTGATGTTACTAAGTAAATTTCCTAGTGGTCTTTCCGAGATCAGTTTGGATAGTTGGCTTATCTGAGTTTCGAGTCCTTAGATCGATGCTTGTTGATTCTTAAGTGTTGTCTCGGTGTTCTAAAAATGGGTTTCTGACACTGATATAAACTTTGAGAGCATCTTTTCAACGTTTGGCTTCTTTTCCTGTTGGTAGGGTGGTTGTTGGTAGCCCGGAAGATGTTGTGATCTTTGATTTCCTTGACCGCCCCATGAAAAATTGGGGTGGTTCCTCCAACCTGCATTATAAGTGTTACTATATCGATTCTTTTGAGGTCGAGGATTATTACCCATGTAGTTTAATTGCTCGTTATCCATGTTGTGTCCATAAAGTTTGTATTCCGAATGGTTTGTTCCACCGCTACTTGCTTTGCACTACATTACTGGATGAACCTGTGAAGAATTAAAAAAACCGTCAATCTTTTTATTTAAGAGTTCTACCTGATTAGAGACCATGGTGACAGAATCGACGTTATAAATGCCGGCTGTTTTTGTTGGCTTTGTACTCATGACTTGCCACTGATAGTTATTCAGTGACATCTCCTCTATAAACTCATAGGCATCTTCCGGTGTTTTATTATTGATGGTTCCGCCCGCCGCTACGTCAACCATTTGTTGAGTCGAAGGATTCAGACCATTGTGAAATGTTTGTACTTGGAGCCAAAGCAATAACCCATGGTGAGGGCACCTTCTTAAAGGGTCCTTGTATCTCTCCCATGCATCGTAGAGTGTTTCTAAATCCATCTGCACAAAAGAAGAGATATCATTACGTAATTTAGTCGTTTTAGCCGGCGGAAAATATTTTAGTAAAAAATTTTCGGTCATTTGTTCCCAAGTAGTAATTGAAACCCTCGTGGTAACGAGTTCAATAACTGTTTAGCTTTTTTCCTCAATGAAAAGGGAAACAACTAAAGACGAATGACATCATTAGAAACGCCATTGATTTTAAATGTATTGTATAGTTCTAAAAAGTTGGCTAAATGAGCGTTAGGATCCTCATCCTGCAAACCATCAAACTGAACAAATTGTTGTATCATTTGAATAGTGTTAAATTTTAATTCAAAAGTATTTGTAGCTACAGCAGGTCTAACTATACTCGATTAAGCTCCTGTTAAAAAGGGTTTAGCATAATCATACATAGTGCGTGGAGCAGGATTTTGATTAACCGCAATTGCAGGAGGTAGCTGATTGCCTTGGTTTTCAGCCATCTCTTCGATTGGGGGTTGAGTATTGTCTTCTAGCTCGTTCTCCGTGTATCTTAAGCTTCGCCTTATTTCTCTTTGGTTTCTACGTATTGTGCGATCAATTTCTTCGTCAAAAAGTAATGTCCCGATGAGTTTCTTCTGGTCATAAACTATGAAAACCTGCCAAGAGAAGGAAAAAGTAAGTTAATAAAAAATAAAAAAATTAAATTAAATTGCAAGAAAAATAAATAGCTAAAGTAATAAAAATTAAGCGTTCTTAATATTTCAGTTCCCCAGCAACGGCGCCAAAAACTTGATCGCGTTATTTCGTGATAGGTTTTAAATATTTATGATTACTCGTTCTTGGACTAACTATTATCGCGATGTAGGCAAGTGTACCTATCGAACAGTAGTATAGTTTTAGCAAAACCGAATTGTCGATCCAAAAGGAACTAAAAGTACAAGTAATGACCGTCTTTTTATTATCTAGCCTAAGAATAATGTGGTTTTGTTTTAATTAACTAATTATCTAACCTAAGAACTCACAGAGGAAAGAATTGGGGAGTTTTTTTTGGGAAAAATCGATTGACTTAAGACAATACCTAAGGAAAAATCCACCTAGACTTTACTTGTTATTCTGGCTCTGAATCGAACGATTTATTCATTCGAGCCTGCTAGAATGGCACGGGCGTGTGCTATACCCATGTGAATCGTGCTTTGATTCTGCCAGACTGACACGGCCGTGTGGTCTGCCTGTGTGAGGAAGTCCAGGCCGTGTTAAGTTTGTACTTTGGCCTATTTTCTCTATTTTTGGCCTGTTTCTCATTCCTTTCGCTCTCCTATGCTCTCCTAAGTGTAAAACATGAAATTAAAGCATTAGGAGCATCAAATTCACCAATTCTAATGAGAAATCATCCATAAAATGCATTAAACATGGTGTAAAAATATGTATAATTTACGGTTTATCATAAATCAGTACCAAGAAAACCGACTGAAGGAGCAAAGCACTTACACAAGAATCGGACAAAGTAGAGGGAGTAGTGACGGAACAGAGGGTCTTTAGCCAAAGAGGTATTCGGCTTTTGATATTTGTATGGTGAAAGGGGTTATTCGGCACAAATAAGAAGAAGAGAGGAAGGAATCGGCTAAAACCAAAGCTGAATCAAAAGAGAATTTGATAAGAGAAAGAATGGAAAATCGGCAAGAAAGGAACAAGGAGTTCAACTTCTGAGCACTTAGAGAGAAAAGTGTTTCGACAACACAAAGAAAAAAATGAGGAACTCGGCTAAAGGAAAAGAAGCAATTTTGGCATTACCCTAAAATCCCCAAAATGGGCACCTATATATACTATAGCCGACTTTTCCTATCCCCTAAATTCCCTATTCAACTCCACTTCTTTGCACCCCTCATATCCTAACTTTTCTCCCTAATAACGTCTTAATCCCTTCCTTTTATTTCTCCTCTGATCACTCCATTCAGAGTTCACATCCAACGTCACTACTGGTCATTTATTGAGCAAAAATAAATCCTTCTTTTGAGCAAAGAGGGATTCGAACCCCAAACCTCCTTGCCATGCATGTGACGCCACCTCTAATCCCTACATGTAACGCTACTTTCCACCCCAACACAAGGCTCCTTGTGTCCAGTTCCTCTTTCATTTATTTAAAACCCAAACTACTTGCCATCAAGGTTCTTTTAATTATTAAACTATAATTTTCTTCACCCTAAAGTTTGAACTCTAAACTTAACCAAGGCCTATTATCACATAAATAACACTTGATTAGGAATATTAAGCACACCTTTTATCAAAACCATCATAAAAAAAAAGTTCGGGATTTTTAGGGTGTTACATGCCTTGGTCGATCGACTGAGGATCACTCCCTTAACCCATTATAAAAGACTGGTTCAAACCCCTTTTAGAAGTATCCTACAATCCAACTAAGACTAAACAATCTAAACCATATATTGATTATACAAAAAGATTGTACTAACCGCATAACACTTACCAAAAGTGCTATACTAAGAAAAGGAAAAGAAACAATTGGCCTATACCCCCAAAGCAAGCTGAAATACACGTTCCTATAGAAGCAAGACTAGCACCAACATGTCCCTAGCCATAAACGGTAGCAAAAGCAAATGTTAGAAGAGTATTGCCACACAGAGAGAAAGAGAGAACAGAGAAGAACCCTGCACCCACTGATTGGTCAAAGCGTAATTGCAAAAATCAAAAACAAAATAGAGAGGGGGAGAGAAGAAAGTAATCGGTTTTAGGGAAGAACAAACTCGAAATAGACCAAATTGAGAAAAACCCTGAATGGTCTCTAGTAACAATCTGTCCCCAAAAGAGAAATACGAAACATGGAGAAACAGTAAAAACCAAAAGAAGAAATTTGACATCAAAGAGTGAAAGTGTGCTTTTGACCAATTTTGACAAAATAGGACTCCCACATTTGACACAACACTCCCACTCTTCCTAAAATCCTTTAATTCATTCCTCAAAGATCTCCTTACATTACTCCACCAACTAATTTGAACTCCACCCAACCTCTTCTATCCAAAATTTCCTCCCAAAATCCCTCTAACAATCGAAATTCCTCAATAATCTCCTAAAATTTGACCACCACTCCTCACACTATTCAAACAACAAGCTTCGGTCAAACTAGAACTCTCCCATAGCCAATAGCAAAATAAAACACCTCTATGCGCCTACCAGCATTCAAACCTCAAACCTTAAGTAAATACCACACACCACTTATCCCCTAAACCAGCAGGCCCTTTCTGTCATGTTTTACCCATATTTATTTATAAGCCTAATGACTGGGGATAGGGTTTAAACCTTTTAAAAACAAAACTTTTGCACATGCCCAGGCTTGAACCCAAGACTTCTCAAACACTTCCCAGAACACTTAACCACTGAAGCAGACACATAGTTGTTTCACTTTCTTGCACAATTAAACATTTATGTGCAGCCTCCTAATTGTTCCCATGCTCAAGACCTAATACTTCCAAGCCCAAAATTCAAGGCATTACATGTAACCATGTAAATCCTTGATCATTTCTATATTTAACCCTAATGGCATGTCATATGTATCATAATCCTTTACTAAGTTCACATAAGCATTATTACTATAATCGTATCACTTCAAACCCTATAATAATATATACATGTCTTACTAATCTTATAAACATTCCTTTTCCATTTTGGTACATTTACTTGTTCATAAATATGCTTTGAAATTTAGCCCAATTGATGCCAAAAATCACCAAATTCACATTTATATAAACTAATAAGCAAAATAAACACAATTTCATCATAACATGAAATAAAAGAGTAAGTTTTTCATGAACTTACCTAGAAAATAGCAAACAAACAAGTCCTTAAGGACTAATTAACAAATTTGTCTTTTCCCCAATTATCACGGTTTGGTTCAATTCCTGACCTATACAATCATTCAACTCAATTTATCAATTTTAGACATTTTAATATCACCCTATAATATGCATGAACTACTTTAAATTCATTTTCCAAATGCACCTGAAGTTTTTTATTTTATTTAATTTATTCCCTAAAACTAAAATAACAATATCTTAAAATTTTGAGCTTCGGTTTTGAAACCAATCTCAATCAAATCCTTCTATAACCCTCTGTTATCTATTATTATAGAAACTTCACATCAATATTACAGTTTATACACTTTGGTCCTTTTGAACAAAACTAACAATTAAACTTTACAATCTAGTGCTTTTTTTCAAATCTAAGCTTAAAATTTATCAATTTAACACCAATTTCTTCAAGAAATCAACCATGGAAACTCTCAAAATCTTTAACATTTTTACAAATTGGTACATGGGCTATCTAAATCAAGCTTACATAACCTCGAAATAATAAAAATTACAAGAAAATGACTAAGATTGAATTAACAAATCAAGGGTCGAATATGTTGAAGCTTTGAAAATGGCTTCTTAGGTTTTCTTTGGTGGTTTTGATGGAGAAGAAAGAAAAATAAAAATGACAAAAATTAAGTTATCTTTTATACTTTATTTAAAAATTAATTAACCTTATTTTAGTTAATTAAACATTATTTACTTCAACTTTAAGCATGACTAACCAAAAATTAGTGGAATTCCTTATCATCCACCACTATTTGACCATTTAAATTAGTCTAATTACTCATTTGGTCCTTCGATTATTTAAAAATCTATAGCGATAAACTTTTATAATTTAGTCTTTGTACCTTAATTAACTATCAATTCGACAAAATTACTGGACTAAACTTTAACATAACCTTGTAAATATTAATATTTAATATTTATAGACTTGGACATCAAAAATGTAACAACCCAAACCCGGCCTGGAATGGCCTAATCTGGCGTGTCACATTGAAGTGTTTTAGCGAAAACCTTGTTTCATTGAAAACCCTTCCTTAAAAAGTTACATCTCAACTACTTAGTAAAATCTCATTTCTGTTGCGAAGCTTTGTTTAAAACATTTGATTAAAGAAAACTTATCCTTTAAAAATTTAGTTGCGAAAATGTAGTATTAAAAGGAAACTATGGTTTAGTAAATCCATGTTCCACTTCTTATAATTACAACACACGAAATTAAAAATCCAAACAATAACAAAAGGGGAGGCCTTATTACAATCCCAACTAAATAAAAGATTACTTAATAAACCAATAACTTATAGGCTTTTAAAACAAGTCCAAGTTGTCTTGCTAGCTGGCCACCCAGAGTCCCTCCAGACATCGAACCTCCTACTGAGCATCACCTGAGAAAAATAAAAGAGGGGGTGAGTTTTTGAAAACTCAGTGTGTACAAGCCTCGATAAGTAACAAGCATTCATCAATCACCATACAACATGCAATGCAATGCAGTGCAACCCAACCCAATAATCCAACCGATACACATCAGCTCCGTCTCCCGTTACACATCATGTGAGGATATAATTATCGACCCACCCAACTAATACACATCAATGGTATCCCAGTTGTGGAACTACCTTCATTGCAGCAAGCTGCCAGTCACATATTAGGTTTAAAAGCCGTCGGTGGATCCACGATTGTCAAGCAACCATGCGACCCTCATATACTTCTTTCGTTCCATAATTTCCAACCCCTATGCAACCTAAATAGAATATCGTATGTATGCAACAGTTATACATGTAACATCCATAAATCTTACATTCAACACTTAGGGGTATTTTGGTCATTTTTGCCCTTAGGGGAATTTCTGTAATTTTCCTTTGTTACGGGTCTTTACTTACCTTGGCCCATTAACAAATCTTGTGAGCTAATATGAATGAGTACTATGCACCAGGTAGGATTCTAGTGAAGAGGAGGTGAGTCATTAAGACTGCTTAAGTACCAAGCTCTTCCTAGATCCAATCCTAGACATGCATATACCCGTTGCCACGCCTTAACCCTATGACTTGTCTATAGTCTTTAATTAATTAACTAAGTTTTATGTATGTTTAAGCAGTTGTCATATACTAGGCCCGAAAACCCCTTACAAGCCCAGACAAATCTACATACCTATATATGGCCCACCAGGCCCAATCTCTTTAATATGACCCATTAAGCCCAATCACATTTATGTGGCCCATTAGGCCCAAATCACCTTCATATGGCCATTAGGCCCAAATCACATTTACAGTCATGCTCACATACAATTTTCCATCATATAGCATCAATTATCAATTTTTTCCTATTATGGGTCCAACAGCCCATCAGGCCCATTAGCCAATTCCGGCTCGGTTGGCCAATTCATAGCTCAAGTCCATGGAATCGCCTCTGGGCCTCAGGCAACCTATCGGTTTCCCCCTTACGAGTGTTCGCGACTCGCAAGACTACCGTAGCCAAACTTTTGGCTTTTCAGTATTTCGACTTTTACCGATCTACATGTGTGTGTGTAGTGTATGTACACATCTAGTAATAAAGCGTGCTGTGATCCCTCTTATCACGAACCTACAATTGATATCACTCAAGGATTAATCTCACATACTTATCGAATACTTTACCAAAAGCCGAAGTCTCACCTTAACCTTACCTGAAACGCCAAGTCTTAATAGCAGCGTACTTCCTAGATATGCAGTAAACCTTATCATTAAAAACATATTGGGTGACTTGTATCCAGCATATGTCACCCTTTTCTACTAAAGCCTATTCGGCCAACTTTTGACTGAAGTGAAGAGCACTTACAAAATTTCAACACCTAGGGAGCAAATCGGTAGAGATCCAAAAGACTGGGATTCGATACTAATCCTACCAAAATCGATTAGAAGAAGTGAGGGACAGAGTGATCTATACTAGCAAAACTGATTGAGAGAGAAAACACTTACACTGAAATCGACTGAGTGAAAAAAATAGTGGCGGCACCAAGGGTATTCGGCAAAAGAGGTGTTCGGCCTTTAAGGATTGTATGGCAAACAAAAGATTATTCAACACCAAGGAAAAAGGGAAGAAGAAGTCGGTTAAACCAAAAGTGAATCAAAGAAAATTGAGTGGTGGAAGGATGGGAAATCGGCACAAGGAAAGGAAAGAAAAATAAGGGTTTTCGGCTTTTAGGAAAAAGGGTTTCTGGCAACAAGGTGAAGGAGAATTCGACATTAGCCTGGCAATCTCCCATTCAGCACCTATATATAGCCTCTATAGCCAAATTTCCTGAGCCCAAATTCCTAATTCGACTCTACCTCTTCCTCACTCCTTATCTCCTTGTTTTTCTCCCTGATTACCCCTTGATCCTCTCCTCAAATTTCTCCTCTTATCACTCCCTACAGATTTCAAAGCCAACACCACCTTTGTCCATCTTTTAGCAAAAATAAATCCCTCTTTTGAGCAAAGTGGGATTCGGACCCAGACCTTTGACCATAGCAACACACCACTTATCCCCTAGGCCAACAGGCACTTTTCTGTCCAATTTTCCCTTCATTTATTCAAAAGCCCACCTACTTTCCATAAGGTTTCTTTTAATAATTAAACTATAATTTCTTTTACCCCTACTTTCGAACTCAAACCTTGACCGAGACCTACCATCACATAATTAACACTTAATTGGAAATGCTAAGCACAAAAAAAAAAAGAAAAATTTGGGATTTTGAGATTTTTGGGTTTGGGGATTTTTGGGGTGTTACAGGAAATGGGGTTCCAAAACCATCGTTTTTAATACCACTAAAAATTTGATTGTTACAACTCTCCCTTCTTAAGAAATTTCGTCCTCGAAATTTTCCTATATAATGGTGTGGGTAATGGAATTTCATATTTTCTTCTGGCTCCCACGTAGCCTCTTTTGTATCGTGACGATGCCATAATACTTTCATTAGTCCGTCCCGTTTGTTTCTCAACTCTTTAACTTTGCAAGCCAAAATCTTTACTTGTGACAGCCCAAAATTGACCCTAGTGGGGAAGTGGTTTCGGGACCGCTAAACCGAGTCACCGAAATGTTTGAACATAATATTTATTGTCTAGAATATGTATTTATGAATGTGTGAAAATTTCAAGCTTCGATTTAGTCGATTGCATGTGAATTCAGTTATTAGGACTTGTGTGACACTTTTGAAATGTGATAGGCTAATCTATAAGGACCTAATAGTGCATGTAATCAAAGGGGAGGACTTGCATGTCAAATTTCCCCCCCCCAATAGCTAGTGGCCGGCCATGATAAGGGATTATGGGCAAAACATGTCATAGACATGTTATGTTGGTGCATCATGGGAGGAAAAAAATAAATTAATGGTTATGGGTAATAAAGAAATGAAAAAAAAAAAGGGAAAGAAGGTGTGTGATTCCCCGCATTGCCGTGAGTTGAAGAAAAGAAAAGAAAAAAATTTGTTCATCCTTTTCATTCTCTCTTGGCCGAAAATTCTAAGGAAGGAGGAGGGAATTCTTGCTTCATGTTTGGTTTGGAAGAGGATTAGGAAGAGGTTTGGCCATACTTGTATCAAGATTAAGGTATGTTTGATGTTGTGCCATGAGATCCATGCATGTTTTTGGTTGCTAACTTGATGTTCTTATTAGCCCATGGTTCAAATCCTTGCTATGTCATGGGGATGGTATTCGGCCAAGGTGGATTTTGTGTTAATGCCATTGCATGTTAAGTATGAAGCTTGTTAATGATACATGTGATGGTGGATTGATGGCTCTTGGACTTTCTTTTTAGCATTTTTGAGTGAGACATTAAGTTCTTTGTTTAACCATGACCAAAATTGAAATGGTATGGTGTTGTGATGTATTCGGCCATGGTACATCCATAAGTATAATTTATGCTTATTGCATGGTAGGTAAGATTTGTGTTTTGGATTTATGTTCATGTTTAGTTATAATCAACTTTGAGATTCGGCTCTAGCATATATATATATATATATATATATGTGTGTGACAGCCCAAAATTGACCCTAGTCGGAATGTGGTTTCGAGACCACAAAACCGAAGCATAAAAATAATTAAAAATTTATTTTGATACCTATAATATGTGCGTGCTCATGTATGACATTTTATGATGATTGATTTAGTGTTATAAAGGTGAATTTCACTAGAAAGGACTTGTGTGAGAAAACTTAGAAATGAGATAGGCAAATGTTGAAGAGGCCTATTGATGCACACTATGAAAATGTTGTCCTTGCATGTCAAATTCCCCAAATTTGACTATAATGGCCGGCCAAGGTGGGCATGATGGGCAAGGGAAAACATGTTTCCAACATGTTTGGCTAGTGAGTCATGTAGGAAGTATTATAATAAAAATAAGCATAAAAAAATGAAAAAAAAAAGAAGAGAAAGATGAGCTTGGATGCCCCCTTGCCGTGAGTTGAGAAAGAAGGAAGAAAAAATTTTTTGTTGTGTTCATCCATTTTCACTTCTTGGCCGAAAATACTAAGGAAAAAGGGGGAGGACTTTTGCTTCATGCTTGGGTTGGAAGAGATCTAGAAGGAGAGTTGGCTAAGTTTGCATCAAGATTAAGGTTTGTATGAGGTTGTGTTAGGAGTTTCATGCATGTTTTGGTTGCTAACTTGATGTGCATGTTAGCCATGGCTCAAATCCTTGTTATGCCATGGAAATGGTATTTGGCCAAAGTTGTTATGGTGATAAAGCCATTGCATGCTAAGTGTAAAGCTTGATGATGATGCATGCAATGATGGATTGTCTACTCTTGAGTAAGATTTTGAGTTTTCTTTTTGTTTAATCATGATTGAAGTTGAAAAGGAGCATGATTGTCATATTCGGCCATGATGCATTCATAAGCATGGTTCATGCTTCTTGCATGTTAGTTAAAATTTGTGTTTTGGATGGCTATGGACACCTTGAAATTCGCCATGCTCATATATGTATATATATGTTTGCACATGATGTTTGGTTATGAACTAAGTGATGAATATGTTTGTTTAAAGAAGAAGATGTTGAAGAATGAATGTGAAATTGCAAGCACATTTGGCCTAGCACACATATGAGTGCTCGATGCTATATTATAAGTTTTGAGCAACAATATGCAAAGCATTAACTAGTAAAATGCATGCTGTTTTTGTGAGGTATTAAGTGCATAATTGGCCTCAACATGTACATGAATATTCGGCCTTGGGTAGCCTATTGAAGGCCTTAGCTTTTCCTTGATGCTCGAATAAATTGTATTGAATTGCTTGATGTAGTATAAAATGTGCATGACCATTGTGTATTCAAGCTAAAGAGTGGCCATATGACCATTTTAACTCCTTGTCATATTCGCCATAAGCTAGCACAATGAGGTTTTAATAGATTGAATTTGTTTGAATTAGCTCAAGAGCTAAGAGGGCCACAATTGGACAAGGGAAGGAAAAAGTGATCGAATAGCCGTAAAAGCCGTTCGACAACATCCGAGGTAAGTCCTCAAGAAGTGACCTTAATTGAATTATGTGGAATGAAATATGGATGTATTGATTATTGATTTATGTGTGTATGAGTATTCAATTCTACCCGGGCTAAGTCCCAAGGCGATTATGCTAATGATTATAATTGTGTTTGAGCCTTAGTAACGAAAATGAAATATGTATGTCCAATGATTATTGATGTATGTGTGCATGAGAAATTGAATGATATCCGGGCTAAGCCCGAAGACAATTATGCTGAAATTATATCCGGTTAAGACCGAAGGCAATTGTGCTAGCGGCTATATCCGGCTAAGACCAAGGCATTCGTATGAAGTCATTCTATCCGGCTAAGACCAAGGCATTTGTGCACATGCTTATATCCGGTTATATTCCGAAGAATCTTGGGCTGGAGGTGAGTGTTGGTTGCTGTAATAAATTCAATTAGTACACTCGAGAAGCCCAAAGAATAAGGTACGTTTATATGTGCATTGGAAAGTCGACATGTTTGAGCAACATTCGCTCAATCGACTAATGAATTTCAGTTATTGAATTGATTGATACTTTGTGAAAGTATATAATGATGAAGTGTGAAGTAAGAATGTGTATTAATGAAATGACGCATTTGGCTATGTGAATGTATTGCTGTAATTAGAGTTGATTATATTCCTTGAGACTTACTAAGCATAAAAATGCTTACCCCGTTACTTTGGCTCTCTGTTTTATAGATTTCGCTCGATAGCAATCGGATTCGGGATCAATAAAGTCAAGTCATCCACACTATCAACGTCTCTATTTTGGTATAAATTTTTGGTTGAACTTTGAAATGGCATGTATAGGACTACCCCTTGTTGGTTAAATATGTTGTGATGTATTTGTGTACGGCCATGCGAAAATGGCTCGTAAAAGTGAAGTATCGACTTAGACTATTTGCGGTTTGTATATGTATATATTTGGTGTCATGATGTGACCATGGATTGGAAATGGGAATGTTGGTCACATGATCAGCCATTGGCATGGTTAAAATGATCATATATGAACCTATGTATGGCAAGACTAGTTGGTTCATGGAGACTACCAAATAGGTAAGACCTACCTTAAAAACAGATGCTGCCAGCTGCAGTGACGTGAATGTGAAAAATCACCAAAATTTGTAGGAATGGTATTAAATAGGGAATAAGCTATGTAAATGAACCTTGATGAGTCTATTTTCATATGGAAGAAACGAAATGGTCATAGGAGTTACATGTTAAGAGATATTAAAGCTATTGTGAGACAGGGCCAGAACGGTTTCTGGGTCCCCTGTCGAAACTTTAAAAATTTGCTATAAATTATCCAGAAATAATTAGGAGTCATGCCTTATATGTACAGATTCCATTTTGAGTCTAGTTTCATTAGAAACAAACAGCACCAGTATTAAAGTTCTGTACAGTGAGATATTCAAGTTGTAACGTGCGAAGGTCAGAGCAGTCGATCCCTGTAACATGGGTAACTTTAACTAATAAACTGTACCAATTGGCCCGTCCAAAAATTCTAGAAATAAATCCATGGATGGATACATGAGTCTAAATTCAGGGAAAATTTACGAAACCAGTTTCCGAGTTTTAAAACTCGAGATATGATTTTTAAGGCGACGGTGACGCAGTTTTCCAGCCTGACTGGAAATGTCAAATTGGTGGGCAAAACAAGTGAACTTGGTTTGTTAACCCCTCGTGTCCGACACCGGCGATGGTCTCGGGTTCGGGGTGTTACAATTTTATTGGTATCAGAGCCACAGTTTAGTCGATTCTAGGACTACCGTGATGTGTTTGGGGTCTAGCTATACATGCCATTAAATGATGAATCGATAGTGTGGTGATTTCTGACAATTTAACTTTGTGTTTGTTTATAGCAATGGATCCCGATCCCAACCGAGCGATAGCTGATGATGTGGAGAGTGTGGCGCTGCTCCGCGCAAGGGACAGCGCCGGCGGACTCTCAACCTATGGCCAGCAATCCGAATGATGAGGCTAGGCAAGCCTTTTATAGTGTGATGAGCGAATGGTTTAATCAATACATTCGAACTAACACTACTGTTCCACAACCTCCATTCCCGACAAATGCAACCCCGCACCTACAATACCTCCAAAGGACTGACCAAACAAGGTCAAGTAAGCCCCAATCGACAGATTCAAAAACATGGGGCCACTGAATTTAAGGCTACGGATGATGATGATGCCGAAGCGAGCTGAATTTTGGTTGGATAACACTATCCGGGTGCTCGATGAGCTATCCTGTACACCCGATGAGTGCTTAAAGTGTACCATCTCCTTGCTACGTGAGTCCGCCTACTATTGGTGGAGTACTCTGACTTCTGTGGTACCTAGAGAGAAGCTAGTCAGATCTATGTCACACTATCCATCGACCTTTTGATAGTTTCAGTAAATTAATATCGGTTATAACGACATGTATAGGTTAATTTGGCCAATGTTGGCATATAGCCAGTGTTGGCATATAAGTGTCTTGTTGAGATTAACCATTTATATGGCTTGTGTTTGGTATATTTTGATGTGTATATATCTGGCCTTTATCATGTTTGATGTGTGATTGATATGGTAGAATGAAAGAAAGTAAAATGTGGTTTGAATATGCATATATGACTTTGGTCAAATAGGTAAGTTGAGATACTTCATTGACATGTTTTTAATTTGTCATTTGAGGTGGCTAAGGGCATATTGGTTGTATATAGTGATATTTCATGTTTAAGACTTTATTTTGGCCTTGTTTTGAATGCCTTGTTATGGCTTGTTGATGTTCAAAATGTTGAGTTAGGTTGATGTCAAATTGGGTGACAATTGTGGCTTGGAAATTGGCCTATTTTCGTCCACATGGGCGAGTGTCTCAGCCATGTGTCCCTTGTATCTTCTTAAGAGTGCAAGTCAGTATGCTCACATAGCTTAGCAAACGAACGTTTGACTTGGCCGTTGACCCAAGTCAGAGAGTTACATGGGCACAGAAATGCGTTGGGACACGGCTATGTGTCCCTATTCTGAATGCCCACACGGCTTGAGACACGGGCTTATCTTTGACCGTGTGACTCACACGGTCGTGTGACCCCTACATCTTTGGAAATTTTCAATGTTTTTCAAAAAATTCCTTGAGTATTCGATTTATTCTCGACCTATTTCTAATGCACATTTTGGGTCTCAAGGGCTCGTATAAGGGGAAATATGTATAATTTTGATTGGTTTTTAACATGAATGCTATATGATATGAAATGTTTGCATTTTCTATCTGTTTGATTTGTAAACTCCAGTAGCGCTCCCTAACCCTATTTCGACAACAAATTTGAGTTAGGAGTGTTACATTTATTGGTATCAGAGCTACGATTTAGTCGATTCTCGGACTAACATAGCATATACGAGTCTAGCTTAAATGCCATTATATAACCTGTGATAGTGTGATATCTCCTAACCGTTTTAAAACATGTTTTCATATACAATGACATCCAACCGAGTTGATTCTGATAAAGTAGATAGTATCGCTCAAGCCTCTGTTCAAGGTGTAGCTTCGAGTGGTACGAGGCCCGTATCTGAGGGGCGGGGAGGAGAGCCTAAAGAAGCCTTCTTCTAGATGATGAATGAGTGGTTTACCGAGTTTGTATGAACAAACTCAACTGTACAACAACCTCCACCCCCTCCTATTCCTCAATTGGTTCCCATTATTCCTCAAAGAACAAAACATATCAGACTTGGTAAGCCTCTTGTTGATAAGATCCATAAGTACGATGCTAAAGAATTTCGAGCTACTGTCAAGGATGATCCCAAGAGAGCTGAGTTCTGGTCAGAGTTGTAACATCCTGATTTTCGGGTTTTATCGCGATTCTCGATATTTTGGTAAAGTTTTTAAAATTTGGTATTTGGTTGTGGAATTCATAATTTGAGTGTGTAAATGGGCTTATGGAAGGCCCATGTGTTGGCCAAAACCCGGTGGAATTTTTGAATTTTGGACTTAAGAAGTTAGGGGCTTTGGATAGGTGGTCTTATTAAAAATTGTGGGTAAAATGTATCACAAAAAGAGCCTCTAGTAAAATGGCTAAGTGATGCCACTAGGGAGCTATACAGGTGGCGTGTAAGTGTTGGGGGAAGACCTGGGTTTGATTCCCTGTGATGGCAAATATGATGCTAATTTTTATGCTTTGTGCATGCTAGAGTTTAAAGCTGAACGGAACTCTGTGGGAGAGAGTTTGAATCAGTCAAATGCATGGATTAAGGAGGGATAAGGGGAGATATTTTAGGGATTTGAGAAGGGGATAGAGTTAGCCGATTTGAAGGGATTAGAGAGGGGATTTCGGCAGAGGGGTTTTAGTTGGGGATTTTCGGCATTAGGGTCTAGGTTGTGCCGTTTTCTTCCTTTTGTTTAGTCTTTTCTCTCTTTTTCTTTTTCAGCCGAATCTACCATCTCTTCTTTCATCTTTTCTTCCTTTTCCTTCTTCTAAACCAGCCCACTACTTCCCTCCATTCATCTATTGTTTCTTTCCCCTACCTTCACTTTTACCAAAATACCGTAAAAGCCGAAATCTGTAAAGCTAGGTGGTGTCGATTCTTTGTTGACTAGCAACCATCTTTTTCTTTTCACTTTTTAATGGTCAATTCCCTTATCTTCTAGGCATAAATAGATTCAAGAAGAGAGACTGTGGTAAGTGCTCGAACTCTAAACGATTCCTATGGTAAATGTTGACAAAAGTCGAAACCCCTATAGTTTAGGGAGGTGGCCGAATATGGGTAGAGGCCTTATTGGGTTTTCCCTCACGTCTTTTTATGGTTTGTATAGTGGAGGAGTAGCAAGGCATAGGGTCGACTTGGATTAGCTTGGAACATCGGAGTGGCTAGATCTAGTCATCAACTTTGGCAAAGGTATGGATTCTAAGGCCATTATGGATGGTGGTCGAATGTGTAAGTGTTGATAATAGATGGTTCTCGTTTTGGTTTAATTATTTTGAGCTGATCTATAAACGGTTGATTATAGGAGAAATCGTGTAGGAGATCTCGTTGAGGAATATCGCGAATCAGATGTGTAATGAACCTTCTTTCATAGCTTAAATCGATAAATACCGAAAAGTCGAAATGCCGAAATTCTGGCATTTCGAGGACTTGTGAGCAAGCGAAAGCTCATTGGTTAGTTAGACTCGTTAAGTGGATGGTCGGGAACATTGGAAAAAGGTAAGGGCACGATTTGGTGCACGATGGTAAGTTGGGCCTCGAGGGGCTGAAATAGGGCCCAATGGGCTTCCGGGCCCATTTGGGTAAATTTGGCAGAAAATGAAATCCTAAAAAATTGCACGTTAAAACTGTTGAAACCACTATGGTAAACGGGCTAAATGGGCCTAGATGACTAATTCGGCTATGTAGAGCCCATTAGGGGTTTTTGGCCCAATAACTGGGTTTCGCTAAGAATGGGCCAGAATCGTTGTTAAAACACTTGAAATTGTTGGAAACTGATATTAAAAATTTAAAACCCTAATAATTGGTAAAAGTACGAAATTACCCTTACAGTATGAAAATGACTGTTTTGCCCCTAAGTAAAAATGACCATTATACCCCTAGGGTTTAATTATGAATTTGACACATGGGATTTTGATATAAAATATTGATATGATATGCACATGATATGTATGATATGCACATGATATGTATGATATGCACATGATATGTACGATATGCACATGATATGTATGATATGCACATGATGTATTCATAAATGCATTGGGTTGGGTTTTTATATGGATGGAAGAAGTGCAAAAGGGCTTATGCCCCAGTTATTAAAAGAGGCTAGGCCTCCAATTATATGATAAAGCAGCTATGCTGCCAGTGGTGTAACACCCTAAACCCGAGACCATCGCCGGTGTCGGACACGAGGGGTTAACAAGCCAAGATCACATGTTTTGCCCACCAATTTGACATTTCCAGTCAGGCTGGAAGACTGCGTCATCTTCGCCTTAAAAATCATATCTCGAGTTTCAAAACTCGGAAACTGGTTTCGTAAATTTTCCCTGAATTTAGACTCATATATCCATCCATGGATTTATTTCTAGAATTTTTGGTCAGGCCAATTGGTACAGTTTATTAGTTAAAGTCACCCATGTTACAGGGATCGACTGCTCTGACCTTCGCCCGGTATAACTTGAATATATCTCTGTACAGGGCTTTGATGCTGGTGCCGTTTGCTTCTAATGAAACTAGACTCAAAATGGAATCTGTACATATAATGTATGTCTCCTAATTCTTTCTGGATAATTTATAGTAAATTTTTAAAGTTGCGACAGGGGACCCAGAAACTGTTCTGGCCCTGTTTCACAATAGCTTCAATATCTCTTGACATGTAACTCCTATGACCATTTCGTTTCTTCCATATGAAAATAGACTCATCAAGGTTCATTTACATAGCTTATTCACTATTTAATACCATTCCTATGAATTTTGGTGATTTTTCACATTCACGTCACTGCAGCTGGCAGCATCTGTTTTAAGGTAGGTCTTACCTATTTGGTAGTCTCCATGAACCAACTAGTCTTGCCATACATAGGTTCATATATGATCATTTTAACCATGCCAATGGCTGATCATGTGACCAACATTCCCATTTCCAAACCATAGCCACATCATGACACCAAATATATACATACAAACCACAAATAGTCTCAATTCATGCTTCCTTTTACGAGCCATTTTCGCATGGCCGTATACATATACATCACCACATTTCTAAACTAACAGGGTAGTCCTATACATGCCATTTCAAAGTTCAAACAAAATTTATACCAAAATAGAGGCGTTGATAGTGTGGATGACTTGACTTTATTGATCCCGAATCCGATTGCTATCGAGCGAAATCTATAAAACAGAGAGCCAAAGTAACGGGTAAGCATTTTTATGCTTAGTAAGTCTCAAGGAATATAATCAACTCTAATTACAGCAATACATTCACATAGCCAAATGCATCATTTCATTAATACACATTCTTACTTCACACTTCATCATTATATACTTTCACAAAGTATCAATCAAGTCAATAACTGAAATTCATTAGTCGATTGAGCGAATGTTGCTCAAACGTGTCGACTTTCCAATGCACATATAAACGTACCTTATTCTTTGGGCTTTTCGGTGTACTAATTGAATTTATTACAGCAACCAACACTCACCTCCAGCCCAAGATTCTTCGAATATAACCGGTATAACCATGTGCACAGATGCCTTCGGTCTTAGCCCGGATAGAATGACTTCATACGAATGCCTTCGGTCTTAGCCCGGATATAGCCACTTGCACAATTGCCTTCGGTCTTAACCCGGATATAATTTCAGCATAATTGTCTTCGGCTTAGCCCGGATATCATTCAATTTCTCATGTACACATACATCAATAATCATTAGACATACATATTTCATTTTCGTTACTAAGGCTCAAACGCAAATATAATCACAAGCATATTCGCCTTCGGGACTTAGCCCGGTAGAATTCAAATGCTCATACACACATAATCAATAATCAATACACATCCATACTTTATTTCACATAATTCAAGTAGGGTCACTTCTTGAGGACTTACCTCGGATGTTGTCGAACGGCTTTTTCGGCTATTCGATCACTTTCTCCTTCCCTTGTCCAATTGTGGCCCTCTAAGCTCTTGAGCTAATTCAACCAAATTCAATTTATTAAAACCTCATTGTGCTAGCTTATGGCGAATATGACAAGGAGTTTAAATGGTCATATGGCCACCCTTTAGCTTGAATACACAATGGTCATGCACATTTTATACTACATCAAGCAATTCAATACAATTTATTCGAGCATCAAGGAAATGCTAAGGCCTTCAATAGGCTACCCAAGGCCGAATATTCATGTACATGTTGAGGCCAATTATGCACTTAATACCTCACAAAACAGCATGCATTTTACTAGTTAATGCTTTGCATATTGTGGCTCAAAATTTATAATATAGCATCAAGCACTTATATGTGTGCTAGGCGAATTGTGCTTGCAATTTCACAATTATTCTTCAACATCTTCTTCTTTAAACAAACTTATTCATCACTTCCTTCATAACCAAAACATCATGTGCAAACATATATATACATATATGAGCATGGCGAATTTCAAGGTGTCCATAGCCATCCAAAACACAAATTTTAACTAACATGCAAGAAGCATGAACCATGCTCATGAATGCATCATGGCCGAATATGACAATCATGCTCCTTTTCAACTTCAATCATGATAAAACAAAAGAAAGCTCAAAATCTTACTCAAGAGTAGACAATCCATCATTGCATGCATCATCATCAAGCTTCACACTTAGCATGCAATGGCTTTATCACCGTAACAACTTTGGCCAAATACCATTTCCATGGCTTAACAAAGATTTGAGCCATGGCTAACATGCACATCAAGTTAGCAACCAAAACATGCATGAAACTCCTAACACAACCTCATACATACCTTAATCTTGATGCAAACTTAGCCAAATCTCCTTCTAGATCTCTTCCAACCCAAGCATGAAGCAAAAATCCTCCCCTTTTTCCTTAGTATATTCGCCAAGAAGTGAAAATAGATGAACAAATTTTTTCTTTTCTTTCTTTTGGATATTCGCCAAGGCTATGGAGAAAGATGAACACTTTTTTTTTTGTTTCTCATCCTACTAACATTAATTTTTTTTCCATACTCTTATTTTATTGTTTCTAACATCATCCATTAGTAAAACATGTTGGGAACATGTTTCCCTTGCCCATAATTTGTCATGGCCGCCATCCACCTTAGGTAATGGGATAATTGACATGCAACTCCATTTATTTCACTTCATGCATTATTAGGCCACTTAAAATACACCTATCACATTTTCAAGTCCTAGCACATGGGTCCTTTCTTATAAATTTGCACCTAATTAATAAAAATCGAGACACGAAATATTTACGCATACAAATTCCACATACAATAAGCACGGAATATAGCACCTAATTATTCTTGTGACTCGGTTTCGTGGTCCCGAAACCACTCTCCGACTAGGGTCACATTAAGGGTGTCACAAGTGGAGAGTTTTGGTTGGGTGGGTTGAGTTATTCCCCACATGGAGAGCTTGGTTTGTACGGGTGGAGAGTAGCGGATGGTGGGTCGAGTAGTCTCCCCAAATGGGTTTGCATTCTTTCATTGACATTACATGTGATATTGAAATGGGCCTACGGGCCATACCGTTTACAGTAAAGGCTTCGGCCCAGTAATATGAAATATGAAAAAGGCTTCGGCCCAGTGTTATGCAATATGAAATATGTAAAAGCTTCAGCCCAGTATATGTTGAGATCAGTTTTGGGCTTAGGCCCAACAGGCTAATATTATTTTAGGCTCTGAAAAGGGCTTGTTGCACATTGAGTTTCCAAACTCACCCCCTTTCCTTAACCTTGCAGGTGAGCCTTGATTTGGGGACTTGGAGCCGGAGGGGGTTCAGAGTGGCCACGGTGATCGCTTTTGGGCTTTTGAATAAGCGTTTGGTTTTCTTTAAGTTTATTTTTTTATTATTTATTTTTGGGTTGTAATAAGGCCATTTTAACTTTATTTTCTTTTTCTTTTCTGGGATTATTTTATTATTAATAACTTCGAACTGGTTGATAACAATTTCAAATGGGCTAGACTTAGGACGTGCTTTCAAACGATACCTGTTTTCAAAATAACACAACGCTACGATTATCCGATTTATCAAAGATATTCACTTAAATAAATTTCTACCCAATACAACCAAGTGTGGCAATGGTGGTGGGCATGTCTAGGATTGGATCCAATCGAAGAGCTTGGTATTTAAGCAGCCTTCATGGCTCACCTCCTCTGATACGGATTCCTACCTGGTGCCTAGCTTCCATTCACTTTGTTAAGCTTAACAAAAGTTGGTTTTAAAGCGCTAAAATGAAACATGGATTTTTAACTTCAATGTGGCACATCGGACTCGGCCGTAACGTTTGGGCTGGGTTTGGGGTGTTACAGAAAGTACCATCAGAGTTCTTGATATCTTGCTCACCAGCTGAATGACTTAAGTGTGCGGTATCTCTATTAAAAGATTCAGCTTACCAGTGGTGGAATACATTGACTTCTGTAGTGCCGAGAGAGAGTATTACTTGGGAATTCTTTCAAACAGAGTTCCATAAGAAATACATCAGTCAAAGGTTTCTCGACCAGAAATGTAAAGAATTTTTTAAGCTTAAACAGTGTTGTATGATAATGTTCGAAAATGAACGGGAATTTGTTCGATTGAGCAAATATGCTCGAGAATGTATTCCAACTGAGACTGTAATGTGTAAGCAGTTTGAAGATTTCTTAAACGAAGATACAAAACTATTACTCAAGATCCTTGAGTTGAAAGAATTTGTTGTACTAGTTGATCGAGCATATAAAACTAAAGAGCTAAGTAAAGAGAAAAGACACACTGAGATTGAAGCCAGGAATTCGAGCAAGAGATTGACGAGAAAGTCATACCAGTTCGCATTGAAGAAATCTAAAGAACATCACTAGCGTTCTACTACTTCTGTGGGATACTCTGGAAGAGACAGAGGTACCCGACGCTCCAGTCCTAAATCTGAGGCTACATCTGTAGCGAGTGTAGGTAGTGCTAGAAACACCAAGCCTAAATGTAAGAATTGTAACAAGTCACATTTTGGTGAGTGTCGAATGAAGAGTGGAACGTGTTTCAGATGTGATTTCTTTGACCAATATATTAGAGATTGCCTGAGGAAATCTAAAAGAAAGATAATATTCAAACTTCGAGGCCGAGTGACACAGCTACGAGAGGTAGACCTCTCCGTAATCCTAGAAATATGAGTGGTAGTTGTGGTGTGACAAAAGACTCTACTGTAAGGTCTGAAGCACAAACATCATCTATTGCTGATGCTATTCGTGTGCGCAAAGATGCTTCTGGGCCAGACATTATTACCGATACTTTCTCTCTTATTAATACTGATGTAACTGCTTTAATTGATAACGGATCGACTCATTTATATGTTTGCACAAAATTAGTGTCTAGTAAAAATTTACCTGTTGAGTCCACTGAATTCGTGGTAAAAGTATCGAACCCTCTAGGTCAGTATGTGTTAGTTAATAAGGTTTGCAAGAACTATCTGTTAATGATTCAAGGTTACTATTTCCTGGCTAATTTGATGCTATTACCATTCGATGAATTTGATGTGATGTTTGGCATGGATTGGCTAACTCTACATGATGCTTTGGTAAATTGTAGATGAAAGCATATCATATTGACATGTCAGAATGGTAAGACACTTCGTATTGAATTAGATAATCTAAGTGGGTTGTCTATTGTGATATTAGCTATGTCAGCGCAGAAATATGTGAGAAAATGTTGTAATGCTTACCTTGCTTATGTACTGGATACTAAAGTGTCTGAATCGAAGCTTGAATTAGTTCCAGTGTTTTGCGAGTATCCTAATGTGTTTCTAGAGGAGTTACATGGATTACCGTCAGTCAAAAAAGTCGAATTTTCTATAGAACTTGTACCAAGAACAACATCAATATCGATAGCACCATCCAAAATGGCTCCTACAGAGTTAAAAGAGTTAAAAGCACAGTAGCAAGAGTTGACTGATAGGGGTTTTGCTCGACCTAGCTCTTCACCTTGGGGTGCACCGGTTCTGTTTATTAAAAAAAGGACAGGTCGATGAGATTATGCATTGACTACCATTAGCTTAACAAAGTTACAATCAAGAACAAATATCCACTGCCTCGTATTGATGATTTGTTTGATCAGTTGAAAGGTGCCACAATGTTCTCGAAGGTTGATCTTCGTTCTAGCTATTATCAGTTATGAGTGAAAGATTCGAATGTACTGAAAATAGCATTCAGAACTAGGTACGGACATTATGAATTTCTTGTGATGTCATTTGGTTTAATTAATGCACATGTAGTATTTATGAATTTGATGAATAGAATTTTCAGACCGTATTTAGATAGATTTATTATGGTATTTATTGATGATATTCTGATATTGTAACACCCCGAACCCGAGACCGTCGCCGGAGTCGAACACGAGGTGTTAACAGACTTCAACCCACTTATTGAGAGTTTCCAGACAAGCTGCCAATCTGTGTACTAGTCGCTCCAAAATTCATAACTTGAGTTTTACAACTCGAAAATCAGTTTCGCAAATTTTCCATGAAACTAGACTCATATTTCCATCTACATATTTTTTTCTAGAATTTTTGGTCGAGCCAATTGGTACAGTTTATTAGTTAAATCTCCCCTGTTGCAGGGATCGACTACACTGACCTTTGAGCATTACGAATTGGATATATCCCTGTACAGGGCTTCAATACTGATTCCGTTTGTTTCTATAGAAACTAGACGCAGAGAGGAATCTACACATATATGGCATGACTCCTAATTATCTCTGGTTAATTTACAATGATTTTCCAAAGTCGGGACAGGGTATCCAGAAACCGTTCTGGCCCTGTTTCACAAGAACTTTAATATCTGTTAACTTATAACTCATATGACCATTTCGTTTCTTCTATATAAAATTAGATTCATCAAGGTACATTTACATAATTTATTTACTATTTAATACCATTCCTACTATTTTTAGTGATTTTTCAATCTCACGTTACTGCTGCTGCCAGCACCTGTCACTAAAGCAACTATGCCTATTTCATGATTTCCTTTGATCTAACTAGTGATTCATCATACATGTCACAAATCATGATCATGACTAGCCATACCAGAGGCTAATCATTATCCAACATCTCCCTACTACACTATTTCCATAACATGCATTTTAATACCAAAATAATCAACCATGGCATAAGGCATGGAAATCGAATTACCAAGACTTGTGACTTAACATTGGAGAACTAAATCCAACCGAGCATTTATGCCATTTTCGCATGGCTAAAAGTTTACATACCAAAGTTCAACAAAGCATATTAGCCTATACATGCCAAAATGTTCTCCTAAACCGACTACACAAAAAGATACCAAAAGTTGATAGCCGGTGTGATGACTCCAATGACGATCACGAGCACGCAAAAAGGACGAGTCCGAGAAACCTAAAATGGCGACAAGCAAACACCGGGTGAGTATATAACTCAGTAAGCCATAAGCATTATATTGCCGTTCAGTAATAATATACCATAAAAGAAAATAATTAAGGCGGATTAAAATCCTCCATCCACACCCCAAACGGTACTATAATTCTTTAGGCATTTCGGTTTGGTCACATACCAAGCCCTACTTGATATTTCATACATTACGCCATATGACATTGCATGCATTTATTTTCGAGCAATATCACCACATAGATCAAGACTTACCAAACCAAAATTCCAAATATAAATAAAATGTCCATTCCTCATGAGCTCAAGGTGTTTACTCGTACCGCTGTCCATGATTGACTCGGTAAGGCCGCGCACGTAGAACATGTACGTTTATTAGAGGATGTGCCATAAGCCCGCACACTTAGTGCTTAATAGTCGAACTCGCACACTTAGTGCTATATAATCAAACTTGCACACTTAGTGCTGTATAATTTGAACCCGCACACTTAGTGCCAATTTGTGATTATAAATGTTTACACCCGCACACTTAGTGCCGAACCGATCATTCAATACATCTCACCTCTTTTCTTTCAATTCAATATTTTTATCACCACATACATACATGTTTATATATATATTCTACCATTCCATTCAGCATCATTACTTAGACATTACGACCCTTTAAATTAGTACAAATAAGTGCTTAATGACTTACCTTATATCGGATGAAATGATTCCCAATCTACTACTCGATTATCTTCGCTTTGCCTTTGCTTGGTTCTCCTCTTTGATGTCTTGATCTAAAATGAATACATTTAGTAGTTTAATCTTCTTGCTGGATTTTTATGTGTATAACTTAATGGTTTTCACCCCATTTCACAACTATCTTTGTTCAAAATATCAAAATCTCAACCAACCTTTGTTTAATGCTTCAAGGTCAATGCATGGTCACCATTAAGCTAATCTAGTCTCAAGTATTTTAATCCTAACATACAACATCATGAATCAACTCAACCTTATAAGCCAATATTACTCCTACAACCGATTGTAAGGAGTTAACAAAGAAAATATATTTTTACAAACATATACACCCATATGGTCGATTTTACCAAATCAAATTTGACCTTACTTATCTCAAATTTTCATTTCATACTATCATCCCCATGACATAGCAAGGTTTTGAATCATGGACTAATTAGAACTAAAACTAGCAACTAAGAACATGCATGAATCTCATGGCACCATATTAAACATACCTTAATCTAGCTACAAGGATGGCCAACCTATTCCAAACCAACCATGAGCAAGGACCCTTTCTTCTCCCTTGAGATTTTCGGCAAAAGGATGGAAAAAAAAGATGAACAAAGCCTTTTCTTTTTTTTTTTGTTTTCTTCTCACTTGCACGGCAATGGGGAGGGAGGGAAAGCCTTCACACACACACTTTTTTTTTTTACTCATGCACCTTATTTTATTTATTTCAACATAAACCACTCACCCAACATGTTTCATGACATGTCTTGCCCATGCTTCCTTGTCATGGCCGGCCACTAGCACTTGGGGGATTTTGACATGCAAGTCCTCCTTTTGACTACATGTACTATTAGGTCCTTATAGATTAGCCTATCATTTTTCAAAAGTGACATACAAGTCCTACTAACTGAATTCACATGCAATCGACTAAACCGAAGCTTGAAATTTTTACACATTCGTAAATACATATTCTAGACAATAAATATTACGTTCAAACATTTCGGTGACTTGGTTTAGTGGTCCCGAAACCACTTCCCGACTAGGGTCAATTTTGGGCTGTCACAGATATATTCCCGAAATGAGACTGAACATGCCGAGCATCTGAAAATTGTTCTGCAAACTTTACGAGATAAACAATTGTTTGCTAAATTTAGAAAATGTGAGTTTTGGCTTCGAGAAGTTGGTTTTTTGGAACACATAGATCGACTGAAGGCATCAGAGTTGATCCGAATAAAATTTCAACGATTGTTAACTGGAAACCACCGAAAAACGTATCTGAAGTCATAAGTTTTCTGGGATTAGCTGGTTATTACCGGATATTTGTAAAAGGGTTTTTGATGACAGCTACACTGATGACACAGTTATTATAGAAAGATGTGAAGTTTGAATGGTCTGATAAATGTTAGCAAAGTTTAACCAATTGAAAGCCCTGTTGACCGAAGCACCAATTCTGGTTCAGCCTGAATCGGGTAAGGAATTTGTGATTTTCAGCGATGCACATTGAACGGTTTAGGCTGTGTTTTGATACAAGAAGGTAAAGTAATAGCTTATGCTTCTAGACAGTTAAAGCCACATAAAAAGAACTATTCGACACATGACTTAGAGTTGGCAGCTATTGTCCTTAGGTTGAAAATTTGGCAACACCATTTGTTCAGTGAAAAATGTCATATATTTACCGATTATAAGAGTTTAAAGTATCTGATGTCGTAAAAAGATTTGAATTTGAGACAGCGTAGATGGATCGAACTATTGAAAGATTATGAGTTAACTATTGACTATCATCCGGGAAAAGCAAACGTAATGGCTGATGCTTTCAGTAGAAAGTATTTGTTTGTTCTGCAAGCGATGAATACCTGACTGCCACTATCTGATGATAGCTCGATCTTAGCTGAGTTAAAAGTTAAACCAATGTTCTTACAATAGATCTTGTAACATCCCAAATTAGGGCCTAATAGGAACACTGGTTTCGAGACCACAAATTTGAAATACAAATAATTATTATATTATTCTTATGGGGTTTATGATATGAATGCATGCTTATGTGAAAGTTTCATGAAGAAATTCTATGCATAAAATGTCTAATTGAACTTTAGGGACCAAATTGAATAAGATGCAAAACTTGCATTTTAGAAGCTTTAAGCATGAAATTGCTTTAGAATATAAATTAGAGGGTCCTAATTAGCAATTTGACCAATTTTTATAAATTTGGACAAAAAATGGACATGCATAGGAAAAATTTGAAAGAAAAACCCTAAGGGCATTTTGGTCATTTGGTAATTAAAAGAATAAAAAGGGAAAATCAAAGCAAAAATGTGTCCATCTTCTCCAAGTGCTAGTCGAATTTCTCAATAGCCATAGCTAGGGTTTTGTTCAACATTTCCAACCTTGATTGTAAGTGCTCCCTAGCCCCGTTTGTAATACCCCTTACCTGTACCCGAGGCTGGGATAAGGTACAAGGCGTTACCGGACAAACATACAAACATTAAACTAAAATACGGGCCATAAAATTTCATTCATATTTCAAAACGTTCATTCACTTACACATAGTCCCTTATTTGAGTCTACGAAGCCCAAAACATACTTTAGAAAGGGTTCGGGACTAAGCCGAGAACTTACGAAAATCTTGGAAATTTCATTCTTTAAGGCTCCACACGCCCGTGTCGCAAAGTCATGTTCCATACACGGCTGAGACACATGGTCGTGTCTATGCCTGTGTGGAATATACCTAGGCTATTTTCTAAGCTTTGATCAACCTTAATCTCTTATACACTTATACAAAATCAAAAGAATATAACATGGTATTCATTTAATGATTAAATATTCTCAATTAAAACACAAACATAGCATTTGTATGTCATCATACATGTGTCTCTCATACTCATTTTACCTTGTTTATTATAGTACCACTTATACATTTATACCAAGATTATCATCTTACAAAATATCTTCACTTAATCATCAAGCATTCATATTTAAAACTAGATCATATATTTATAAAATACCACAACTCGAGATCATAAAATAACATGTTTGCTCGAAACATTTCAATTCAACTCCATACCCAACAAGCATTACATTGAGACTAGTCATATATATATATATATATATATATATATATATATATATATACATGTCATGATACATATAATTCTCTTTCTTTTCTTATAAACACCTATCATTTATTTCATTATATCAATATTTCATATACCATAGTTTCCATGTATTCCACATATATTTATTTTCCTCCTCCTCCTCTCCATTCCACATCCTTAATGTATATAGCATTCTTGTAAGTAAGATTTCACAATTTACTAATAAATTCTCACATCAAACTGTCCACATGAGTCATAGTCACTTACTTATTTATAATTCGAGCTACAGAGCTCCAAATTAAGATCCGTAAATTTCATCTAAAACTAGACTCACATATCTTTCCACCATAAAATTTTCATAATTTTTGGTTTAGCCAATTAGTATAGTTTATTCATTAAAATTTTCCCTATTTCACTTTTTGACAGTTCAGACATCTCTTCACTAAAAATTAATTATATCATAGTACAGAACTCGGATAATGTTCTTGTTGATTTATCTTGAAAATAGACTCATTAGGGATTTTAAAATATAAGTTTAAGCCACTAATTATTTTTATCCAAAATTTTTTGATTTTCCAAAGTCAGAACAGGGGATCACGTAATCATTCTGAACCAGTCTCACAAAAACATAAATATCTCAAAATATAGAACTCCTTTTCTTTCTCTGTTTCTTTTATATGAAAATAGACTCACTAAGATTTAATTTGACATCTCATTCAGTCTCTGATTCAATTTCTAATATTTTTGGTAATTTTTCAAAATCACATCACTACTACTGTCCAAAACAGTTTTATTGCTAATTCACTCTTTCAGACTTTCTTTGAATTAATCTCATTTTAACATACATATCACAAATCATTTTCACCACATTTCATACATCACAAGTATAGGCCCATGATCACAAGGTCACCATAAAATCATCCTCATGTATAACTTACTTGTTTATAACCTCACCACATCCTAGTCACTTAATGAACACATCATTCACATAATCAAGTTCCTGCACTTATTCATCACCAAACTCACAAAGCAATACATAGAGAGTCTCCCGTTGAACACTTCGGATCAATGCTCGATACTTGGTGGTTTCAGTACATAGCTCCACCCATCATATAGTTCGGCTCTCTTGTACACATGGTGAACACTCAGTACCACCCATGTGACCTAGCCAATTTATCTCGTAGCTCTCTTGTCTACATGGTGTCCTTCACCTGGAACCACGCATGCGACCTAGCTACATATATCCCGTAGCTCTCTTGTCTACATGGTGTACACATAGTATCACCCATGCGACCTAGCTACATCATAATGTCTTGTAGCTCTCTTGTACACATGATGTGCACTCAGACCATACATGTGACCTAGCTACATACTATCTCAGATCATTCAATCTTTCCAAAGGTTCAACCGGATTTCTCTCTTTTCCAACAATTTCACCAATCAAGTAATTATCCAAAAACATATTTCCAATATTATTATAAAATATCATAATACAAGTAATATTGATGTATTACTTACATATAAACTTACATCTCATTTAATATCAAGGCAATAACATTAAATTACACATTGCCTTATTAAAAATCATATGAACTTACAATTTCCCATAATATTCATAATCATAGAAATCACATTTATGTATGACAATTCAATGCACTTCATGTACCATAGACATATTTTTAAATCAATTCATAAACTTGGCACCATAATCATTTAATTTAATATAATTCAATTAATTCACTAAATTTAACTTTCAAATATAAATTACAAGATTATTGTTGTATTATTATCATACCAACTTACATACTTTCAACACCTCGTAAATCATAATGAATATATCAATTTTACATTGAAACATGCATAAATTAATGCTTATTATACATATGAACTTACCTCAATACTAAAACGGCCATTTTACCAACTTTCCCAATTTTCTATTTTTCTCTCATTCTAGGTTCAAATCTCATTTTTCGGGATCTAAAACATCATATTTTACTTATTTAATTAATGTACTATTCAAAACAGTCCTTAACTCAAACTTTGGAAAAATTACAATTTTGCCCCTAAACTTTTGCATATTTATAGTTTTTCCCCTAGGCTCGGGAATTAAAATTCATCCCTTATTCTTATGTTTTATGACATGCTGATCACTTTTCCCTTCTATGGCAACATCAAATTCTCACTCTAACATATACCTATGACTATTAGGTATTTTTACCGATTAAGCCCTTTTACTCGTTTTCACTCAAGACCGAGTAGCACAAGTTGTCTAACATAATTTAAAACCTCATATTCTATTATAAAACATCAAAATAAACAAATTTCACGTATGGGTATTTTTCCAAATATGAACCCTAGCTTAAATTATTGCTAGAATAAGCTTAATCAAATTACCGGGATTCCAAAAACGTAAAGAACTTGAAAAACGGGGTTATAACGGACTTACTATTGAGCTTGGAAAGCTTGAAAACCCTAGCCATGGCTTACCCCATGCTAATTTCGGCCTCTATGAGAAAGATGAGTCAATTTTGGCTTTATTTTCCCTTTTTATTTCTTTTTATTACCAAATGACCAAAATGCCCTTCCTTACTAAACTTTCAAAAATTCCATCTATGTCCAATTTTTGTCCATCACTTAGAAATTGGTAAAATTTATATTTAAGACCTCCTAATTAATATTTCAAAGCAATTTCATACTAGAAACTTCTAGAATGCAAGTTTTGCAACTTATTCAATTTAGTCCCTAACTTCAAATTGAGCACTTTATGCATAGAATTTCTTCACGAAATTTTCAAAAAATCATGCAATCATATCATAGACCTCAAAATAATCATAAAATAATTATTTCTATCTCAAATTTTGTGGTCCCAAAACCTCTGTTCCAACTAGACCCAATTTTGGGCTATTACTCCGTATATAATGTTCTTTGTATTTTTGAAGTCTTTGAAGAATGATCTACCCATTTCTGGCTATATTTGAGCTAGGGTTCATGTATGAAATTTGACCCATGTGTAACATGCATGTATTTTTTTGCTTAATGGAGGAATATGAATGTTTGATGCATGATAAACATCTTTTACTAGGTGATTTTTAGTGAAAACACCTAAAAAAGGGACTTGTTTGTAAAAGTGTAAAAGTGAGTAGTAATAATGTAGAATAAAGGAAAATATGGACTGATTGAGTTAGGATTACATTCACATTTTGATTCTGATTCTGTTATCTGATACTGATTCTAATTCTGTCACCTGATTCTGATTTTGATTCTTATTTTCATTCTAGTTCTGATAATGTTTCTTATTCTGTAATGGGCTAAGGACTATCTGGTACTGTCTGTTATAATGGGCTAAGGCCCAATTGATACTGAAACTGTAAGTAGGGCTAGGGCCAGACTTTTAATTCTTTTATATGACTGATTGTTCCTTTTATATAGTAGGGGATTTCACACTGAGTTTTCGTACTCATCCCGTTTATTAACCTTTCAGGTAATTTCCAACCTTAGATGGATCAGAGCTGCGAGGGGCTCAGAGGAAGCCACCACACTGTTTATGTTACAGTTTTGATTATTACTTTTAAATATTTTTATGTGGGTTGTAGTAAAGCCGTTGTAATTTTCTGGACTTCAAATTTGGAATTTTATTTATTGTTCTTATAATTGCTAGTATTAGAACACAGTTTTCCAAAGTAACTACTGTTGTTCAAAACATCACGTATCCGTAATTGTTTTTAAATTAAGCTTCCGCAACTGCCAAGGTTTTTACGAAGTTGTTAAGAATGTTATTCAGCTGAGATTTTCTAACAAGGTTTAAAAAGGGTATAAGTTTTTAATTATTAAGAAGGGTTTTTAATGGAAACATGGTTTTCAAAAAACACTTCAATGTGGCACGCCAGATTCGAGCCAAACTTCCAGGCCAGGTTTGGGGTGTTACATTTAGTGGTATCAGAGCCTGGTTGCAATAACTTGGCTGTGGATTGGATTTTCAAAGGTTGAATTTCAGAAAATTATTTTCAACCACATGGTCTGTTTAAAGTATTTCTCCTAAAAAGTGTGGCACACCGAGTCTCTGGCGCCGAATCCGTAAGTCTTCTGAATACTTTTTGTCTGTTTAGAAATTGAAATACTATAGATTCCATAGATATTGGTCTGAATTTAAATTTGGTATTTATTTTATGTGGATGTGATGTTTAGATATAGAAATTGTATATACGTGTGATAAATATGTGTCTGCTTCAGTGAATAAGTGTTGTATGTATAAGATGTTTCAAGTTCTAGTTGAAGTGTGATAGTGATAGTAGGATCAGAGTGCGCAACGGTAGCGTAGTGGGGTAGATGTTACACGACTACCCTGTTAGATGGAAATTTTGGGGACAAAATTTCTTTAAAGGAGGTAGAGTTGTAACACCCTGGATTTGGGCCTAAAAGTTTTGGACCTTGAGCATGGGAGCGTTGAAGGCAGCTTATAATATTTTGTTGTGCATGTAAATTTCGTTAATGACGGCTTGTTTTAGTGGTTAAATGTGCTGAGAAGTGTTGGAGAAGTCTTGGGTTCAAACCTGGACTCTAGCAAAAATTTTGGTTTAAGGTGAATCAAACCCTGGGTGTAGTAGGTAGGCCTTAAGAATATTGTTGGAGAAATTGTGCCACAAAAAGCCTTGTGGTCTAGTGGCAAAGTAGCGCCACATATGAGGTAGGAAGGTGGCTTCATAGAGTTGGCAAGGAGGTCTAGGGTTCGAAACTCATGGCAATCAAAGAGCATTTATTTTGCTAACAGGGGGCGACAAGAGTTGGTGTTGAATTTAAACTCTGATGATGGAGGGATCCCACATCGGGAAGCTAACATAAGAGTGGATACGAAGATGGCTTTAAATCGAGAGAACAATGAGGAGAGTAAAGGTACCTTTCTTGGCTGATCCCTTTCGCTTTATGGCGTGCTCGTTTGGGTTGGGCGTCGGCTAAGAGTGGTCGGAGCGCGGATTAACTCCAGTCTCCTATCAGGTGTGTATTTCTCAATACTCTAGCTGTAGGATGGCTACTTCAGGTCGCGATGGGCCGAAAGGGGCCATGTGGGCCTAATGGGCCTATAGGACCAATTGGATAAGTTGTTTGATTGTGTAGTAAATTTTGGACTAGGCTAGGTGAATCTCATATCTGTGGCTAGATTTGGGCTAAAAGGGCCACACGAGCGTGTAGGCCCATTTGGGTCGAGAATGGGCTTTAGGCCCATTCGTATTGTTATCCCTGTTTAGAATACTTTAGTTTACCAAATCACCAAAATACCCCTGGTTTGTAAAATTACCAAAATACCCTTGGTTTACAAAATTACCAAAATACCCCTGGTTTGTAAATTACCAAAATACCCTTGGTTTGTAAAATTACCAAAATACCCCTAATTTGTGAAATTACCGAAATACCTTTAGTTTGCAAAATTACTGAAATACCCTCGACTTGTAAAATTACCAAAGCACCCTCGATTTATAGAATTACTGTTTTACCCTCAATTTACAAAATTATTGAAATACACCTGTAGGGTAGAATTACCGAAATACCCTTGTAGGGTAGAATTACTGAAATACCCCTATAGGGTAGAATTATTGAAATACCCTTGTAAGGTAGAAATATCGAAATACCCTTGTAGGGTAGAAATACAGAAATACCCTTGTAGGATAGAAATACCCTTGTAGGGTAGAAATACCGAAATACCACTGTAGGATAGAATTACCGAAATACCCTTGTAGGGTAGAATTACTAAAATACTGTTGTAGGGTAAAAATACCGAAATACCCTTGTAGGGTAGAAATACCGAAATACCCTTATAGGGTAGAATTACTGAAATACCCCTGTAGGGTAGAAATATCGAAATACCCCTATTTAGAATACTTTAGTTTACCAAATCACCAAAATACCCCTAGTTTGTAAAAATACCAAAATACCCCTGGTTTGTAAAATTACCAAAATACCCTTAGTTTGTAAAATTACCAAAATACCCCTGATTTGTGAAATTGTTGAAATACCCTCGACTTGTAAAATTACCAAAGTACCCCCGATTTATAGAATTACTGTTTTACCTTCGATTTACAAAATTATTAAAATACCCCTGTAGGGTAGAATTACCTAAATACCTTTGTAGGGTAGAAATACCGAAATACCCCTGTAGGGTAGAATTACTGAAATACCCCTGTAGGGTAGAATTACCGAAATACCCTTATAGGGTAAAAATATCAAAATACCCTAGTAGGGTAGAAATACCGAAATACCCCTATAAGGTAGAATTACTAAAATACCCTTGTAGGGTAGAAATACCGAACTACCCTTGTAGGGTAGAAATACTGAAATACCCCTATAGGGTAAAATTACCAAAATACCCCTGTAAGGTAGAATTATCGAAATACCCTTGTAGGGTAGAAATACCGAAATACCTTTGTAGGGTAGAAATATCGAAATACCCTTGTAGGGTAGAAATACCGAAATACTCCTATAGGGTAGAATTACTGAAATACCCCTGTAGGGTAGAATTATCGAAATACCCTTATAAAGTAGAAATACTGAAATACCCCTGTAGGGTAGAATTACCGAGATACCCTTGTGGGGTAAAATTACCATTTTGTCCCTAGGGTGTTAAATGACCGTTTTGCCCTAGTGGGCAAGTGATTGACTTGGACTGTGTGGTTGGCGAATTTGATTGTGAATATATATTGGTGATATGAATGACTTGACTGTGATTATTTGATTCAAATATGGGCATGACATTCTGCATACATGACATGTTGACGGGTTGGGATTTTGTACGGAGGAAGATCTGATCTGTTAGGATCGCATGGTTACTTGACGACTGTGGATCCACCGAAGGCTTAAGAGCCGTATATTTGTACTGATTTGATAAGGTCGCACGGGTCGCCCGAGACGACTGTGGATCGATCGATGGCTGAGTGCCGATCATATTACCAAAGGCTGTGTGCCAAACGTATTTGCCTAAGGCTATGTGCCAATATATGATTATTGACGACTCTGTGTCGATCATATTTACTCAAGGCTGTGTGCCGACTATATTACCATCGCTGATGGCTATGTGCCTAACATGATACAGCTACCAATGGGTTAAAGCCAATTATTCTAATTATGGCTTTGCGCCAACCTACATATGGCTCTGTGCCAACCTGATTATGGCTGTGTGCCAAACGTATTTGCCTAAGGCTATGTGCCAACATATAATTATTGACGACTCTGTGTCGATCACATTTACCTAGGGCTGTGTGTCGGTTATGTTACTCTAGTTAAGGGCTATGTGCCTAACATAATGCAGTTATCGATGGCTTTGTGCCACGTATTATGTTAAGTGGCTTTGCCACATTATCTGTTCTAGTGGCTCTGCCACAATATCTGTATCTGGTGACTCTGTCACAATATCTGTTCTGGCGGCCATGTTGCAAATTCAGTGGTGTGTAGCGGATAGGTGGGTCGAGTTGTCTCCTCACATGGTGTAAGGTTGGTACGGGGGTGTATACGGATGGATTGGGTTGGGATTGCATTCACATTCGATTCGATTACGATTCGATTCGATTACACACCGATTCGATTCGATTCTCATTTTCATTCTAATTCTAATAATGTTTCTTATTCTGTAATGGGCTAAGGCCCATCTGGTACTATCTGTTATAATGGGCTAAGGCCCAATTGATACTGAAACTGTAAGTAGGGCTAAGGCCAGACTTTTAATTCTTTTATATGACTGACTGTTCCTTATATATAGTAGGGGATTTCACATTGAGTTTTCGTAAACTCACCCTGTTTATTAACCTTTCAGGTAATTTCCAGCCTTAGACGGATCGGAGCTGCGAGGGGCTCGGAGGAAGCCACACACACTGTTTATGTTACAGTTTTGATTATTACTTTTAAATGTTTTTATGTGGGTTGTAGTAAAGCCATTGTAATTTTCTGGATTTCAAATTTGGAATTTTATTTATTTTTCTTATAATTGCTAGTATTAAAACACGGTTTTCCAAAGCAACTTCTGTTGTTCAAAACATCACATATCTACAATTGTTTTTAAATTAAGCTTCCGCAACTGCTAAGGTTTTTACAAAGTTGTTAAGAATGTTATTCAGCTGAGGTTTTCTAACAAGGTTTAAAAAGGGTGTAAGTTTTTAATTATTAAGAAGGGTTTTTAATGGAAACATGGTTTTCGAAAAACACTTCAATATGACATGCCAAATTCAAGCCAAACTTCCAGGCCGGGTTTGAGGTGTTACAATAGTAAAGGTTCGGTAGGCTTGGGTAACCAAAAAAATGCATACATTTCATTTTACGAGCCTAGGGACTAAATCGTAAATAAATGGAAAGATAGGGGTAAAAAGGTAATTTTACCAAAGCATGAATTATGGATCAATTTGCGTAATGTGATTAATAAACAAGTTAAATTTGGCATTATAGATCAAGAGAAATGTGAACCGGGTCTTGATCGAGGGAAGAATAAAGTAAACAATGATTAGGCTCGATTACCATCATTTTTGTATCAAGGTTAGTACATGTGTAAATAATAAGAAAATGTGGTATGTTATGTTGTGTTAACATTATGTGATAATTATTTTATTGCTTATTATGTAAGTTATGTCTAATGGTACTATTGTAAGCATGAATGATATTCTGGTCGCTATACTTGATGTCAAGAGCAAGTGCAATAGAGGCGTAATGTGCACGTGAGGAAAACCCCGTTTGAACCTTAGGAATAGTTTAGGATACAAGTGACATGTCACTAGGAATTAAGAAGTTTGAACTCATTGAGTGGTCGAGCTCGTTGAGTGGTCCGAGTTCATAATGGATGCGATACATGTGATTCAATTCCTAGCAATGGTCTTATGGTCCGAGCTCGTTGCATGATATAAGGTAGCTTCTGCTATGTATGTTTATGTGGCACTTATTTGCAAGTTTTTGTGTATCCAATAGTATTTCGAGTGTATCCAACCACTCAAGGATTACCTAGCCACCGGTAGGACACATAAGACCATTGCTAGGAATTGAATCACATGTATCGCATCCATTATGAACTCGGACCACTCAACGAGCTCGGATGCCACATATATCACGACCTTGGACCACTCAATGAGTTCAAACTTCTTAATTCCTAGTGACATGTCACTTGTATCCTAAACTATTCCTAAGGTTCAAACGGGGTTTTCCTCACGTGCACATTACGCCTCTATTGCACTTGCTCTTGACATCAAGTATAGCGACCAGAATATCATTCATGCTTACAATAGTACCATTAGACATAACTTACATAATAAGCAATAAAATAATTATCACATAATGTTAACACAACATAACATACCACATTTTCTTATTATTTACACATGTACTTACCTTGATACAAAAATGATGGTAATCGAGCCTAATCGTTGTTTACTTTATTCTTCCCTCGATCAAGACCCGGTTCACATTTCTCTTGATCTATAATGCCAAATTTAACTTGTTTATTAATCACATTACGCAAATTGATCCATAATTCATGCTTTGGTAAAATTACCTTTTTACCCCTATCTTTCCATTTATTTACGATTTAGTCCCTAGGCTCGTAAAATGAAATGTATGCATTTTTTTGGTTACCCAAGCCTACCGAACCTTTACTATTGTAACACCTCAAACCCGGCCTGGAAGTTTGGCTTGAATTTGGCATGTCATATTGAAGTGTTTTTCAAAACCATGTTTCCATTAAAACCCTTCTTAATAATTAAAACTTACACCCTTTTAAACCTTGTTAGAAAACCTCAATTGAATAAAATTCTTAACAACTTTGTAAAAATCTTGGTAGTTATGAAACTTACTTTAAAAACAATTGCGTTACGTGATGTTTTGAATAACAAGAGTTGCTTTGGAAAATCGTGTTCTAATACTAGCAATTATAAGAACAATAAATAAAATTCCAAATTTGAAATCCAGAAAATTACAACGGCTTTACTACAACCCACATAAAATAATTTAAAGGTAATAATCAAAACTGTAACATAAACAAAGGTGTGTGGCATCCTCCAAGCCCCTAGCAACCCCGATCCATCTAAGGCTGGAAATTACCCGAAGGTTAATAAACAAGGTGAGTTTACGAAAACTCAGCAGAAATCCCTACTATAAAAAGGAACAATACCATCTAAAAGAATTAAAAGTCTGCCCCACCTTACTTACAATTTCGGTTCAATCGGTCTTAGCCCATTACAACAGACAAGCACAGATGGACCTTAGCCCATTACGTAATAAGAAACATTATCGTAATTGGAACCAAAATGAGAATCGTAATCGTAATCGAGAATGTAATCGTAATCGTAATCAATATTAGTAATGTAATCGTAATCGTAATCAAAATTAGGTGACGTAATCGTAATCGTAATCGAATGTAATCGTAATCGTAATCAATATTAGTAATGTAATCGTAATCGTAATCGAATTAGGTGATAGAATCAGAATCAGAATGTGAATGTGAATGCAATCCCAACCCAATCTAGCCGTATACACCCCCGTACCAACCTTACACCATGTGGGGAGACAACTCGACCCACCCATCCGCTACACACCACAGAATTTGCAGCATGGCTGCCAGAACAAATATCGTGACAGAGTCACCAGATACAGACATTGTGGCAAAGCCACCAGAATCAGATAATGTGGCAAACCCACCTAACAGAATACGTGGCACAAAGCCATAGATAACTATAATAACTTCGGCACATAGCCATCGGTGATTTGTAATATAATCAAGACGACCTTCGGTAAATATGATCGACCGCGTAGTCGCCAACAAATATGTTAGGCACATAGCTGTGTAAATACGCTTGGCACGGCCATAGTCAAGATGGCACAAAGCCATATTTAGGTTGGCACAGAGCCATTAATAACAGTCTATAATCGCACGAAGCCCACAACAACGGCACACGACTTTCACGTCGCATGATCGGCACTTAGCCATCGATCGATCAATGATATTGTGACAGAGTCACCAACATGAGATATTGTGGCGAGCCACCGTATCAGATATTTGTGGCATAGCCACCGTAACGCTTCCTCCATACAAAATCCCAACCCATGCAACATGTTATGTATGCGTAATGTCATGCCCATATTTGAATCAAACAATCACACCAAGTCATTCATATCACCAACAAATATTCACAATCAAATCCACAAACACACAAATCCAAGTCACCACTTGCCCACAAGGGCAAAATAAATCATTTAACACCCTAGGGGCAAATGGTAATTTTACCCCACAAGGGTATCTCTAATTCTACCCTCACGGGGTATTTTGGTATTTCTACCCTACAAGGGTATTTCGATAATTCTACCTTACGAGGGTATTTGGTAATTCTATCCTATAAGGGTATTTCAGTAATTCTACCCTATAGGGGTATTTCAGAAATTCTACCCTACAGGGGTATTTCAGTAATTTCACAATCGAGGGTAAAACGGTAATTCTATAAATCGAGGGTAAACCAGTAATTTTGTAAATCAAGGGTAAAACGGTAATTTTACAAATCGAGGGTAAAATGATAATTCTGTAAATCGAGGGCAAAACAGTAATTCTGTAAACTGAGGGTAAAACGGTAATTCTGTAAATCGAGGGTAAAATGGTAATTCTATAAACTGAGGGTAAAACGGTAATTCTGTAAGTCGAGGGTAAAACGGTAATTTTACAAATCGAGGGTAAAACGGTAATTCTATAAATCGAGGGAAAATAATAATTCTGTAAACTGAGGGTAAAACGGTAATTCTATAAATCGAGGGTAAAACAGTAATTCTATAAATTGAGGGTAAAATGGTAATTCTGTAAATCGAGGGTAAAACGGTAATTCAAATCGGGAGTACTTTGTTAATTTTACAAGTCGAGGGCATTTCAATAATTGGCAAACTAAAGTATTCTAAACATGGATAACAATACGAATGGGCTTAAAGCCTATTCTCGGCCCAAATGGGCCCACACGCTCGTGTGGCCCTTTTAGCCCAAACCTAGCCACAGATATGCGATTCACCTAGCCTAGTCCAATATTTACTACACAATCAAACAACTTATCCAATTGGGCCCGTAGGCCCATTGGGCCCACATGGCCTCTTTCGGCCCATCTCGGCCCGAAGTAGCCATCCAACAATAAGAGTAGTGATAAATACACACCTGATTGGAGATTAGAGTTAATCCACGCTCCGAGCACTCTTAGCCGATGCCCAGCCCAAACGAGCACGCCATAAAGCGAAAGGGATCAGCCAAGAAAGGTACCTTTACTCTCCTCATGGTTCTCTCTATTTAAAGCCAGCTTCCCATCCACTCTTATGTTAGCTTCCCGATGTGGGATCCCTCCAACATCGAGTTTAAATTCAACACCAACTCTTGCCACCGTTAGCAAAATAAATGCTCTTTGCTTGCCATGGGATTCAACCCATGCCTCCCTCAAATGCTCCACAGCCACTTGCCACTAAGCCATAAGGTTTTTGTATCACAATTTCTCCAACAATATTCTTAAGGCCTACCTACTACACCTGTGGTTTGATTCACCTTAAACCAAATTTTTGCTAGAGTCCGTGTTTAAACCTGTGACTTCTCCAACACTTCTCAACACACTTAACCACTAAAACAAGCCTTCATTAACTAAATTTGCATGCACAATGAATATTATAAGTCGCCTTCAACCGCTCCCATGCTCAAGGCCCAAAACTTCTAGGCCCAAATTCAGGGTGTTACAAAATTGATCTTGCTAAAAATATGAATTTTTAATGCTCATATATGTAATAGCCGAAAATAAAAAATGCTTGATGTCTTGAACAAATGTTGTTTCGATGTGTTGAATTGAGTAAATTAGATGTTTGAACACTTAAGGATTAGGCATTGTTCATGATTTTTTTTTAGAATGTGATTTTGAATGATATGAGTAATGTTATGCATAGGTTTCGGCTTTGATAAGTAAAAATATAATGGTGGCTTAAGTTGAATAACACTCGGCTAAGGATTATAAATGTTAGCTAATTCGGCATAAGAGTATAGGTGACAACTACTTTGTATTTGAAGTTTTGAAGAATAGGTAGGGTTTAATTAAGTGATGAAGGTTAAATTTTTAAGTTTGGTTAAATTGGGCATTCGACATTACTTATGACATCGGACATGAGTGTATGAAAGATTAAGTTTGAGTAGTTAAGTACATTAAAATAATTGATGATTTGAGTACTACCTATGGTTGATTCGATTATGGTCTTTGCATGAGTAAAGTGTTATTATGTGCATATATGCTAAGGAATATTCAACCATGTTATAAATTTTATAAAATGAAATGATGTATATGGAATTATGATAAGAGATATATTTTGATGTTGTTACAAATTATAATCCAGCACTTACTCCATGATAAAATACATGAAATTGTATGCAAATTTAGTTTATGAAATTCGAATATGCAAGGTAATAAGTTAGTAAAATGTTCCTTGATAGTTTAGTTTATTAATTGGGAATAAATGTGATTTTCGATTGTAGCCTAGTAATATGCTCGATTATGCATGAGTAGGGCATATGAATGATGTTTAAATAGCTAGTTTAGTAAGGTCATTTGTACCTTAAATATATGATATATATATATATATATATATGTGTGTGTGTGTGTATTAAATTAAATTGATTAATTGATAAGTAATTGAACAAAATTCATTTGTTTAAATTAAGCTCAAGAGCAAAGAGGAACTAATTCAGATAGGGGAAAGGAGAAAGCAATCGAGTAGCCTATCTGCAACTATTCAAAACATCCAAGGTAAGTTTTTGAGTAATGGAACTTAGCTTATGATTTGATAAAATCATGATATATAAGCTTAATATATAAATTGTAACCTAATGTTTCTACTTGAATTAAGTAGTGAGATAAATAATTTGTACACATGACTTGTATCCGAATGCTTATAGAGATCATGTTGAACATTGAAATGAAATCGGGTTCTTTGTATGTTGCTATTGAGCCGAAAGTGAAATTATTGATAAGCATGTTGTGCTTGTGTTCTAGTAAGGTAAATGAAATGCTAATGTATTAAGATATATATATATATATATATATATATGTGCACGATATTTGAGGATTTTAACCGGGCTAAGACCCGCAGGCCTTGTGTGAGATTTATATCCGGGCTAAGTCCCGAAGGCATTTGTGCTGATATTATATCCGGGCTAAGTCCCGAATGCATTCGTGCTGATATTGTATCTGGGTTAAGTCCCAAAGGCATTCGTACTGGTATTATATCCGGGCTAAGTCCCGAAGGCATTTGTGCTGATATTATATCCGGGCAAAGTCCCGAAGGCATTCGTGCTGATGTTATATCTGGGCTAAGTTCCGAAGGCATTTGGGTTGGAAATGTGTGATCTTGCTGTAATAATTCAAATAAATGGGCTCACAAACCTAAGATGGTCAGGTATGTACCATATATATGTTATAAAATTGATTCTGTGTAAATTGTGATTATTCATTTGGATAGTGTTCTTTCAGCCATTACATATGGCTGTATGAAGTATATATATAACTTATTCAGGATATATGAATTTTGATTCAAGTGAAAATATGTTAAGATTGGCTCTGAGTATGTAAGTATATTGGTTGAAGTATGAAGTAACATGAACATGTGAATATGCGTATATGTATTTATTTAGCCTTGAAATTGGATAAGATGTATTCGGCTAAATAATGAAGTTGGTTGAATAAAAAGAAGTTAGCTATGTGATATGAATTGATGTTTAAGGAATAAATTAAAATGACAAGCATGAACAATAGTAGTATATTTAGACATGTTTATATTTGGTCAAAGAAAAGATGATAAGCATTATGAATGCTATGCCTTAATTTTTAATGATTTCATTACTTAAAACTTACTAAGCATAGAAATGCTTACTATGTTGCTTTAATGCTCTGTTTTATAGATCTTGTTCGTTAGCTACGGTCTCGGGGATCCCAAAGTCGAAGTCATCCACACTATCTAAGCCCATTCGGTACTCTAGTAGTTAAACTTCGATAATGGCATGTATAGGCTTGTCTTTTTTGTTGTTAAATAAGTATCTTTTTGATGATGTATATATGTATAGCCATGCGAAAATGGCTTGTTAAGTTACTATATGTATTCCATATAGTTAATGTGAATGTGTGTTTCATATTTGATTAATGTTTTCAATGTTTTGATGTGAATTGAACTTAAGAATGAATCAATATGCCCATTATCTTGAGATGACTCTTTTGTATATTGTATAATTAAAAAACAATTTGAATTCGGTTTTATGAGTGTGATATCAGGAGTTATTCAAATATAGTTAAATGAAATTTCGTGCTTGTTTGGTAATACTCTTTAACCCTCCGGCGAAGGGTACGGGTTAGGGGTGTTTCACTATTAAAATATTAGGGTTTTTCCATTAGTGAATGTGCTTGAATTTTGAAGTTTGATAATAGAAAATGAATGGTTGTTGTTAGATAAACAACTTTTGTAAAAAAAAAATTTGATGGAATTGTCAATTAGGGATTAAATTGAAAATGATGATAAATTTATGGGAAATTTGTGAATTTTGTGAAATATATGGGCTGCTATTAATATGTATAAAATCGGCTAGGCTTGAATAAGGATTAAATTGTATGAATTTCATTTTTCGAGCCTAGAGACTGAATTACAAAGGAATTAAAAGTGTAGGGTAAAATAGTAATTTTGCCAAAATTTCATGTTGGATTAAATTTAATGAGAATTATATTAAAATGAGTTCAGTTTATTCGTATAGATCCTGTCAGACCTTGTACAGAGTTAGATTGAGGTAAAGAGAAAATATTGGATTAGTCTCCTCCGTGTCTACATACACTCATCGAGATAAGTTCGTGTAATTAAACTGAGTATTTATATGTTTTAATTGAATCATATGTATGTGATTTGTATAATTTCCATGTATAAATATCGATTGCATATACAATGATTACCGAGTCCCATTTGAACCTTAGAAATTCGTAGGATACAAATGACATGTCATTAGGGTTACCAATTTGGTTTGGGTCCTCCATGTGTTGCAGACACACCACAGCTCGTATAAGCTTCCCGATTGACAGGTCGTATGAGATTCCCAATTTGCAGCTCTTATGAGCTTACCGATTCACAGCTCGTGAGAGCATATCAATTCATAACTCGTATGAGCATTCATGAATATGAATTGGCGATTTACAGTTCAGTACACCTCGTGTGAACTACTCGTGTATCCAACAATATTTTAAATGGTTCAATAGGCACAGTTCTGTTACGAGATTATATGAGTTTGATATGAACTATTACTAGTATTTACATGAAATACATGGAATGTGATTATTTGATGAATTCAACCATGTGTGTTGGATCTTATATGTAATTTTCATGGCTAATATGTTAGGGATCATGTGTTTAGGCTTTTGGCCGAATTGGTTGTTATATGCTATGTTTACTTACCGATTTTATGGATATATGGTAAGTTAAATTTTGTGTTATACGAACTTACTAAGCTTAAATGCTTACTCTATGTTATTTTCCGTGTTTTATAGTAATTCAGAAGCTCGTTCGAGTTGGAAGCTGGTCAGAGCTATGTCACACTATCCATCGGCCTTTTGATACTTTCAGTAAATTAATATAGGTTATAACGACATGGATAGGTTAATTTGGCCAATGTTGGCATATAAATGTTTTTTTGAGATTAACCATTTATATGGCTTGTGTTTGGTATATTTTGATGTGTATATATGTGGCCTTATCATGTTTGATGTGTGATTGATATGGTAAAATGAAAGAAAGTAAAATGTGGTTTGAATATGCATATATGAATTTGGTCATTTAGGTAAGTTGAGATACTTGGTTGACATGTTTTTAATTTTTTATTTGAGGTGCCTAAGGGCATATTGGTTGCATGTGGTGATTTTTCATGTTTAAGACTTGATTTTGGCTTCTTTTGAATGCCTTGTTATGGCTTGTTGATGTGTAAAATATTGAGTTAGGTTGATGTCAAATTAGGTGAGAAATAAGGCTTGGAGATTGGCTTATTTTCATCCACACGGGCATGTGTCTCAGCCGTGTGTCAGGTGACATGGCTGTGTGTCCCCTGTATCTTCTTAAGAGTGTAGGTCAGTATGCTCACACAACCTAGCACATGGGCATGTGACTTGGTCGTGGGACCTATGTTAGAGAGTTACACATGCGCGGAAACGAGCTGGGTCATGGTCGTATGTCCCTACTTTGAATGCCCACACGGCCTAAGACACGAGCGTGTCTCTTGACCGTGTGAGTCACATGGCCGTGTGACTTCTGCAGCTTTGAAAATTTTCAATGTTTTCTAAAAACTCCTTGAGTATCCAATTTAGTCTCGACTTGTTTCTAATGCGCATTTTGGGCCTCGAGGGCTCGTATAAGGGGCAATATGTATAATTTTGATTGGTTTTTGACATCAATGCTATATGAAATGAAATGATTGCATTTTCTGTCTGTTTGATTTGTAAACTCTGGTAATGCTCCTTAACCCTGTTTTGGCGACGAATTCGAGTTAAAGGTGTTACAAAGTCAACATAAGATTTTTGTCTATCAGAGGAAACTTTCAAACAATCCCGAACAACCAGAACTTTTTCTTCTAACTCATATCAAATCAATTCTTGCCAATTTTCTTCCATTCTACTCTGACCAGCATAGAGGAGTTTTGCATTTCCATCCATATAATGCTTCGTATGGTGTCATTTTGATACTCGACTGATAGTTTTTGTTATACGTAAACTCAGCTAACAATAGAAATATCTCCCAGCTACCTTTAAATTCAATTACACAGAAACGTAACATATCTTCAATCACCCGTTCTGATTGCCAATCAGATTGAGGATGAAATATTGTACTAAAATTTAGGTTCGTGCCCAGGGCTTCGTGTAACTTACCCCAAAATCTAGAGGTAAATATCAGGTCTCGATCTGATATAATAGAGAGTAGCACATCGTGTAACCTGACAATCTTAGATATGTAAATTTCAGCTAGTTTCTCGATCAAATAATATGTTCTAATAGGAATGAAGTGTACTGATTTGGTCAATCTATCAACTATTACCCATATTGCATCTTTCTTTTCCTATGACAGAGGTAATCCTGATACAAATTTCATAGTAATTGTTTCTCATCCCCATTTCGAGAATCATAATAGGTTGCAATAAACCAGATACAACCTAATGTTTTGCTTTAACTTGCTAGCATACTAGGCACTTTGCCACTTATTTAGAGATCTCACTTTTAATTCTTGGCCACCAATACAATTGTTTCAAGTCAATTAGATCTTGTGAATGAGAGGCCTAAAACCCCTCATAATAGATGAGAGCGACGACAACCCTTGCATTATTAACTAGGGTGTGCCTTCCACCCTTACTCTACTTAGAGTAGGAGTGTGTTTTTTATTAAAATAATATTATTTGTTTAAACCATATTCAACTAAAATTCTTCTATCTCTCCTTATAAATAGGTGGCACCAGTTGATCTAATACATACTTCTTCAATATAGACTTATCATTATTCTTCTAGAAAATAATGGTAATGTATTTACTTAGAATAAGTTTTATTTTCTGGGAATTACAGTAACAGCCCCATTTTGGGGCTAGTCAGAATAGTGGTCCCAGGACCACAAATCCGAAGTCAGAGAAATTATTTTATTATTAATATAAAGTCATAGCATGTTTATATTAGTGCATGAAAAAATTGGTAAGCTAATTTTAACGTTTGTGAGCCCAATTGCGAAAAAGGACTAAATCGCATAAAGTGCAAAAGACTTAATTTGATAGCTAAAGATGTTATTTTATTAGAGAATCAAAATTGGGGGATTTTAAGGGCAATTAGACCCTTTTAAAGGAACATAGTTGGCCATAGAGTCAAAAAGGAGAAAAAATTTTAAAATTTGGTGGGTTAGGTGCCTTATTTTGACCAAAAATAGAAACAGATAAAAGAAGGATGATATCATCCCTTTTCATCTTCTTCCTCCACCGAAATTTTCAGCAAATAATGGGGTTCTAAGATCTTGAAATTTCAGCAACTTTAAGCCTTCACAAGTAAGTGATCCTGATGGCTTTTCTTAAATATTTTTGTACTTTTGAGGACCTTGAAGCATGAGCTTTCAAATGAGGGTACTATTTTGCAAAATGATTAAGAGTCTAAGGTTTTTCCATGAAAGGATTTATGATGTTTTCTGAGTTTTTATGGAAGAAAATGAGTCTCGGGTGTCTTATAAACAACTTTTGTGAAAGGTGTTAGCATGAAAACACCTAAAAGGACCAATGTGCATAAGTTGTAAAATAGATAATAAATGTGTGAAATAGTGGGAATTTGGAGTTGCTATAAGAGTCAAACAGGTTCGGTTAGTCTTCAGAAATAAAGAAATTTGATAAAAATTAATTTTTGAGCCTAAGGGTAAAATGGTCATTTTGTTAAGATCTAGGGGCAAAATGGTCATTTTACCAAAAAAGTGAATTTTTGATTGCCTAATTTTATTTAGTGATTAAATAAGTGTATTTTTCTATTATAGATCAAGAAATACATAATTCAGACCTAGACCGAGGGAAAGCCAATCAAATCGACTAAATCGACTAGTCGCCACATTTTGTAATCCAAGGTAAGTTTTTTGTAAATAATACAACTACTTTGATAATATACGTGTTTGAACTGTATCGAAATTATTATAGCATAAATTGCTTGACTTGTGGAAATGAGAAAATGTGACAGCCCTAAATTGACCCTAGTCGGAAAGTGGTTTCGGGACCACTAAACCGAGTCATAAAAATAATTAATTGTTATATTCTATGCTTACTATGTGTGTGCATGCATATGTGGAAGTTTCATTCTCTAATTTTACCAATTTTTTGAGAAATTATTAAATAGGGATCAATGTGAAACATGGTGAAATATGATAGGCTAATTTTAAATGGCTTATTAGTGCATGTTAACACAAAGGTGGAGTTGCATGTCAAATAACCCATTTCTTAAGGTTAGTGGCCGCCATGACATGATGATGGGCAAAGAAAACATGTCCTAGACATGTTGGCCTAGTGCATTATGGAAGGAAATAAAGAAATGAAAAAAAAGGGAAAATGATGAAGAAAAATATGTGTATGGATACTCTTGTGCCGTGACAAAACAAAAAAAAAGGGAAGAAAATTGGTTGTTCATCCTTCCTCATTTTTGTTACAATTGCCATGACTTGAAAAGATGAAGGAATAGGGAAATCTCCTAAAGCAAATCGGCATTCTTCTTTAGCTAGCAAGAGGGTGATGAAAACAAAGCTTGGAACTTAAGCTCTTCTTGGCCGAATGTAAAGAGGAAGAGGGGAGAAAGACTTTCGGTCATGGAAGGAGAAGAAAGGTTAGTGAAAAGTGTTAGATTTGTTTTGAAATTCAAGCTTGTTTTAGGTTAATCATCTTGCTTCTTACTTAACCCAAGCCAAAAGAATCTTGAAATCTTGATGGAGGTATGGTACATTCGTTTATGGTTAATGGGAGAATAATTTGATTTTAGCCTTTAAACCTTGAGGAAGAAATTGTTGTTGCAAGAAGTTGAGCTTATTGATAGTATAAATTTCTAATGCACCTAAGGTAATAGCCGAACATGTAGTGGTTTAATGCCTTGAACAAGTGTCGTTTAGATGTTCTAAGATTGTCTAAATTAGATGTTTAATCATCTAAGGGTTCGGCATGGTGCATTCTTGAGAAGAGTTTGATTTGAAATCATGAGATCTTGTTGACTTGTGTTTAAGTTGTAATCAGCCATGGGCTATGGGTGTTTGCTAATCCGGTTTTGTTGCATAGGTGTTAAATACCTTGTATTGGGAATTTGATGAATAAGTAGCAATAAATTAAGATGAGATTGAGTAAATTTTAGCTTAGTTGTGTTAAGTATTCGCAATAATCATAATAATGTATATGAATGCCGTATGTTTGTGTTTGATGGAGAGGTGAATTGTTTGATTTAGCTCGAGCAAAGGGGGACTAAATCGGACAAAGGAAAGGAGAAAGCAAAAGAGTAGCCGAATTGGAACCGTTCTACCCTACATAATGTAAGTCATTAAGCATATATTTGGTGTTGATGTAAATGACCATAATATATACGCAATTGTGTTTAAATGAGTTGATGTGTAAATGAAAATGTATGTGTATGGAATGATGCCATTGTTGAATGTATAAAGGCAGCAAAATGCATAAGGTATTGGTCTCGGCACTAAGTGTGCGGGTATAAATGGACACGGTGACAAGATTGGCACTAAGTGTGCTGGTTTAAAATTGTACAGCACTAAGTGTGCGAGTTTGATTATATAGCACTAAGTGTGCGAGCTGAAAATATATAGCACTAAGTGTGCGGATTCACTATATGCTCTTGCATTACAATTGGCACTCGATGCGACATTATCGAGTTAATCCCGGACAGCGGATCGGGTAAGTACCTTGAGCTCATGACGAATAGGCAATACGTTCATGCTCGGGGTTGAGCTTGGTAAGCTTTAAATCTATGTGATGATTGCAATTGTATGATTGTGGTGTGAATGAGTTGGTGTGTAAAAAAAAAATGCCTCAAATATCTTATGGTATAGAATATGAAATGTGGATGTATGACTTGGTATGAGATTGAACCGAAAGGTCCGAGGAATTATGGTATAGTTTCGATATGGATGAAGTACCTAGCCTCGTTTATTGTTTGATGTTGTGAAAATTTTATTAATGGATGGTTGATGAATGCTTATGACTTATCGAGTTATAAACTCACTCGGTGTTTTCTTGTCACCCATTTTAGGTCTCTTGGACTCGTATTGTTGCGTGCTCGGAACCTTCGTTGAAGTCATCACACCGGCTGGAAATCTTTTGGTATTGTCCTCGTAGTTGAACTAGGAGAACATTTGGCATGTATAGGCTATTATGTTTTGTTGAATTGTGGGTTGTAAACTTTAAGCCATGTGAAAATGGCCTATGTGGTCGTTGAGTGGGATGCTAGAACCTATAGCCACGAGTCTTAGAAACTTTAATTTTGATAAGGTGGCCATAATTTGTGTCATGTATGATGGATGATTAGTAAGGCCAAGGAAAGATTCATGAAATTGGCATAGTCTCTGCAGTAACTGCTGCGGACAGCAGCAGTGATATGAGATTGAAGAATCACTAAAAATAGTAGAAGTAGAATTAAATAGTGAATAAATTATGAAATTTAACCTTGATGAATCTATTTTCATATGGACAAAACGAAACGACCATATGAGCAGTATACTGAGAGATATTAAAGTTCTCGTGAAACAGGGCCAGAACGGTTTCTGGATCCCCTGTCTCGACTTTGAAAATTTACCATAAATTATCCAGAAGGAATTAGAAGTCGTGCCTTATATGTGAAGATTCCCCTTTGAGTCTAGTTTCATTAGAAACAAACGACATGAGCATTGAAGCCCTGTACGAGAAGATATCCAGGTCGTAATGCGCGAAGGTCAGTGTAGTCGACCCCTGTAACATGGGCGACTTTAACTAATAAACTGTACCAATTGGCCCGACCAAAAATTCTAGAAATAAATCCAGGGATGGATATATGAGTCTAGTTTCAGGAAAATTTACGGAACTGATTTTCGAGTTCTGGAACTCGAGATATGATTTCTAAGGTGACAGTGACGCAATTAGCTAGCCTGCCTGGAATGTAAATCAATTATTTCAAAGAGAGAAATAAGGAAGTAAGCCCAGTAACACTACGTGGTCAAATCCGTGACGGTCACGGGTTTGGGGTGTTACATTTTATTGGTATCGAGCTATGGTTTAGTAGGTTCTAGGACTACCATAGCGCGTGTGAGTCTAGCTATACATGCCCAAAATGTTAGTGCTTAGAAATGTGATGACTTCGACGATTGAAGTTTTGTTTTGATTTGCAAATGGAACCCGGGTAGAGAGACCCTTGGCGGATGACGTTGAAAGTGTAGCGGTTGTTCTGCGCAAGGGACACCGCTGTTGAGCCTCAGTCATCCGCGAATAATCAAGTGAAGGGGCGAAACAAGCCTTCTTCACCATGATGAATGAGTGGGTCGCATAATATGCCCGAACCAATCCGCTGTCCAACCATTCCCGAATTTAAATACTCCACCCAAGAGCCCGTAATGCCTCCGATTCTCGATCCCGTGAGGCTGAGTAAACCACCGTGGACTTGATTAGGAAGCGTGGGGCGAGGAGTTCAAGGCCATAGTTACCGATGATGCCGAAAAGGCCGAGTTACGCTCGATAACACCATTAGAGTGTTAGATGAACTGTCATGCACACCGATGAATGTCTTAAGTGTGCTATATCCTTGTTATGAGACTCGACTTACTATTGGTGGAGGACTTTAATTTCCATAGTCCCAAATGAACGAGTTACTTGGGATTTCTTTCAATCCAATTTCAAAGAAATACATTAGTCAACAGTTCATCGATCGAAGCGTAAGGAATTCTTGGAACTCAAGCAAGGCGGATGATCAGATATCTAAATCTGAACATGAGTTCGTAAGACTTAGTCGGTATGCTCTGGAGTGTGTGGTGATGAGGTTGCTATGTGCAAGAGATTAGAAGAAGGCTGAATTTGAAGCTAGAGACTTTCGTAAAAGATCGACGGGTAAAGCTCCATTCTCGGCTATAAAGAGGTTCAGGGAGGACACTAATAAGTCGAGGGCGGCTGCGGGAATTTCCATCAGAGCCCGACCATTGACGGACCCTCGAGCTACTTCGGTAGCTAGTGTGGGCTATAATCGTCAAGAGAAACCTGAATGCCCCCAATGTGGAAGACGACACCTATGTGAATGTTGGGGTAAGTCTCATTAATAGGGCTGTTATGGATGCGGTTCAAGGACCACTTCATTAGAGATTGCACGAGCTAGATGAGAAGAATAAGATGCAAGGTGCAAGACCTAGTGAAACGACGGCTAGAGGTAGGCCCCGAGAATTTCGGAGGTAGGGGTGGTAATCGAGAGGAGCCTCGATACGGCTGTTCGATCCGAGACCGTGCTCTGCTAGAGCATATGCCATCCGCGTCACGAGAGGTGGCATCCTCCCCGACGTTATCACCGGTACTTTTACTCTCTTTGATACTAGTGTGATTGCATTGATTGACCCGGCTCTACTCATTCATATGTATGTGAAACCTTAGCATCCAAGAAGACTCTACTGTTGAGTCTCTCGAGTTCGTAATTCGGTGTCAAACCCTTTGGGTCAATACGTGCTTGCGTTGATAAAGTGTGCAAGAGATGCCCCTAATAATTCGAGAATCTCTGTTTTTCTACGATCGATGCTTCTACCATTTGATGAATTCGATGTTATTCTTGGTATGAATTGGCTGACCGTACATGATGCGTTGGTGGACCGCAAAAGGAAAACCATTGATTGGAGGAGTGCAAATAATGAGGTAGTCCGAGTCGAGTCTCTTGATTTAAAAGGAGTGCCAATGATAATATCTTCTATGACCGCCGGAGATATGTGAAAAGGGGTGTGAAACATACCTTGCGTATGTGTTTGAAAGTAAAGAGACGGAAAGGAAACTCGAATCGGTACCATGGTTTGTGAGTATTCGATGTTTTTCCGAGGAGTTACGGGATTGCCACCGGTTCGAGAAGTGGATTTCGGCATCGGTTGTACCGGTACTACGCCGGTCTCAATAGCCCCGTGTCGTATGGCATTAACTAATTAAAGGAATTGAAGGTTCAATTGCAAGAATTGACGGTAGAGGTTTCGCCGACCGAGTTTTTCTCCATGGGCGCTTTGTATTGTTTGTGAAAAGAAGGACGGAACCATGAGGTTGTGCATCGACTATCGTCAACTCAATAAAGTGACGATAAAGAATAAATATCCATTGCCACGAATTGACGATTTGTTTGATCAATTAAAGGGAGCCTCAGTGTTTTCAAAGATAGATTTGAGGTCGGGGTACTATCAGTTGAGGGTCCGAGAATCGGACATACCCAAAACCGCTTTTAAAGTGAGGTACGGTCACTACGAATTCTTGGTGATGCCGTTTGGGCTTACTAATGCCCCTGCGGTATTTATGGATTTAATGAATAGAATTTTCAGGCCATACTTGGATCGGTTCGTAGTTGTATTTATCGATGACATTTTGGTCTATTCGAGAGATGAAACCGAACATGCTGAGCACCTGAGGCTAGTGTTGCAAATTTTACGAGATAAGCAGTTATACGCAAAGTTCAGTAAATGTGAATTTTGGTTGAAAGAGGTTAGCTTTTTGGGGCACGTGGTGTCCGCATCGGTGCCAGGGTGGACCCGAACAAAATTTCGACCATAGTCGATTGGAAACCTCCGCGGAATGTTACCGAAGTTAGGAGCTTTTTGGGGCTTGCCGATTATTACAGACGATTTGTAAAAGGTTTTTCGATGATAGTTGCACCGATGACGAAACTACTCCAAAAAGATGTTAAGTTCGAATGGACGGACAAATGTCAGAAAAGTTTCAATCAACTGAAAACTTATTTGACTAAAGCCCCAATTCTAGTGCAACCCGAATCGGGCAAAGAGTTTGTCATTTATAGTGACGCATCCCTACTTGGGTTGGGTTGCGTATTGATGCAAGAAGGGCGAGTTGTGGCCTATGCGTTGAGACAATTAAAGCCACATGAGAAAAATTATCCGACCCATGATCTCGAATTGGCTGCCATCGTACCCGCCTTAAAGATATGGCGACATTACTTATTTGGTGAGAAGTTCCATATGTATTCGGATCACAAAGGTCTCAAATATTTGATGACCCAAAGAGACTTAAATCTGCGACAAAGACGTTGGCTCGAGCTGTTAAAGGATTATGAGCTGGTCATTGACTATCACCGGGAAAGGCTAATGTGGTTGCGGACGCCTTAAGTCGTAAATCACTATTTACTTTATGAAGCGATGAATGTACACTTGTGCATTTCTACCCGACAATGTGTTAGTAGCGAATTGAAAGCCAAACCATTATTGATACGTCAAATTCGTGAAGCTCGTAAAGTCGACGATGAGTTGGTTGCAAAAGCGGGCTGAGTGTGTTCGAACAAGGACTCGAATTTCAAATCGATGATGACGATTGTTTGAGGTTCGAAGTCGTCTGTGTGTTCCAAAGAATTCGGAACTTATTTCGATAATTCTGAACAAAGCCCATTGTAGCCAAATGGCAATCCACCCGGGGAGTACGAAGATGTACAATGATTTGAAACGTCGATTTTGGTGGCATGGTATGAAACGAGACATCTCTGACTTTGTTTCGAGATGTTTAATATGTCAACAATTGAAAGCGGAGCATCAAGTGCCTTCAGGATTACTTCAGCCGATCACGATACCCAAATGGAAATGGGATCAAGTAACAATGGACTTTGTGTCTGGGTTACCATTGACTCAGAATAAGAAAGACTCGGTCTGGGTCATTGTTGATAGACTAACCAAGTCTGCTCATTTTATTCCTGTCCGCACGGATTTTTCGCTTGATAAATTGGCAGAATTATACGTCTCCCAAATTGTTCGATTGCATGGGGTAGCTATTTCTATCGTGTCGGATAGAGACCCAAGATTTACATCGCGATTTTGGAAGAAATAGCAAGAGGCTTTGGGTACCAAACGCATTTTAGCATCGCCACCCCAAACCGATGGTCAATCCGAACGGGTAATTCAAATACTCGAGGATATGTTGAGATGTTGCATCCTTGAGTTTAGTGGTTCATGGAATAGTATTTACCTTTGGTTGAATTCGCACAACAATAGCTTTCAATCAAGTATTAAGATGGCGCCTTACGAGGCTTTATACGGTCGTAAATGCCGTATCACATTATTCTGGATGAACTTAGTGAAGGAAAAATCTTGAGGTTGATTTGGTTAAGGATGCCGAGCAAAAGTTCGAGTAATTCGTGAAGGTTTGAAAGTCGCCGGATCACCAAAAGTCGTATGCGATTTGAAAAGAAAAGACATTGAATATCAGGTTGGAGACAAGGTATTTCTCAAAGTCTCACCCTGGAAGAAGGTGCTTAGATTTGGCCGTAAGGGCAAATTGAGTCCGAGGTTCATCGGTCCGTATGAAGTATCTGAACGAGTTGGGCCAGTAGCGTACCGATTAATTTTACCCCCTGAGCTCGAAAGGATCCACAACGTTTTCCATGTCTCGATGCTTCGACGATATAGGTCTGACCCGACACACGTAATTACTCCATCTGAGGTCGAGGTTTAGCCTAATTTGAGTTATGAAGAAGAGCCGGTTCGCATTCTGATGTGCGAAGTAAAAGAGTTGCGCAATAAGAAAATCCCATTAGTGAAGGTGTTGTGGCATAAACACGTTATTGAAGGAGCCACTTGGGAACTTGAGGACTCTATGAAAGAGCGATACCCGAGCCTATTTACCGGTAAGATTTTCGGGACGAAAATTTCTTAAGTGGGGGAGAGTTGTGACAGCCCTAAATTGACCCTAGTCGGAAAGTGGTTTCAGGACCATTAAACCGAGTCATAAAAATAATTAATTGTTATATTCTATGCTTACTATGTGTGTGCATGCATATGTGGAAGTTTCATTCTCTAATTTTACCAATTTTGTGAGAAATTATTAAATAGGGATCAATGTGAAACATGGTGAAATATGATAGGCTAATTTTAAATGGCTTATTAGTGCATGTTAACACAAAGGTGGAGTTGCATGTCAAATAACCCATTTCTTAAGGTTAGTGGCCGCCATGACATGATGATGGGCAAAGAAAACATGTCCTAGACATGTTGGCCTAGTGCATTATGGAAGGAAATAAAGAAATGAAAAAAAAAGGAAAATGATGAAGAAAAATGTGTGTATGGATACTCTTGTGCCGTGACAAAACAAAAAAAAAAAAGGGAAGAAAATTGGTTGTTCATCCTTCCTCATTTTTGTTACAATTGCCATGACTTGAAAAGATGAAGGAATAGGGAAATCTCCTAAAGCAAATCGGCATTCTTCTTTAGCTAGCAAGAGGGTGATGAAAACAAAGCTTGGAACTTAAGCTCTTCTTGGCGAATGTAAAGAGGAAGAGGGAGAAAGACTTTCGGTCATGGAAGGAGAAGAAAGGTTAGTGAAAAGTGTTAGATTTGTTTTGAAATTCAAGCTTGTTTTAGGTTAATCATCTTGCTTCTTACTTAACCCAAGCCAAAAGAATCTTGAAATCTTGATGGAGGTATGGTACATTCGTTTATGGTGAATGGGAGAATAATTTGATTTTAGCCTTTAAACCTTGAGGAAGAAATTGTTGTTGCAAGAAGTTGAGCTTATTGATAGTATAAATTTCTAATGCACCTAAGGTAATAGCCGAACATGTAGTGGTTTAATGCCTTGAACAAGTGTCGTTTAGATGTTCTAAGATTGTCTAAATTAGATGTTTAATCATCTAAGGGTTCGGCATGGTGCATTCTTGAGAAGAGTTTGATTTGAAATCATGAGATCTTGTTGACTTGTGTTTAAGTTGTAATCAGCCATGGGCTATGGGTGTTTGCTAATCCGGTTTTGTTGCATAGGTGTTAAATACCTTGTATTGGGAATTTGATGAATAAGTAGCAATAAATTAAGATGAGATTGAGTAAATTTTAGCTTAGTTGTGTTAAGTATTCGGCAATAATCATAATAATGTATATGAATGCCGTATGTTTGTGTTTGATGGAGAGGTGAATTGTTTGATTTAGCTCGAGCAAAGGGGACTAAATCGGACAAAGGAAAGGAGAAAGCAAACGAGTAGCGAATTGGAACCGTTCTACCCTACATAATGTAAGTCATTAAGCATATATTTGGTGTTGATGTAAATGACCATAATATATACGCAATTGTGTTTAAATGAGTTGATGTGTAAATGAAAATGTATGTGTATGGAATGATGCCATTGTTGAATGTATAAAGGCAGCAAAATGCATAAGGTATTGGTCTCGGCACTAAGTGCTGGGTATAAATGGACACGGTGACAAGATTGGCACTAAGTGTGCGGGTTTAAAATTGTACAGCACTAAGTGTGCGAGTTTGATTATATAGCACTAAGTGTGCGAGCTGAAAATATATAGCACTAAATGTGCGAGCTGAAAATATATAGCACTAAGTGTGCGAGCTGAAAATTATATAGCACTAAGTGTGCGAGCTGAAAATATATAGCACTAAGTGTGCGGATTCACTATATGCTCTTGCATTACAATTGGCACTGAGTGTGCGACATTATCGAGTTAATCCCGGACAGCGGATCGGGTAAGTACCTTGAGCTCATGACGAATAGGCAATACGTTCATGCTCGGGGTTGAGCTTGGTAAGCTTTAAATCTATGTGATGATTGCAATTGTATGATTGTGGTGTGAATGAGTTGGTGTGTAAAAAAAAAATGCCTCAAATATCTTATGGTATAGAATATGAAATGTGGATGTATGACTTGGTATGAGATTGAACCGAAAGGTCCGAGGAATTATGGTATAGTTTCGATATGGATGAAGTACCTAGCCTCGTTTATTGTTTGATGTTGTGAAAATTTTATTAATGGATGGTTGATGAATGCTTATGACTTACTGAGTTATAAACTCACTCGGTGTTTTCTTGTCACCCATTTTAGGTCTCTTGGACTCGTATTGTTGCGTGCTCGGAACCGTCGTTGAAGTCATCACACCGCTGGAAATCTTTTGGTATTGTCCTCGTAGTTGAACTAGGAGAACATTTGGCATGTATAGGCTATTATGTTTTGTTGAATTGTGGGTTGTAAACTTTAAGCCATGTGAAAATGGCCTATGTGGTCGTTGAGTGGGATGCTAGAACCTATAGCCACGAGTCTTAGAAACTTTAATTTTGATAAGGTGGCCATAATTTGTGTCATGTATGATGGATGATTAGTAAGGCCAAGGAAAGATTCATGAAATTGGCATAGTCTCACTGCAGTAACTGTTGCGGACAGCAGCAGTAATATGAGATTGAAAAATCACTAAAATAGTAGAAGTAGAATTAAATAGTGAATAAATTATGAAATTTAACCTTGATGAATCTATTTTCATATGGACGAAACGAAACGACCATATGAGCAGTATACTGAGAGATATTAAAGTTCTCGTGAAACAGGGCCAGAACGGTTTCTGGATCCCCTGTCTCGAATTTGAAAATTTACCATAAATTATCCAGAAGGAATTAGAAGTCGTGCCTTATATGTGAAGATTCCCCTTTGAGTCTAGTTTCATTAGAAACAAACTACATGAGCATTGAAGCCCTGTACGAGAAGATATCCAGGTCGTAATGCGCGAAGGTCAGTGTAGTCGACCCCTGTAACATGGGCGACTTTAACTAATAAACTGTACCAATTGGCCCGACCAAAAATTCTAGAAATAAATTCAGAGATGGATATATGAGTTTAGTTTCAGGGAAAATTTACGGAACTGATTTTCGAGTTCTGGAACTCGAGATATGATTTCTAAGGTGACAGTGACGCAGTTAGCTAGCCTGCCTGGAACAGAAATCAATTATTTCAAAGAGAGAAATAAGGGAAGTAAGCCCGGTAACACTACGTGGTCAAATCCGGTGACGGTCACGGGTTTGGGGTGTTACATTTTATTGGTATCAGAGCTATGGTTTAGTCGGTTTTAGGACTACCATAGCGCATGTGAGTCTAGCTATACATGCCCAAAATGTTAGTGCTTAGAAATGTGATGACTTCTGACGGTTGAAGTTTTTGTTTTGATTTGCAAATGGAACCCGGGGTAGAGAGACCCTTGGCGGATGACGTTGAAAGTGTAGCGGCTGTTCTGCGCAAGGGACACCGCTGTTGAGCCTCGGTCATCCTCGAATAATCAAGTGAAGGGCGAAACAAGCCTTCTTCACCATGATGAATGAGTGGGTCGCGCATATGCCCGAACCAATCCGGCTGTCCAACCATTCCCGAATTTAAATACTCCACCCAAGAGCCCTTAATGCCTCCGATTCATCGATCCTGTGAGGCTGAGTAAACCACCGTGGACTTGATTAGGAAGCGTGGGGCCGAGGAGTTCAAGGCCATAGTTACTGATGATGCCGAAAAGGCCGAGTTCTGGCTCAATAACACCATTAGAGTGTTAGATGAACTGTCATGCACCCCCGATGAATGTCTTAAGTGTGCTATATCCTTGTTGCGAGACTCAGCTTACTATTGGTGGAGGACTTTAATTTCCATAGTCCCAAATGAACGAGTTACTTGGGATTTCTTTCAATCCGAATTTCGAAAGAAATACATTAGTCAACGGTTCATCGATCAGAAGCGTAAGGAATTCTTGGAACTCAAGCAAGGCCGGATGACCGTATTTAAATACGAACATGAGTTCGTAAGACTTAGTCAGTATGCTCGGGAGTGTGTGGCTGATGAGGTTGCTATGTGCAAGAGATTAGAAGAAGGCTGAATTTGAAGCTAGAGATTTTCGTAAAAGATCAACGGGTAAAGCTCCATTCTCGGCTGTAAAGAGGTTCAGGGAGGACACTAATAAGTCGAGGGCGGCTGCGGGAATTTCCATCAGAGCCCGACCATTGACGGACTCCCGAGCTACTTCGGTAGCTAGTGTGGGCTATAATCGTCAAGAGAAACCTGAATGCCCCCAATGTGGAAGACGACACCTAGGTGAATGTTGGGGTAAGTCCATTAATAGGGCTCATTATGGATACGGTTCAAGGACCACTTCATTAGAGATTGCACGAGCTAGATGAGAAGAATAAGATGCAAGGTGCAAGACCTAGTGAAACGACGGCTAGAGGTAGGCCCCGAGAATTTCGGAGGTAGGGGTGGTAATCGAGAGGAGCCTCGATACGGTGTTCGATCCGAGACCCGTGCTCTGCTAGAGCATATGCCATCCGCGTCACGAGAGGTGGCATCCTCCCCGACGTTATCACCGGTACTTTTACTCTCTTTGATACTAGTGTGATTGCATTGATTGACCCCGCTCTACTCATTCATATGTTTGTGAAACCTTAGCATCCAAGAAGACTCTACCGTTGAGTCTCTGAGTTCGTAATTCGGTGTCAAACCCTTTGGGTCAATACGTACTTGTTGATAAAGTGTGCAAGAGATGCCCCTAATAATTCGAGAATCCTATTTTTCTACCGATCCGATGCTTCTACCATTTGATGAATTGATGTTATTCTTGGTATGAATTGGTGACCGTACATGATGCAAAGGTGGACGCAAAAGGAAAACCATTGATTGGAGGAGTGCAAATAATGAGGTAGTCCGAGTCGAGTCTCTCGATTTAAAAGGAGTGCCAGCGATAATATCTTCTATGACCGCCGGAGATATGTGAAAAAGGGTGTGAAACATACCTTGCGTATGTGTTTGAAAGTAAAGAGACGGAAAGGAAACTCGAATCGGTACCAGTGGTTTGTGAGTATTCGGATGTTTTTCTTGAGGAGTTACCGTATTGCCACCGGTTCGAGAAGTGGATTTCGCATCGGTTGTACCGGGTACTACGCCGGTCTCAATAGCCCCGTATCGTATGGCATTAACGAATTAAAGGAATTGAAGGTTCAATTGCAAGAATTGACGGTAGAGGTTTCGCTCGACCGAGTTTTTTCTCCATGGGGCGCTTTGTATTGTTTGTGAAAAGAAGGACGGAACCATGAGGTTGTGCATCGACTATCGTCAACTCAATAAAGTGACGATAAAGAATAAATATCCATTGCCACGAATTGACGATTTGTTTGATCAATTAAAGGAGCCTCGGTGTTTTCAAAGATAGATTTGAGGTCGGGTACTATCGGTTGAGGTCCGAGAATCGGACATACCCAAAACCGCTTTTAAAACGAGGTACGGTCACTAAGAATTCTTGGTGATGCCGTTTGGGCTTACTAATGCCCTCGCGGTATTTATGGATTTAATGAATAGAATTTTCAGCCATACTTGGATCGGTTCGTAGTTGTATTTATCGATGACATTTTGGTCTATTCGAGAGATGAAACCGAACATGCTGAGCACCTGAGGCTAGTGTTGCAAATTTTACGAGATAAGCGATTATACGCAAAGTTCAAGAAATGTGAATTTTGGTTGAAAGAGGTTAGCTTTTGGGGCACGTGGTGTCCGTGATCGTGTCGTGGTGGACCCGAACAAAATTTCGACCATAGTCGATTGGAAACCTCCGCGGAATGTTACTGAAGTTAGGAGCTTTTTGGGGCTTGCCGATTATTACAGACGATTTGTAAAAGGTTTTTCGATGATAGTTGCACCGATGACGAAACTACTCCAAAAAGATGTTAAGTTCGAATGGACGGACAAATGTCAGAAAAGTTTCAATCAACTGAAAACTTATTTGACTAAAGCCCCAATTCTAGTGCAACTCGAATCGGGCAAAGAGTTTGTCATTTATAGTGACGCATCCCTACTTGGGTTGGGTTGCGTATTGATGCAAGAAGGGCGAGTTGTGGCCTACGAGTCGAGACAATTAAAGCCACATGAGAAAAATTATCCGACCCATGATCTCAAATTGGCTGCCATCGTACCCGCCTTAAAGATATGGCGACATTACTTATTTGGTGAGAAGTGCCATATGTATTCGGATCACAAAGGTCTCAAATATTTGATGACCCAAAGAGACTTAAATCTGCGACAAAGACGTTGGCTCGAGCCATTAAAGGATTATGAGCTGGTCATTGACTATCACCGAAAGGCTAATGTTGTTGCGGACGCCTTAAGTCGTAAATCACTATTTGCTTTATGAAGCGATGAATGTACACTTGTCTCGTTCTACCCGACAATGTGTTAGTAGCGAATTGAAAGCCAAACCATTATTGATACGTCAAATTCGTGAAGCTCGAAAAGTCGACGATGAGTTGGTTGCAAAACGGCTGAGTGTGTTCCAACAAGGACTCGAATTTCAAATCGATGATGACGATTGTTTGAGGTTCGAAGTCGTCTGTGTTCCAAAGAATTGAACTTATTTCGATAATTCAAACAAAGCCCATTGTAGCCAAATGGCAATCCACCCGGAGTACGAAGATGTACAATGATTTGAAACGTCGATTTTGGTGGCATGGTATGAAACGAGACATCTCTGACTTTGTTTCGAGATGTTTAATATGTCAACAAGTGAAAGCGGAGCATCAAGTGCCTTCAGGATTACTTTAGCCGATCACGATACCCAAATGGAAATGGGATCAAGTAACAATGGACTTTGTGTCTGGGTTACCATTGACACAGAATAAGAAAGACTCGGTCTGGGTCATTGTTGATAGACTGACCAAGTCTGCTCATTTTATTCTGTCCGCACGGATTTTTCGCTGATAAATTGGCGTAATTATACGTCTCCCAAATTGTTCGATTGCATGGGGTAGCTATTTCTATCGTGTCGGATAGAGACCCAAGATTTACATCGCGATTTTGGAAGAAATAGCAAGAGGCTTTGGGTACCAAACTGCATTTTAGCACTGCTTTTCACCCCCAAACCGATGGTCAATCCGAACGGGTAATTCAAATACTCGAGGATATGTTGAGATGTTGCATCCTTGAGTTTAGTGGTTCATGGGAACAGTATTTACCTTTGGTTGAATTCGCTTACAACAATAGCTTTCAATCAAGTATTAAGATGGCGCCTTACGAGGCTTTATACGGTCGTAAATGCCGTATCACATTATTCTGGACTGAACTTAGTGAAGGAAAAATCTTCGGGGTTGATTTGGTTAAGGATGCCGAGCAAAAAGTTCGAGTAATTCGTGAAGGTTTGAAAGCTGCTTCGGATCGCCAAAAGTCGTATGCGGATTTGAAAAGAAAAGACATTGAATATCAGGTTGGAGACAAGGTATTTCTCAAAGTCTCACCCTGGAAGAAGGTGCTTAGATTTGGCCGTAAGGGCAAATTGAGTCCGAGGTTCATCGGTCCGTATGAAGTATCTGAACGAGTTGGGCCAGTAGCGTACCGATTAATTTTACCCCCTGAGCTCGAAAGGATCCACAACGTTTTCCATGTCTCGATGCTTCGACGATATAGGTCTGACCCGACACACGTAATTACTCCATCTGAGGTCGAGGTTCAGCCTAATTTGAGTTATGAAGAAGAGCGGTTCGCATTCGATGTGCGAAGTAAAGAGTTGCATAATAAGAAAATCCCATTAGTGAAGGTGTTGTGGCATAAACACAGAATTGAAAGAGCCACTTGGGAACTTGAGGACTCTCTGAAAGAACGATACCCGAGCCTATTTACCGGTAAGATTTTCGGGATGAAAATTTCTTAAGTGGGGGAGAGTTGTGACAGCCCTAAATTGACCCTAGTCGGAAAGTGGTTTCGGGACAACTAAACCGAGTCATAAAAATAATTAATTGTTATATTCTATGCTTACTATGTGTGTGCATGCATATGTGGAAGTTTCATTCTCTAATTTTACCAATTTTGTGAGAAATTATTAAATAGGGATCAATGTGAAACATGGTGAAATATGATAGGCTAATTTTAAATGGCTTATTAGTGCATGTTAACACAAAGGTGGAGTTGCATGTCAAATAACCCATTTCTTAAGGTTAGTGGCCGGCCATGACATGATGATGGGCAAAGAAAACATGTCCTAGACATGTTGGCCTAGTGCATTATGGAAGGAAATAAAGAAATAAAAAAAAGGGAAAATGATGAAGAAAAATGTGTGTATGGATACTCTTGTGCCGTGACAAAACAAAAAAAAAAGGGAAGAAAATTGGTTGTTCATCCTTCCTCATTTTTGTTACAATTGCCATGACTTGAAAAGATGAAGGAATAGGGAAATCTCCTAAAGCAAATCGGCATTCTTCTTTAGCTAGCAAGAGGGTGATGAAAACAAAGCTTGGAACTTAAGCTCTTCTTGGCGAATGTAAAGAGGAAGAGGGAGAAAGACTTTCGGTCATGGAAGGAGAAGAAAGGTTAGTGAAAAGTGTTAGATTTGTTTTGAAATTCAAGCTTGTTTTAGGTTAATCATCTTGCTTCTTACTTAACCCAAGCCAAAAGAATCTTGAAATCTTGATGGAGGTATGGTACATTCGTTTATGGTTAATGGGAGAATAATTTGATTTTAGCCTTTAAACCTTGAGGAAGAAATTGTTGTTGCAAGAAGTTGAGCTTATTGATAGTATAAATTTCTAATGCAATCAAGGTAATAGCCGAACATGTAGTGGTTTAATGCCTTGAACAAGTGTCGTTTAGATGTTCTAAGATTGTCTAAATTAGATGTTTAATCATCTAAGGGTTCGACATGGTGCATTCTTGAGAAGAGTTTGATTTGAAATCATGAGATCTTGTTGATTTGTGTTTAAGTTGTAATCACCATGGGCTATGGGTGTTTGCTAATCCGGTTTTGTTGCATAGGTGTTAAATACCTTGTATTGGGAATTTGATGAATAAGTAGCAATAAATTAAGATGAGATTGAGTAAATTTTAGCTTAGTTGTGTTAAGTATTCGGCAATAATCATAATAATGTATATGAATGCCGTATGTTTGTGTTTGATGGAGAGGTGAATTGTTTGATTTAGCTCGAGCAAAGGGGACTAAATCGGACAAAGGAAAGGAGAAAGCAAACGAGTAGCCGAATTGGAACCGTTCTACCCTACATAATGTAAGTCATTAAGTATATATTTGGTGTTGATGTAAATGACCATAATATATACGCAATTGTGTTTAAATGAGTTGATGTGTAAATGAAAATGTATGTGTATGGAATGATGCCATTGTTGAATGTATAAAGGCAGCAAAATGCATAAGGTATTGGTCTCGGCACTAAGTGTGCGGGTATAAATGGACACGGTGACAAGATTGGCACTAAGTGTGCGGGTTTAAAATTGTACAGCACTAAGTGTGCGAGTTTGATTATATAGCACTAAGTGTGCGAGCTGAAAATATATAGCACTAAGTGTGCGAGCTGAAAATATATAGCACTAAGTGTGCGAGCTGAAAATTATATAGCACTAAGTGTGCGAGCTGAAAATATATAGCACTAAGTGTGCGGATTCACTATATGCTCTTGCATTACAATTGGCACTGAGTGTGCGACATTATCGAGTTAATCCCGGACAGCGGATCGGGTAAGTACCTTGAGCTCATGACGAATAGGCAATACGTTCATGCTCGGGGTTGAGCTTGGTAAGCTTTAAATCTATGTGATGATTGCAATTGTATGATTGTGGTGTGAATGAGTTGGTGTGTAAAAAAAAAATGCCCCAAATATCTTATGGTATAGAATATGAAATGTGGATGTATGACTTGGTATGAGATTGAACCGAAAGGTCCGAGGAATTATGGTATAGTTTCGATATGGATGAAGTACCTAGCCTCGTTTATTGTTTGATGTTGTGAAAATTTTATTAATGGATGGTTGATGAATGCTTATGACTTACTGAGTTATAAACTCACTCGGTGTTTTCTTGTCACCCATTTTAGGTCTCTTGGACTCGTATTGTTGCGTGCTCGGAACCGTCGTTGAAGTCATCACACCGGCTGGAAATCTTTTGGTATTGTCCTCGTAGTTGAACTAGGAGAACATTTGGCATGTATAGGCTATTATGTTTTGTTGAATTGTGGGTTGTAAACTTTAAGCCATGTGAAAATGGCCTATGTGGTCGTTGAGTGGGATGCTAGAACCTATAGCCACGAGTCTTAGAAACTTTAATTTTGATAAGGTGGCCATAATTTGTGTCATGTATGATGGATGATTAGTAAGGCCAAGGAAAGATTCATGAAATTGGCATAGTCTACTGCAGTAACTGTTGCGGACAGCAGCAGTGATATGAGATTGAAAAATCACTAAAAATATTAGAAGTATAATTTAATAGTGAATAAATTATGAAATTTAATCTTGATGAATCTATTTTCATATGGACGAAACGAAATGACCATATGAGCAGTATACTGAGAGATATTAAAGTTCTCGTGAAACAGGGCCAGAACGGTTTCTGGATCCCCTGTCTCGACTTTGAAAATTTACCATAAATTATCCAGAAGGAATTAGAAGTCGTGCCTTATATGTACAGATTCCCCTTTGAGTCTAGTTTCATTAGAAACAAACTACATGAGCATTGAAGCCCTGTACGAGAAGATATCCAGGTCGTAATGCGCGAAGGTCAGTGTAGTCGACCCCTGTAACATGGGCGACTTTAACTAATAAACTGTACCAATTGGCCCGACCAAAAATTCTAGAAATAAATCCAGGGATGGATATATGAGTCTAGTTTCAGGGAAAATTTATGGAACTGATTTTCGAGTTCTGGAACTCGAGATATGATTTCTAAGGTGACAGTGACGCAGTTAGCTAGCCTGCCTGGAACATAAATCAATTATTTCAAAGAGAGAAATAAGGGAAGTAAGCCCGGTAACACTACGTGGTCAAATCCGGTGACGGTCACGGGTTTGGGGTGTTACAGAAAATGTGATGAAAATAGAGATAGTAAAATTCCCATTGGAACCCTAAGGAAATAAATCGGATATTCATGCCATAATGATGGGGGTCATTTGTTAGAGCTAGTGTAAGACCATGTCTAGGACATGGCATTGGCATTGAGACGAGGGCTAGTGTAAGACATGTTTGGGACATGCATCGGCTACGAGATGATAGTCAAAGTAAGACCATGTATGGGACATGGCATCGACTTGAGATATGAGCTAGTGTAAGACCGTGTCTAGGACATGGCATCGGCACCTTACCCTATGCTTGAGGCTTATGTAATATCCGATAGTATTTCGAATGGTTCAATGGTGAAAGTTATGTTCTTAAGCTAATGAGGAAAGTATAACCGTGTTGTGAGCGGTATAGGTACCTAATTGGTACGTATGAGATATGAGCTCAATATATATATGACTTGTATGGATGGAAATGAGTAAGTTATGCTTATGCCTACCTTGGTGTTGTGAGCATGTTGATTATTGATAAATGGTTCTTGTATACCTACTTATATGCAACTTACTAAGCTATTATGCTTACTCCCTTCCCTTTTCATTTCCTTACAATGCCGCCTAATTAACTCAAGGATCACCGGAAGTCAGAGATATCGATCACACTATCAACCAAAGCATTCGGCATAGTTGGATTTATATTTTTGAATATGGCATGTATAGGACTTAGACTTTATTATTTTGTGTCATTGAGGTTTGGCTATATGTATTGGCTTGGGTTAGAAACCCTTCAATTTGTATTAAGCCTTGAATGATGGTTAACATTTATTTTGAATTTATAAAAGATACATTATCATGGTTGAATGAATGTCTACTGTGGCTAATTTGGTTATAGGAATTATGTTCGTTTTGGTATGGGTTGGTATTTGTATAGAACTACATAGGCAAGGGTGGCAATGGGGCTTGGTAAATAGCCTTATATTGTCCACACGGGTAGGCACACGGGCATGTGTCTAGGTCGTGTGTGACACACAGTCTACCTCATGGGTGTGTGGTCTGGCCGTGTGTCCCCTGTACGTAAAAATTTCAAGTCAGTATGCATGATAGTAAACACACGGGCAGAGACACGACCGTGTGTCTCAGCCGTGTGAAGGGCATGGCCTAGCACTCGGGCATGCGACTTGGCCGTGTGCCCTTAAGAATTGCCGACGTCAGAAACAGAATGTCCAGGTTTTTGCACACGGGCATGTCATGGCCATGTGAAGGACACGGGTTAGAGACACGGGCATGGGCCAAGCCATGTGAAAACCCCTGTAGGTGTGCATTTAGAATTAACTCCACACGAGTGGAGAAAATGGGTGTGTCCCTGTCTTGCTTAGGCCATGTGAGACACACGGGCCATCAGCACAACCATGTTGGAATGCTCACACGGGCGTGTTGCCCCTCCCACACAAGCGTGTGCCCTTGTGTCAAGTGACATTTTCCTATAGTTGTCAAAAGGACCCGGATTGGTCCCGAATGATTTATGATGTGTGTTTTGGGCCTTATATTGATAAGTTTAAGAAAATTTTAAATTTTCCAGGTAATGAAGACTTGGAATTGGTTGTAAGTATGAGTTCAAGTTAGGTAACACCTCGTATTCCGTCCCAGCATAGGATACGGGTATGGGGAGTTACAATTACAATCTTTACTAGCTTCTATTGAGAGAATTACTTTCGTACAGAAAGTAATGATGTCATTTCTTATTTTGTGATTGGTTCGTGTAACAGTCCGAATTAGAGCCTAGTCAAAATAGTGGTTTTGGGACCACATATCCTAGTCGAAAAATATTTAAATATTATTCTCCATGTTTATGATGTGTGAATTAGCATGTGTGAAAGTTTTGTTTGAAAATTTAATCATTTGTGTGTTTAATTTTGAAAAAGGACCTAATCGCGTAAAATGTAAAAGCTGTGTGCTAGATATTAAAAGTGCCTATTTGACTTGGCTTTATAATTGAGAGGTCATTATATGGATATTATGCCATTCACTTTGATAATGGACATAAATAACCTTATTATATGTGGTTTTTTTATGGTTTATTAAAAGGGTATTAAGGTCATTAACATATTAAACGTATGATAAATAAAACATAACATAAAATAAAGCCATTTTCATCTTGTTTTGCCAAAAAATCAAAGGAAAAATAAAAGATAAAAGCTTGCTAGGGTTCGGCTATGGTTTGGCTTGATTAAGGTATGAGTTTTGTTTGGTGTTTGACCTTAGGAAAAATAAAAGATACAAGCAAATTTTGTGTATTTTGTGAATTAGAAACTAAAGTGTCGAAATATGAAAATGTGAGGACTAGTTTGCAAAATACCTTAATTGTGTGTGAATGGATTGGGTTGAATGATTTAGTGAATAAAAGGGTTAATTTTGAATACATATAGATCAAGAAAAGAGGAATTTGGACTTAGACCGAGGGAAGCCAAAAATTATAGAGTAGACGATCAGAGTCACCAATTCAGAGTACGAGGTAAGTTCGTACGTAAAACATGATATTATATGTATATTTTGCTGTTTGATTATTCATAGATTGTATATATATTTGGTTGGATGAATACGATGATAAACCAGTGGTATTTGGAACTAAGTGTGTGATTTAAATTAGCTTCGGCTATATGAGGCACTAAGTGTGCGATACCGAAATGGTTTCGGTTAATTGATATGGCACTAAGTGTGCGAAATTGTTAAAGCTTCGGTTAATTTTTAAAGCACTAAGTGTGCGGATGTTTAAAGCATTGTTGATCTTCGGAAAGTCTTAAAATATCCGAACAAGAGGTGAGAGTGAAAACGAATGAATACGGGAATGTTCAGGTAAGTATAATACCTATGTGGTAGATGATAAAATGCATAAAAAGTTTATCGAATTGGTATAAACATATGGTTGGTGTTGGCATGGACTTGATGGATGAGTTGAGAATTTATCAGTACTTATGTGTTGATGTTTCATATTTTATATATTGTTGATGTTTTTGGTACGAGCTTACTAAGCTTTTGAAAGCTTACTTTGTGTGTGTTTGCATTGTTTTAAAATATTGAAGCTACTGTGAGCTTGGGGATCGTCAAGGATCGTCACCACACTATCGAATCTCATTTTGGTATTTTTCAAAATGTATATTTTAAAGTATGGCATGTATAGACTAGTAATTGTGGGATTATGTTTTGTGATGTATATATTTAGCCATGTGATTTGGCTAGCTTATGTTTGAAACTATAGTTTGATAATAGTATATGATATGTGTTGATAATATGCAATTGTAGTATGTTTCATTTGGTTAAAAGAAATGTTATATGTTGGTAAGTTTTGGAAAGTTTTAGTATGAGATTGAATGATGTATGGAAATAAATGTTTTGATATGATCTTACCTTAAGTTCGGCATGTATTTGTAAGGTTCATTATTATGTAAATGGTTGACAATGTTATGGAATAAATGATGTGTGTTTTGGCATAAAAACTAGTTGTATTGGTTGTGCATATAGGCCTATTTCCTTCCTTGTAGGTTGACCTAAATTGGGGTGGCAATTTGGCTATTCAAATAGCCTATTTTTGTTGACATGGGTGTGTGTCTCAGCCGTATGCGACACACGGCTATGTTGCCTGGCCATGTGTCCCATGGGGTACCCTACAATTGTAAGTCAGGCTAAAGCACGGCCAAGGCACACAGGCGTGTGGTTAGCTGTGTGGCCCAAGTCAAGCTCGACCACGGCCAAGGCACACGGGCATGTCTTGTAGCCGTGTGATCAAGTCAGTATGTATGCCCCGTTTTACCACGGCTTAGACACACGGCCTGTTCACATGGGCGTGTGACCTTTTAAAAGTTGAAAATTTTTCTAAGTTCTAAAACTTCCTGATGTTATCGAATTAGTCTTAAATGTATGATTTAGACCTCGTATGATTGTTTAAAGTTTGTGTTAAATATGTATGATCTATACTTTATTGAATTAAAATGATTTTTGTTCTTTGGTTGTTCGGATCTGCGTTGTGAGTCTGGTAATGCCTTTTAACCTATTATGGCGACGATTACGGATTAGGGGTGTTACATTTTTTTAGAATCAAAGCTATGGTTTAGTCGGTTCTAGGACTACCATAGTGTTTGTGAGTCTAGCCATACATGCCATATTTATGAACTACGATAGTGTGATGAATCCTGACATTGTAATGTGCTTTTATATAGCAAATAGATCTCGAAAGAGCCGTACCAGACAATGTTGAAAGCAATACACCTGTTCCTGCACAAGGGACAGTGCAAGCTGATTCTCGACTGACTACGAGAAGCCGTGATGGTGAGGCTAAACAAGTCTTCTACCAAATGATGAATGATTGGTTCACCCAATATATTAGATCCAATCCGGCTTTACAACAACCTCCACCCTCGGTTAATCCTTCTCAAGTTCCTGTTATGCCACCAGTGAATTTGGTTCAGTTAAGTAGACCACCAGTTGATAAGATTAGAAAATATGGGGCTGAAGAGTTCTGAGCTACAATGAGTGATGATGCTGAAAAAGCTGAATTCTGGTTAGAGGTCACGATAAGAGTGTTTGACGAATTGCCTTTGAGTCCTGAGGAATGTATAAAATGTGTTCTTTCCTTCTGAGAGATACGGCGTACCATTGGTGGAAGACTTTGACATCTGTGGTTTCGAGTGAACGGGTTACTTGGGATTTCTTCCAAGATGAATTCTGGAAGAAATATATCAGTCAGAGATTCATTGATCAGAAATGCAAAGAGTTTCTCGAACTTAAACAAGGACGTATGTTTGCCACAGAATACGAGTGAGAATTTGTAAGGTTAAGTCAGTATGCTTGCGAATGTGTATCTATAGAAGCAATAATGTGCAAAAAATTTGAGGATGGCTTAAACGAAGATATTCGTCTATTAGTCAGGATTTTGGAAATCAAAGAATTTGTAGTGCTTGTTGAACGAGCATGTAAAGCTGAACATCTCGGGAAAGAGAAAAGAAAAGCTAATTTTGAAGCTAGAGAGATATGAAAGAGATCATCGGGAAAATCATTTCAATCTGGATCAAAGAAGTTTAGAGATGGTAGTAGTCATTCAAAGACTAGTGTGGGACATACGAACAGAGATCGTGTTAGATTGCAATCAAATTTTGGAGCTCCAACTATGTCTGTTAATAGTGTTGATAGTGCAAAGAATAAAAAGCCTGAGTGTGATCAATGTGGAAGACGACATTATGGAGAATGCTGGGGAAAGAATAATAATCGAGCTTGTTACAGTTGTGGTTCACGAAATCATTTTATAAAAGATTGCCCAGATTTAGCTGAAAAAGATAATGTTCAGAATCTGAGACCAAGTGGCAATGCTTCTCGAGGTAGACCTTCCAGAAATACGGGAAATGTAAGCGGTAGTCAAAGAGGAACAAAAGATACAGCTATTAGATCTGAGGCTCGTGCACCTGCCAGAGCCTATGCTATTTGAGCTCGCGAGGAAGCTTCACCTCCAGATGTGATTACGGATACATTTACTCTTTATGATACTTCTATGATTGCTTTGATAGATCCTGGATCGACACACTCGTATATATGTATGACCTTAGTGAACAGTAAGACTTTGCCTGTAGAGTCTATTGAATTTGTAATTAGAGTTTCAAACCCCCTAGGCAGATGTGTTTTGGTTGATAAAGTCTGCAAGAATTGCCCGTTAATGTTTCGGGACACATGTTTTTCGGCTAATCTAATCCTATTACCTTTTGATGAATTTGATATAATTCTGGGTATGGATTGGTTAACTTTGCATGATGTTGTTGTGAACTACAAATAGAAAACTATTGATTTGAGATGCAAGAATGACGAAATAGTCAGAATTGAATCTAGTGATTTGAATGGATTGCCTGCTGTTATATCTTCGATAAAAGTTTTAAGTATCGTGAGAAAGGGTTGTGAAGCTTATTTTACATATGTGATTGATTCGAGAGTGTCAGAAAAGAAAGTTGAATCAGTCCCTATTGTGTGTGAGTTCCCTAATGTATATCCTGAAGAACTTCTGGGTTTACCTTCGATTAGAGAAGTAGAGTTTGACATTGAATTGGTACCTGGTACTACTCTGGTTTCAATAGCTCTGTATAGAATGGCTTCGATCGAACTGATAGAATTAAAGTCTCAGTTGCAAGAATTGATTCGAGAGTGTCAGAAAAGAAAGTTGAATCAGTGCTTATTGTGTATGAGTTCCCTGATGTATATCCTGAAGAACTTCTGGGTTTACCTCTGATTAGAGAAGTAGAGTTTGACATTGAATTGGTACCTGGTACTACTCCGGTTTCAATAGCTCTATATAGAATGGCTTCGACCGAACTGAAAGAATTAAAGTCTCAGTTGCAAGAATTGGCTGATAGAGGATTTGCTAGACCAAGTTTCTCACCATGGGGTGCTCCGATTCTATTCGTGAAAAAGAAAGACGGTATGATGAGAATGTGTATAGATTATCGTCAGTTAAACAAAGTGACTATCAAGAATAAGTACCCTCTGCCCCTAATTGATGATTTGTTTGATCAGTTGAAAGGAGCTGCTGTGTTTTCGAAAATAGATTTGAGATCAAGCTATTATCAGTTACGAGTGAAAGACTTAGACATTCTAAAAACTACTTTTCGAACAAGGTACGACCACTATGAATTCTTAGTTATGCCTTTCAGATTGACTAACGCACCTGCTATCTTTATGGATTTGATTAATAGAATTTTTAGACCGTATCTAGATCAATTTGTTGTTGTACTCATTGATGATATATTGATTTATTCACGTGATGAATCCAAACATGCCGAGCATCTGAGATTAGTGCTACAGATTCTGCGAGATAAACAATTGTATGCAAAATTTAGTAAATGTGAATTTTGGTTGCGAGAAGTTGGTTTTTTGGGTCATATTGTATCAGCCTCTGGTATCTGAGTTGATCCGACCAAAATTTTAGCTATTTTGGATTGGAAACCTCCAAGGAATGTCTCTAAAGTTCGCAGTTTTCTGGGACTTGCTGGTTATTATAGAATATTCGTAAAAGGCTTTTATATGATTGTGACTCCGTTGACAAAACTGTTTCAAAAAGATGTGAAATTTGAGTGGTCAGAAAAGTGTTAGAACAGTTTCAATCAGTTGAAAACTTTGTTGACTGAAGCTCCGGTTTTAGTACAACCCGAATCGAGTAAAGAATTTTTGATCTACAGTGATGCTTCGTTGATTGGTCTGGGATGTTTTTCAATGCAAGAAGGCAAAGTCATTGCTTATGCTTTGAGACAATTGAAGCCGCACGAAAAGAACTATCCAACACACGATCTTGAGTTAATTGCAATTGTGTTTGCTCTAAAAATTTGGCATCACTACCTGTTCAGTGAGAAATGTCACGTATATTCTGATCATAAGAGTTTGAAGTATTTGATGACCCAGAAAGATTTGAATCTGTGACAGAGAAGATGGCTTGAATTGCTAAAAGACTACAAACTTGTGATTGATTATCATCCAGAAAAAGCTAATGTTGTTACTGATGCCTTGAGTCAAAAATCGTTGGTTGCTTTACGTACAATGAATACTCATTTGGTTCTATCCGGTGATGGTTCAGTTTTAGCTTAATTGAAAGCAAGACCTTTGTTTTTACAACAGATTATTAAAGCTCAGAAGATTGATAATGAGATTTTAGCTAAACGAGCTCAGTGTGATGTAGAGCCTGATTCAGAATTTAGAGTTGACAAAGATGATTTTTTGAGATTCTGAGATCGAATTTGTGTTCTGAGAAATTCAGTGCTAATTCAGATGATTTTGAATGAAGCTCATAATAGTCGGTTATATGTGCATCCGGGTAGTACAAAAATGTATAATGATTTGAAACAGTGTTATTAATGGTCCGAAATGAAAAGAGATATCTCTGGCTTTGTTTCTAAATGTTTGATCTATCAGCAAGTTAAAGCTGAACATCAAGTGTCATCTGGGTTGTTACAACCAATTATGGTTCCGGAGTGGAAATGGGATCGAGTGACCATGGACTTTGTTTCAGGTTTTGTAACACCCAAGTATCCGTGTCCATTACTGGAGTAGGGTCACATAAACCTAAATACTTCAATCATGTGTCTTACGCTGCCTATCATTAACAAAACATTATCAAAGTCTTTGAATTATCAATTCCAACTTAAAATCACATCGAGCCATCACATTTAAACATAGCATATATATATATCATATTCAATGTTATCAATCCATGTATCTATCACATTCGATTATAAAACATTCACCTAAATATCACATTCGGCTATAATAATAATAACATCACACAACTAAACCTTTTCTATTCATTTGGTGATTTTTCTCCTCTTAACCGAATACATATACATAATATATTTCTCAATCATATCACAAATATGAACTTATAAGTCAAGTTAATTAACACTACGGGATTTATATCTAAATCATTATCAAAACCATACATAGGACTTTAGCCATATTCGCATGGCTTTATATACATTGCTATCAAACAGCAAAACCTCCCAAAATATTATCCTATACATGCCATAATGTCTACTATAGTTTCAAAAAAGGTACCAAAAAGGTTGTTAAAAGATACGATGACTTCGTGATGGTTCCAAGCTTTCCCTGACAAGATGATCTATACAAAACCAATAAATACCAAGTGAGTTATTAACTCAGTAAGTCCTAAGAAATTTAAATAATGTAATAATCAGATTAACTACAAAGTAAAATTTAATCCAATACTATTCGAATTCAACCATGATATCACAAGGAAATCTTATGTCACATACGTACCTTATGAAATTGGTATATACTTACCCAAATTCACTATGTACTCCTACACCAATTATTCACAAGTTTAAAATATCGTGGTAAATGTCATATACAGATTATTGACGTATATGTAAATGACATAAAATGTCCAATTATTTAAATAAAGCATAAATCAAACCGCTCCATCTATCAAACAAATCTTCAATCCATTTAGTATCATTTATCACTAATTTGTATCTTTGTTCAAATATATATATATATACTAGTTGAGTCGATTACTTATCTCTTCTTTCTTTCTTCCCAAGCATTATATAATTAATACATAAAATTAGAATCCAATCCTATATCTAGTGTCCATGCACATTTCCTTTCTCCCAATTTAATGTTTAAATAAATTTTCCTTTGCGCAAGTAGTGCCCCATAATCGATATCACACACTTAGTGCTCGATTTGAAAGTTCGCACACATAGTGCTCTTACTTATTCGCACACATAGTGCCATGTTTTCTCGCACACATAGTGCCGCACAGCCTTGCACACATAGTGCTGTATTTTCTTATCATAACTATCACATTATCATAGATAGATCAATATTTCCACACTCGATTCTCAAAAACTCATACATACTATGGTTTCTTATCCAACTTATTTTGTATCATTTACGTACAATGTTAAATGTAACTTAAATTACTTAAAGACTTACCCTTTTAGTCGGATGAACAACTCCGATCGGCTACTCAACCGCTTTCGCTTTCCCTTTTGTCAAATTTGGCTCCCTTTGATCTTGAGCTCCAACTCTAACTCCAACTAGGAAAAGCAGGTGTCGAATTGCCTTAGTGTAAATTTCCCTTTTTCTTTCCTTTTGTTTCGGTTTTGCAAGAAGAAGAAAATGAACACTCTCTTCCAATTTCTTCTTTTATTCATCTTATTATTATTAATTTATTTTATTTAAAATATTTTAATCATTTTTCAACATAATATTATAATTAATTTAAACTTAGTGAAGGGACATCATTACTTGGTCGGCCACTTAATGCATATTGGGCATTTTGACATGCAAACCCAAGCTTTCATACTTTGAAATTATTTGGTCCTTACATATTTACCTAACATATTTTCTAAGTTTCTCAACTAAGTCCTTTCAAGTTAAATTCACATTCATAAGACTAAATTAAAACATCAAATTTTCACGCATGCACTATCAAATTTTCATACTCGCTTTTGTGGTCCCGAAACCACATTACGACTAGGGTCAAATTAAGGCCGTCACAACTCTCCCCCACTTAAAAATTTTCGTCCTCGAAAATCTTACCAGCGAATAAATTCGGATAACGTTCTTTCATAGAGTCTTCTAGCTCCCAAGTAGCCTCTTTTACTCCATGTTTGACCCATAATACTTTTACTAAAGAAATTTTCTTATTCCGCATTTCTTTCACTTCCTGAGCTAAGATACGGATCGGTTCTTCTTCGTAGCTCAAATCCGATTGAATCTCAATTTCAGATGGACTAACCACATGTGAAGGATTAGATCTATACCGTCTAAGCATTGATACATGGAATACATTATGAATCTTTGCGAGTTCATGTGGCAGAACCAATCTATAAGCAAAAAGAGTCTTCTATCTCCCAAGTAGCCTCTTCTACTCCATGTTTGACCCATAATAATTTTACTAAAGAAATCTTCTTATTCCGCATGTCTTTCACTTCCTGAGCTAAGATACGGATCGGTTCTTCTTCATAGCTAAAATTCGATTGAATCTCAATTTCAGATGGACTAACCACATGTGAAGGATCAGATCTATACCATCTAAGCATCAATACATGGAATACATTATGAATCTTTGCGAGTTCATGTGGCCGAACCAATCTATAAGCAACCGGCCCTATCCGTTCTGCTATCTCGTATGGTCCAATAAATCTTGGGCTCAATTTGCCCTTACGGCCAAATTGGAGCATTTTTTTCCAGGGTGAGACCTTCAAAAATACTTTATCACCAATTTGATACTCAATATCTCTGCGTTTCAAATCTGCATATGATTTTTGACGATCCGATGCTGCTGTCAAACTATCACTAATCACTTTCACTTTTTCTTCAGCTTCTCTGATCAAATCAACCCCGTATATCTTATTTTTACTGAGTTCAGTCCAATACAATGGTGTGCGGCATTTACGACCGTATAAAGCCTCGTACGGTACCATATTGATACTTGATTGGAAGCTATTGTTATATGCGAATTCAATCAAAGGTAAATATTGTTCCCACGAACCACTGAACTCGAGAATGCAACATCTCAACATATCTTCGAGTATCTGAATAACTCGTTCAGATTGGCCATCTTTCTGGGGATGGAAAGCAGTGCTAAAATGTAACTTAGTACCCAACGCTTCATGCAATTTTCTCCAGAATTGGGATGTAAATCTGGGGTCTCTATCAGAAACGATAGAAGTAGGTACTCCATGTAGTCGAACAATTTGAGAAACATATAATTCTGCCAATCTATCAAGTGAAAAATCCGTACGAACAGGGATAAAATGAGCGGACTTTGTCAATCTATCAACAATAACCCAGATTGAGTCCTTCTTGCTCTACGTCAATGGTAAACCAAACACAAAGTCCATCGTTCGATCCCATTTCCACTCAGGTATCATGATCGGCTGTAGTAATCCCGAAGGCACCTGATGCTCCGCTTTCACTTGTTGACATATCAAACATTTAGAAACAAAGTCAGAAATGTCTCTTTTCATACCATGCCACCAATATTGTCTTTTTAGATCGTTGTACATTTTTGTACTACCAGGATGGACCGACATTCGGCTACAATGGGCCTCACTCAAAATCATCGAAGTAAGTTCTGAATTTCTCGGAACACATAGTCGACCTTTGAATCTTAAACAATCATTGTCATCAATTTGAAACTCTGAACCCGTATTAGAATCGCATTGATCTCGTTTAGCAACCAATTCGTCATCAATTTTATGTGCTTCATAAATTTACCGTATTAACATTGGTTCTGCTTTTAATTTCACTACTAGCACATCATCAGCGGAGATAGACAGATGTACATTCATTGCTCGAAGAGCAAATAGAGATTTTTGACTTAGGGCATCAGCCACCACGTTTGCCTTACCTGGATGATAATCAATGACAATTTCATAATCCTTTAATAATTCAAGCCATCGTCGTTGTCTTAGATTCAAGTCTCTCTGAGTCATTAAATATTTTAGGCTTTTATGATCAGTATAAACATGACATTTCTCTCCAAACAGGTAATGACGCCAAATTTTAAGAGCAAACACAATCGCAGCTACCTCGATATCATGAGTTGGATAATTTTTCTCGTAAGGCTTTAGTTGTCTCGAAGCATACGCAACAACTCTACCCTCCTGCATCAACACACAACCCAAACCGTTCAAAGAGGCGTCACTATAGACTACGAACTCTTTACCAGACTCTGGCTGAACTAACATTGGAGCCTCTATCAAAAGGGTCTTTAGCTGGTCGAAACTTGTCTGACACTTCTCTGACCACTCAAACTTGACATCTTTCCGGAGTGGTTCGTCAACGGTGTTGCGATCATCGAGTAACCTTTAACGAATCGTCGATAGTACCCAGCGAGTCCCAGAAAGCTCCAAACTTCAGAAACATTCCTCGGAGGTTTCCAATCAAGAATAGCTGAAATTTTGTTCGGATCAACTCTAATACCCGAAACGGATACAACATGCCCCAGAAAGCTGACTTCCCTTAACCAGAATTCACATTTACTGAATTTTGCATACAACTGATTATCTTGCAAAATCTGAAGTACTAACCTCAAGTGTTCGGCATGCTCGGACTCGTTGTAAGAATAAATCAGAATATCATCTATGAACACCACCATAAATCGATCTAAATACTGTCTAAATACCCGATTCATTAGATCCATGAAAATCGCTGGGGCATTAGTGAGCCCAAACAGCATCACTAAAAACTCATAGTGTCCATATCTCGTTCTGAAAGCAGTCTTAGGAACGTTAGAATCTCTAACTCGTAACTGATAATAGCCAGATCGTAAATCAATCTTCGAAAACACGGAAGCTCCTTTCAACTGGTCAAATAAGTCATTTATCTGCGGCAATGGATATTTATTCTTTATCGTCACTTTATTGAGCTGACGATAATCAATACACATTCGCATTGTTCCGTCTTTCTTTTTCACGAATAGTACTGGTGCACCCCAGGGTGAAAAGCTGGGTCACGTAAAACCTCTGTCGGTCAACTCTTGCAATTGAGCTTTCAATTCTTTTAACTCAGTCGGTGCCATACGATACGAAGCAATCGAAATCGGTGTAGTACCTGAGACCAATTTTATGCCAAACTCTACTTCTCTAACAGGTGGCAATCCCGGTAATTCCTCAGGAACCACTTCTGGGTACTCACAAACTACACGCACAGTCTCGAGCTCTCGTTTCGATACCTTGCTATCCAAAACATATGCAAGATAAGCTTCATAACCTTTTCTCACATATTTCTGAGCTAACACAGAAGATATCACTGCCGGCAACCCACTCAGATCACTAGACTCAACTCGAATCATTTCACCACTCGAACATTACAAGTCTATAGTCTTTCGCTTGCAATTTACCACAGCGTCATGTTCGATTAACCAGTCCATTCCGAGAATAATATCGAATTCATCGAAGGGTAACAGCATCAGATCCGCCGGAAAACAGAAATCTTTAATTATCAATGAACATCTCTTGCATACCTTATCAACTAACACATACCGACCTAAAGGGTTTGACACTCGTATCACCAACTCAGTAGACTCAACAGGTAGAGTCTTACTGGATGCTAATGTTTCACATACGTAAGAATGAGTCAAACTAGGATCAATTAAAGCAAGCACACTAGTACTATAGAGAGTGAATGTACCAATGATAACATCAGGGGAGGATGCCTCCTCTCGTGCACGGATGGCATAAACTCTGGCGGGGGAACGAGTCTCAGATCGAACAGCCCCATGTCAGAAGTCCCTCTCTGATTACCATTCCTGCCTCCAGTATTTCTTGGTGGTCTACCTCTAGTTGTTGCACCACTCGATCTCGTACCTTGCACTTTATTTTTCTCATCAGGTTCCGTGCAATCTCAAACGTAATGATCCCGCGAACCGCATCTATAACAGGTTCTGTTAATAGACTTACCCCAACATTCACCTACATGACATCTTCCACACTGTGGACATTCAGGTTTTTCTTGCCAATTGTTGCCAACACTAGCAACAGAAGCAGCTCGAGAGTCCGTTGATGGTCGCTCCTTAATAGAAATTCCTATAGTCGTCTTTGATCTATTATATTAGTATTGTCTTTGAACTTCTTTGCAGTCGAGATAAAAATTTTATCCGCCGATCTTTTACGAAAGTCTCTAGTTTCAGATTCAGCTTTCTTTTTCTCCTTTCCAAGCTCTTCAGCCTTGCAAGCTCGTTCAACCAGTGTTACGAATTCTTTTATTTTTAGAATACCCACCAGTAGCTTTAAATCTTCATTCAATCCCTCTTCAAATCTTTTACACATGGCAACTTCATCAGCTACACACTCCCGAGCATATCGACTGAGCCTTACAAACCCACGTTCATATTCGGATATTGTCAAACGGCCTTGTTTAAGCTCCAAAAATTCTTTGTGCTTTTGATCAATGAATCGTTGACTGATATACTTTTTACGAAACTCCGTCTGAAAGAAGTCCCAAGTAACTTGTTCCTTCGAACCAATTGAAATCAAGGTTCTCCACCAATAGTAGGCCGAATCTCGTAATAAGGATATGGCACACTTTAGACACTCATCGGGTGTGCAAGATAGCTCATCAAAAACACGGATGGTATTATCAAGCCAAAACTCAGCACTTTCAGCGTCATCAGTAGCTGTGGCTCGACTTTCCTCGGCCCCGCGCTTTCTAATCAAATCAACAGGAGGTTTACTCAACCTCAAAGGATCAATAGTTGCTGGTATTATAGGTACCAGAGGAGGATTATTTAAATTCGAGAATTGTTGAGCAGCCGGGTTTGTTCGGGCATATTGTGCAACCCACTCATTCATCATGGTAAAGAAGGCTTGCTTATCCCCATCATCTTGATTACTCGCAGATGGTTGAGGTTCAACAGGCACTGTCCCTTGTGTGGGAGCAGGCGCTACACTCTCAACGTCATCCGCTAAGGCTCTCTCCGGAGTGGATTCCATTTACTAATCAAAACAACAATTTCAACCGTCAGAAGTCATCACACTATCATATACTAGCATTATGGCATGTATAGCTAGACTCACACGTGCTACGATAGTCCTAGGATCGACTAAACTGTAGCTCTGATACCAATAAAAATGTAACACCCGAGTATCCGAGTCCATTATTGGAGTAGGGTCACACAAACCTAAATACTTCAATCATGTGTCTTACGCTGCCTATCATTAACAAAACACTATTAAAGTCTTTGAATTATCAATTACAACTTAAAATCACATCGAGCCATCACATTTAAACATAGCATATATATATATCATATTCAATGTTATCAATCCATGTATCTATCACATTCGATTATAAAACATTCACCTAAATATCACATTCGGCTATAATAATAATAACATCACACAACTAAACCTTTTCTATTCATTTGGTGATTTTTCTCCTCTTAACCGAATACATATACATAATATATTTCTCAATCATATCACAAATATGAACTTATAAGTCAAGTTAATTAACACTACGGGATTTATATATAAATCATTATCAAAACCATACATAGGACTTTAGCCATATTCGCATGGCTTTATATACATTGCTATCAAACAAAGAAAACCTCCCAAAATATTATCCTATACATGCCATAATGTCTACTATAGTTTCAAAAAGGTACCAAAAGGTTGTTAAAAGATACGATGACTTCGTGATGGTTCCAAGCTTTCCCTGACAAGATGATCTATACAAAACCAATAAATACCAAGTGAGTTATTAACTCAGTAAGTCCTAAGAAATTTAAATAATGTAATAATCAGATTAACTACAAAGTAAAATTTAATCCAATACTATTCGAATTCAACCATGATATCACAAGGAAATCTTATGTCACATGCGTACCTTATGAAATTGGTATATACTTACCCAAATTCACTATGTACTCCTACACCAATTATTCACAAGTTTAAAATATCGTGGTAAATGTCATATACAGATTATTGACGTATATGTAAATGACATAAAATGTCCAATTATTTAAATAAAGCATAAATCAAACCGCTCCATCTATCAAACAAATCTTCAATCCATTTAGTATCATTTATCACTAATTTGTATCTTTGTTCAAATATATATATATATATACTAGTTGAGTCGATTACTTATCTCTTCTTTCTTTCTTCCCAAGCATTATATAATTAATACATAAAATTAGAATCCAATCCTATATCTAGTGTCCATGCACATTTCCTTTCTCCCAATTTAATGTTTAAATAAATTTTCCTTTGCGCAAGTAGTGCCCCATAATCGATATCACACACTTAGTGCTCGATTTGAAAGTTCGCACACATAGTGCTCTTACTTATTCGCACACATAGTGCCATGTTTTCTCGCACACATAGTGCCACACAGCCTTGCACACATAGTGCTGTATTTTCTTATCATAACTATCACATTATCATAGATAGATCAATATTTCCACACTCGATTCTCAAAAACTCATACATACTATGGTTTCTTATCCAACTTATTTTGTATCATTTACGTACAATGTTAAATGTAACTTAAATTACTTAAAGACTTACCTTTTTAGTGGGATGAACAACTCTGATCGGCTACTCAACTGCTTTCGCTTTCCCTTTTGCCGAATTTGTCTCCCTTTGATCTTAAGCTCCAACTCCAACTCCAACTAGCAAAAGAAGGTGCCGAATTGCCTTAGTGTAAATTTCCCTTTTTCTTTCCTTTTGTTTCGGTTTTGCAAGAAGAAGAAGATGAACACTCTCTTCCAATTTCTTCTTTTATTCGTCTTATTATTATTAATTCATTTTATTTAGAATATTTTAATCATTTGTCAACATAATATTATAATTAATTTAAACTTAGTGGAGGGACATCATTACTTGGCCGGCCACTTAATGCATATTGGGCATTTTGATATGCAAACCCCAGCTTTCGTACTTTGAAATTATTGGGTCCTTACATATTTACCTAACATATTTTCTAAGTTTCTCAACTAAGTCCTTTCAAGTGAAATTCACATTCATAAGACTAAATTAAAACATCAAATTTTCACACATGCACTATCACACATAGAAGATATGCAAATAAAATTTTAAATAAGTTTTATGACTCGATTTTGTGGTCCCAAAACCACATTCCGACTAGGGTCAAATTAAGGCTGTCATAACTCTCCCCCGTCTCCGAGAAAGAATGATGCAATTTGGGTTGTAGTTTATAGTTTAACGAAATCAGCTCATTTTATTCTGATTCAGTCTGATTACTCACTTGATAAGTTAGCTGAATTATACATTTCTAATATCGTGAGATTGCATGGTGTACCATCATCTATTATATCAGACAGAGATCCGAGATTCACATCACGATTTTGAAAGAAATTGCAAGATGCTCTGGGTACTAAATTGCACTTTAGTACTGCTTTTCATCTGTAAACGGACGGTCAATCTGAGCGAATTATTCAGATACCCGAGGATATGTTAAGATGTTGCATTCTTGAGTTTGAAAGTATGTGGAAACAATATCTACCTTTAATTGAATTCGCTTATAATAACAGTTTTCAGTCGAGTATTAAAATGACACCTTAGAAGCTTTATATGGTCGGAAATGCTGTACACCTTTGTATTGGACGGAGCTCAGCGAAAATAAGATTCATGGGGTTGATTTGATAAAAGAAACTGAGCAGAAAGTTAAAGTGATCCGAGATAGTTTGAAAGCAGCTTTCGATCGTCAGAAATCTTATGCGAATTTGAAAAAGAAAAGATATTGAATTTGAGATCAGTGACAAAGTGTTTTTAAAGGTATCTTCGTGGAAGAAAGTGCTTCGGTTTGATAGAAAAGGCAAACTAAGTCCGAAGTTCATCGGGCCGTATGAGATTATCAAGCGTATTGGGTTGATAGCTTATAGATTGTTGTTGCCACCAGAGTTAGAAAAGATTCATAATGTGTTTCACGTGTAAATGCTTCGATGATACAGATTCAATCATTCGCATGTGATTCCTTCGTCTGAAATAGAGATTCAGTCTTATATGACTTACAAAGAAAAGCTGATCTGTATTTTAGCTTAAGAGGTTAAAGAAATGCGAAATAAGAAAATTATGTTAGTTAAAGTGATGTGGCATCGACACGGTATCGAAGAGGCCACGTGGTAGCCTAAAGATGTTATGAGACAACAATATCCAAATTTGTTCAATGATAAGATTTTCAAGGACGAAAATCCCTAAGGGGGAGAATTGTAATAGTCCGATTTAGACCTTAGTTAGAATAGTGGTTTCGAGATCACATGTACGAGTCAAAAAAATATTTAAATATTATTCTCCGTGTTCATGATGTGTGAATTAGCACATGTGAAGGTTTCGTTTGAAAATTTAATCGTTTGTGTATTTAATTTTGAAAAAGGACATAACCGCGTAAAATGTAAAAGCTTTCTGCTAGATGCTAAAAGTGCCTATTTGACTTCACTTTATAATTGAGAGGTTCTTATGTGGATATTATGCCATTCACTTTGATAATGGACATAAATGACCTTATTATATGTGTTTTTTTATGGTTTATTAAAAGGGTATTAAGGTTATTAACATATTAAACATATGATAAATAAAACATAACATAAAATAAAGCCATTGTCAACTTGTTTTACCAAAAAATCAAAGGAAAAATAAAAGATAAAAGCTTGCTAGGGTTCGGCTATGGTTTGGCTTGATTAAGGTATGAGTTTTGTTCGGTTTTTCATAATTTCTACATTTTTGTAATCGTTGCTTTGTATATTATTGAACTGATGCCTCAATTTCTGATTTTGTTGATAAATTTGAAATGTGCCATGGATGGATTCATGAGATTTTTGATGTTATATGTTGAAATATGAAAGCTTGATGTTGGATTTATATGTGTTGTCTTTATATATGTTGTCTTTGAATTTTTTATGAAATTGAGTAATTTGGGGTAAATTGTAAAAATGTCATTTTGAGGGACTAAAATGTGAAATAAATGAAATGTATGGACTTGTATGAGAGCTAGAAAAATTCAGCTAAGCTTGTGTACAAGCAAATTTTGTGTATTTTGTGATTTTGTGAATTAGGAACTAAAGTGTCGAAATGTGAAAATGTGAGGACTTGTTTGCAAAATGCCCTAATTGTGTGTGAATGGATTGGGTTGAATGATTTAGTGAATAAAAGGTTTAATTTTGAACACATATAGATCAAGAAAAGAGGAATTCAGACTTAAATCGAGGGAAGTCGAAGATTATAGAGTAGACGATCAAAGTCAACAATTCAAAGTACGAGGTAAGTTCTTACGTAAAACATGATATTATAAGTATATTTTGCTGTTTGATTATTCATATATTATATATATATATTTGGTTGGATGAATACGATGATAAACCAATGGTATTCAGCACTAAGTGTGCGATTTAAATTAGCTTCGGCTATATGAGGCACTAAGTGTGCGATACCGAATTGGTTTCGGTTAATTGAGATGGCACTAAGTGTGCGGAATTGCTAAAGCTTCGGTTAATATTTAAAACACTAAGTGTGCAGATGTTTAAAGCATTGGTGATCTTTAGAAAGTCTTAAAATATTCAAACAAGAAGGTGAGAGTGAAAAGGAATGAATACGAGAATGTTCAGGTAAGTATAATATCTATGTGGTTGATGGTAAAATGCATAAAAAGTTTATTGAATTGGTATAAACATAAGGTTGGTGTCGGAATGGACTTGATGGATGAGTTGAGAATTTATAAGTACTTATGTGTTGATGTTTCATATTTTATATATTGTTGATATTTTTGGTACGAGCTTGCTAAGCTTTTGAAAGCTTACTTTGTGTGTGTTTGCATTGTTTTTAGATATCGAAGGTACTGTGAGCTTGGGGATCGTCAAGGATCATCACCACACTATCGAATCTCATTTTGGTATTTTTCAAAATGTATATTTTATAGTATGGCATGTATAGACTAGTAATTGTGGGATTATGTTTTGTGATGTATATATTTAGCCATATGATTTGGCTAGCTTATGTTTGAAACTATAGTTTGATAATAGTATATGATATGTGTTGATAATATGCAATTGTAGTATGTTTTATTTGGTAAAAAGAAATGGTCTATGTTGGTAAGTTTTGGAAAGTTTTAGTAGAGATTGAATGATGTATGGAAAGAAATGTTTTGATATGATCTTACCTTATGTTTGGCATGTATTGGTAAGGTTCATGATTATGTAAATGGTTGAAAATGTTATGGTATAAATGATGTGTGTTTTGGCATAAAAATTTGCTGTATTGGTTGTGTATATAGGCTTGTTTCTTTGCTTGTAGGCTGACCTAAATTGGGGTGGCAATTTGGCTATTCAAATGTCCTATTTTTGTCCACACGTGCAGAGACACGGGTGTGTGTCTCAGCCATGTGCGATACACAGCTATGTTGCACGGTCGTGTATCCCTTGGGGTACCCTACAATTGTAAGTCAGGCTAAAGCATGGCCAAGGCACACGGGCGTGTGGTTAGCCATGTGGCCCGAGTCAGGCTCAACCACGGCCAAGGCACACAGGCGTATCTTGTAGCCGTGTGATCAAGTCAGTATGTATGCCCTGTTTTGCCATGGCTTAGACACACAGGTGTGTCTAAGGCCGTGTGAGGCACACGGCCTGTTCACACGGACGTGTGACCTTTTAAAAGTTGAAAATTTTTCTAAGTTCTGAAACTTCCTGATGTTATCGAATTAGTTTTGAATGTATGATTTAGACCTCGTATGACTGTTTAAAGTTTGTGTTAAATATGTATAATCTATATTTTGTTGAGTTGAGATAATTTTTGTTCTGTGGTTGTTCAAATCTGAGTTGTGAGTCCGGTAATGCCTCTTAACCTATTCCGGCGACAGTTACGGGTTAGGGGTGTTACAGTTAGTGTTCCTCAAGCCCGTACTCAACACAATTTGGGGTACAAGGATAGTGGAGAAGGTTGCTCAGTTGAAAGATAGGATCAACTTGAATCTGTCTCGCACAAAGCACATATACTTTCAGTAAAATTTTATTGCTATAAATATTATAAAATAGCTCGATTTTGAATATTTTTTAAACTTCCACTATAACTGTAAATCGTTTTCTTAACCGGATTTTTTCAACATGATGATGGTGGGGGTTTAAGTCTACATGATGATAATGGTGGTAGTGGTAGTGAAAGTGTTGGTCCTAGTGCCAGTGCTAATTTTAGTGGTGGTGATAAGAGTAAAAGTAGGTCATTTAGTTCATATGGAAGATAATTTGGGTTTGGTACCACTTTTGGTCATTTCCGTAATAGGTCAAAATTTGAAGGAAATGTGTCTGCTGAACTGAGGAGAGATATAATTTAACGAAGAGATCAATCTAAAGGATATGGAAAAAAAACATACTTCTAAAGGCTATTCATCTCATAGAAGATTAAGTTCTAGTGGAATTGGGTATAGTGATTCATCCACAAGTACTCAAGGTGCTAATTACCCATTGCAGCAATCTCTATTTTCTCAACCTCATCATGGTTATTTTTAGCCATATGGTTACTATCCATCATTCCTTACTTATGGTATACCTTATTCACCTCAAATGTATCACCTATATGCACCTTATATATATCCTCAATCTCAAGTATACATGCCTCCTCCTTCTCAGGTGTATCAAGATCAATGAGGAAATGCTAGTTTTTATGGGTATACTTTTGGATGAAGACCACAAAAACCTGGTCAAGGTAGCTCTCACAGTGAGTGTGAAAAATTTGATCCCACTCGTTATTCCACAATGTGGTGAATGTAACACCTCTTACCTGTGTCCAATGTCGGGACAGGATACGAGGCATTACCAAACTTAAACACAAGTAAACATACGAAACTGGGCCATAAAATTTTGTTCAAATAAAATTCATTCATACATAGACAAATTGTCCCTTATATGGGCCTACGAAGCCCAAAACATACATCGGAAGTAGTTCGAAACTAAATTGAGAACTTTAGAAAACTTTGGGAAAACTTAGAAAAATTTTCATGAACAGGGTCACACGCCCGTGTGGGTAGACTGTATGGTCACACACACTCGTATGGCTTGGGACACGCCCGTGTAACTCTCTGTTTATGACATCATCATACAATTAGGGTCACATGGCTAAGTCACACACCCATAAGGTAGACTGTGTGTCACACACAGTCTAAACAGATGCCCCTGTGCCTATCCGTGTGGACAACTTTGAGGCTATTTTCCAAGCCTTTTGTCACCCTCGATAACACATGCACACTTACACATCTCTATGACATAAATGAGCACTTACACATTCATAAATATGGCTCATACATAACAACATACTATCAATTTATACTTACTTAAGACTTCATGTTTTATTTAAACCAAGCTTACCAAATCACTTGCAATATGAAACATCAATCTAATTCTATTTTATACATTCATGCCTCAGTTGTTATTATGTCATTTACTCACATTACCATTATCAGGCATCCATGATCATATTCACAATTCATCTATGCCAAATGAATTTAACCACAACATGAGTGACCATAGCACATGTATGCATGTATGAATAGGATTACATCCCCATAACTAATATGGGCCATATCTCATGGCCATATACAAAATGAATCATCAAATCATTATAAGCCAACACATTTGGCTACATAAATATGACATATAACAAAAAGACCAAGTCTCTATACATAATAATATAACATTGCATTATTTACACACAAACATACGAATGGGTAGATTTCTGATCAATCAAAGCGACAACATGAGTATTATAGAGAGAAAAAGTACTCGTAATCACATCAGGAGATTAAGCCTCTTCGCAAGCGTGAATGGCATAAGTCCTCTTAGGTGCCCTACCCTTGAGTCTCACAGTTGGATCCCTCAGTGCACTCTTAGTACTTGTTCTATTTCCTGGATTTCTCTGTGGTCTCCCTCTAGAAGTAGCATTGCCCGATCTTGCATTCTGAAATCTCTCTTTTTCAACCATCTTGGGGCAATCTCCAATGAAATGATCCTGGGAACCACACTTAAAACAAGTCCCATCATTAGCTCGGCACTCGCCGAGGTGACGTCTACAACAATGTGAGCACTCCGGTCTATTCGGTCGGGCATTACCAACACTAGCAATTGAAGTAGTCTAAGCTTTTGAAACCGAGTACTACTTACCCTTATTTCTATTTGAGTACCCAACTGAAGCACTCGATCGAGTATTATACTCCCTTGGTTTCTTATATGAGGACTGCAGTGACTTACTCATCTGTCTCTTCTTTGAATCTCAATACTCAAATTCAGCTTTTCTTTTCTCTTTAGCCAATTCCTCGGCCTTGCAAGCTCTCTCAGCCAATACAATAAACTCTTTTAATTCCAGGATGCCAACCAGCAATAGGATGTCTTCATTTAATCCATCCTCAAACCTCTTACACATGATGGCCTCAGTCGATACACACTCCCGAGCGTACTTGCTAAGTCTCACAACATCACGCTCATATTCCGTAACAGACATTTGGCCTTGTTTTAACTCAAGAAATTCCTTTCACTTCTGATCGATAAACCTCTGACTCATGTACTTCTTATGAAACTCCTCTTGGAAAAATTCCCAATTAACTCTCTCTTTTGGTGCAACCGACACAAGGGTGTTCCACCACTGACAAGCCGAGTCTCTTAAGAGTGATACTACACACTTCATGCATTCCTCAGGTGTGCACGATAACTCATCAAATATCCTGATGGTATTCTTGAGCCAAAACTACACCCTTTCGGGATCATCATCTATACTAGCTCGAAACTCTTAAGCTCCTTCCTTTCGAATTTTATCCACTGGAGGTCTATTCAGCCTCATAAAATCCATACCTTGAGGTGCTACAGGAACATGTTTAGGAATAGGTGGGGGTTAAGCATTCAGGTTTGTTCGAACGAACTCCATATACCAGGCATTCATTGTAATATCCTGAATTAGGGCTTAATCGAAATAATGGTTTCGTGACCACAAATCCGAGATAGAAATAATTATTTTATAATTATTTTGATTACTATGATATGATTGCATGATTGTGTGAAATTTTCGTGATGAAATTCTATGCCTAAAGTGCTTAAATTGAAAGTAGGGACTAAATCGAATAAGTTGCAAAACTTGTATTCTAGAAGTTTTTAGTATGAAATTGTTTTGGAATATTAATGACGAGGTATTAAATTGCAATTTGACCAATTTTAAGTTCATGGACAAAATTAGACCATGGAAGGAATTTTTGGAAAGTTTAGTAGTAAGGGTATTTTGGTCATTTAGTTATTAAAATGAATTAAAAACAAAATTAAAATCCAATTTTTGTCCATCTTCTTCATTAGGCCGAAATTTCAAGGGTTCGCCATAGTTAGGGTTTGTTTCAAGCTTCCAAGCTCTATAGTAAGTGATTCCAAGCCCCGTTTTTAATGTTCTTTACGTTTTTAGAATCCCGGTAGCTCGATTAAGCTTATGTTAGCAATAATTCAACCTAGGGTTTATATTTGGAAAACTACCCATAGGTGAAATTTGTGTATTTTGATGTTTTATGATAGAATATAGGGTTTTAAATTATGTTAGACAACTTGTGCTACTCGGTTTTGAGTGAAAACGAGTAAAAGGGCTTAATCGGTAAAAATACTTAATAGTCACAAGTATATGTTAGAGTAAGAATTTGATGTTGCCATAGAAGGGAAAAATGATCAGCATGTTATAAAACATAAGAATAAGGAATAAAGTTTAATTCCCGAGCCTAGGGGCAAAAGTGTAATTATGCAAAAGTTTAGGGGCAAAAGTGTAATTTTCCCAAAGTTCATATTAAATGATGTTTTGATGAATGTATGTATTAAATAAGATTAATTTGGCATTATAGATCAAGAGAAACGAGATTCAAGTCGCGATCGAGGAAAAGAAAAGATTGTGGACTAAATTGCAAAATCTTTATATTTTGGTACCAAGGTAAGTTCATGTGTAAATAATGTAGCATAATTGTTATTTTTAAGTTATTGATGTTAATTATATGATATGCTGATTTTTATTATGAAATATATGCTTTGTGGTTATTTTGAATAAAATGCAAATTATGTGTATTAATTGTTAAATATAAAGTACTACCGAGTATTGGTTTTGGTATTTTACTAAGATGGCAAGGATATGTGTTCGAGGAAAATCCCGTTTGAACCTTAGGAATAGATTAGGATACAAGTGACATGTCACTAGGATGGTTGAGCATCCGAACTCGTTGAGTTGAGTCCGAGTTCACTTATAGATGCGAATGTCCGAACTCGTTGAGTTGAGTCCGAGTTCACTTATGGATGCGAACGCCCGAGCTTGTTGAGTTGAGTTCGAGTTCACTTAGGGGCGGGTTACATGATTTCTTGATTACATATGAGGCACTTATGTGCAAATTATCCGTGTATCCGAGTTGTATTCGATGTGTTCAACGGTGAAATTTCTAGTGAAATGGAAGAACACTTAAGATGCAAGCGACGTTTTGGTAAGTGTTGTGAAATGGACACTTTGGACAGGTATGTTCTTAACCTTCGGGTTGAAAATAGATACAACAACGATAAGGTGGTAAGATGATGAATGATGTTTAGAAATGTGATATATGTTTTGGTGATACCATGATAAAGTTGTTTGGTATATTTGTATTGTTATGTTACTTGTTATTTACATATGAACTTACTAAGCATTTATGCTTACTCCCTCCTCTTTATTTACTGTAGTTTTGAACAAGCCAGCTCGGGAATTGGGATGGGTCGAAGGTTCGTTCACACTATCTAAAGGACTTTCATCTGGGTAAATGGCTTGTAAAACTTAAGTATGGCATGTATAGCAATATACCTATTTTGTGTAAATAATTTTATGATATGGCCATGTTTGGTTGAGAAAATGTTTGATATTGATAAGTCATGGTGATGGCTAATTTAGATCATGTTTGATATTATGGAAGTTTAATAGGTTATCTAGTTCATAAAAATTCATGGAAAGATGAAACTTGCATTAAAATAGAATATTGCTGCAGCAATGACATAAATTTGAAAAATCACTAAAAATAGTATAAATGGAACTAAATGATGATTAAGTTATGAAATTGAAGCATAATGAGTCTATTTTCATGTGGATTGAACAAAACAGGCATATAAATTATATTTTATGAGATATTTGAAACCTTGTGAAATAGGAGTAGAGTGATTTCTGGATCCCCTATTCTGACTTTAAAAATTCATAATAAATTTTCAAAAATTAATTATAAGTTTTTCTTTATATTTACAGATGCATTATTGAGTCTAGTTTTAATAGAAACAAACCTCATAGTCATTGAAACTCTGTATAGAGAGATATCTGATTCGTAATACATAGAGGTTAGAGAAGTCGAATCCTGAAATAGGGGAGACTTTAACTAATAAACTGTACTAATTGGCCCAACCAAAAATTATAGAAAAAAATTAGTAAATAGATATATGAGTCTAGATTTAGGGAAAATTTACAGATCTTTATTTTGAATTTAGTAACTCGAGATATGATTTTTCTTGTAACTGTGACTCGGGTAGCTAGAAAGCTGTGAATGTAGAAACAAATGATTTGAAGTTCTTAATTTGATAAATTATGTTCGGTAACCCCTCAAGCTCGACTCCATCGATGGTTTCGGGCGTGGGGGCGTTACATTTGGTGGTATCAGAGCAGGTTTAGTCGGTTCTCGGACTACGTGTTGTATGTACGGATTTTGCTATACATGCCATATGTATGAATTGTGATAGTGTGACGACTTCTTACCTTTCTAAATGATTTTTATATAGTAAATGGATCCCGATCCAGCTGTGGCAGATGAAGTAGAGAGTAATGCACCAGCTCCGGCTAAAGGGCAGCGCGATCGAAAACCCACCTCCTCATTGTTGGTTAGGGAGGAGGAGAAAGGGATCGGAAGCCTTTCTCCAAATGATGAGTGCATGGTACACTGAGTTCGTTCGTACGAACCCAAATGTATGACCTCCCCCACCTCCCCCAATTCCTCAACCTATGCCTCTGATGCCTCAGGGAGTGGATATGATAAAATTTCACAGAACCGCCATTGACAAAATTCGTAAACAAGGGGCTGAAGAATTTGGAGCAAATATTGATAATGATGCAGAGAAAGCAGAGTTCTGGCTTGAAAATTCTATCCGGGTATTTGATGAATTATCTTGTACACCTGAAGATTGTTTGAAATATGCTACATCTTTGTTGAGAGATTCAGCCTATAATTGGTGGAAGACTTTGATTTCGGTGGTACCGAAAGAGAGGGTAACCTAGGAATTCTTTCAAGAAGAGTTTCGGAAGAAATATATTAGTGAAAGATTTATTGATCAGAAATGTAAAGAGTTTCTTGAGCTGAAGCAAGTTAATTGACAGTCTCAGAATATGAAAGAGAGTTTGTTCGATTGAGTAAGTATGCCAGGGAATATGTTCCTACAGAAGCCAAGATGTGCCGACGATTTGAAGACGGGCTTAACGAAGACATTAAGGTATTTGTTGGGATCCTTGTACTAAAAGAAATGGTGGTACTTGTCGATCGAGCTTGCAAGGCGGAAGAATTACTGAAGGAAAAGAAAAAGGTAGAATCTGAAACACGAAATTGGAAGAAAAGACCAATGAGTAATGCACCCTCACAAAGAAACCGGAAAGTCAAGAAATATGAATCCTCGTTCCCAAGTTTCATTTGGGCAATCATATGGAAATTTTAAGAAGCGAAATGTGGGTCCTAAATCTCGGACTACTTCATGGCTAGTGTGGAAATACGAGATTTGTTAAACCCGAGTGCCGGTGTGGTAGAAATCATTTTGGTCCGTGCAGAGCAAATGAATCTCCGGATCATTTTATTAGAGACTGTCCAGAGAGAGCTGAGAAAGAAAAAATTCAGAATGTAAAAGCTAGTGGTGCAGACTCGAGGGGAAGGTATCCGAGAAAAGCTGGAAGTGAAACAAGCAGTAAGAATGTAGCCAAAGATGTAGCAGTTAGATCTGAAGGAAGAGCTCCGGCTAGAACTTATGTTATTAAAGCGCGTGAAGATGCTTCCTCACCCGATGTGATTACCGGTACATTTTCTCTTTATGATACTAATGTTATTGCTTTGATTGATCCCGGTTCTACTCATTCATATGTATGCATGAAACTGGTGTCTAGTATGAATATACCTGTTGAGAAGACAGAATTTATGATTAGAGTGTCGAATCCACTAGGCAAATATGTGATAGTTGATAAAGTATGCAAGAAATGCCCTTTAATGATTCGGGGTCATTACTTTCCGGCCGACTTGATGTTGTTGCCGTTTGATGAATTTGATGTTATTTTAGGTATAGATTGGTTGACATTGCATGATGCTATAGTAAATTGCAAAGAAAAGGTTATAGAATTAAAATGTGAAAGTGGTGAAATCTTGTGGGTTGAACCAGACAAATCAGAGGCAATATCTAGTATGATTTCTTCGATGTCGGCTCAGAGATATTTGAGAAAGGGTTATGAAGCTTATTTGGCGTATGTAATTAATACAAAAGAAGTTGAAAAGAAAGTTGAATCAGTCTTGGGTTGTGTGAATTTGTGGATGTATTTCCAGAAGAATTGCCGGGTTTGCCTCCAGTCAGGGAAGTAGAATTTGGTATAGATTTGATACCGGGAATAGCTCCGATCTCGATTGCGCCATATAGAATGGCACCAACAGAGTTGAAAGAATTAAAGTCACAGTTGCAAGAGTTGACTGATAAAGGCTTTGTGAGACCAAGTTTTTCACCTTGGGGTGCTCCCGTGTTATTTGTGAAAAGAAGGATGGTTCTATGAGATTATGTGTTGACTATCGCAGTTAAACAAGGTGACAATCAAAACAAGTATCCATTGCGAGAATTGATGATTTGTTTGATCACTAAAAGGAGCGACATGGTTTTCAAAGATTGACTTGAGATCCGGGTATTATCACCGCGAGTGAAAGAGTCGATGTGCCTAAAACCTTTTAGAACAAGGTACGGTCATTATGAATTTTAGTTATGCCATTCGGGTTGACAAATGCTCCTCATGTGTTTATGGACTTAATGAATCGCATATTTCGCCATACCGGACAGATTTGTTGTGGTGTTTATAGATGATATTTTAATTTATTCAAAAGATGAGACAGAGCATGTTGAGCATTTGAGGATAGTTTTGCAAACTTTGAGAGATAAGCAGCTGTATGCTAAGTTTAGTAGAAGTGAATTTTGGCTCCGGGAAGTTGGATTTTTGGTTCATATTGTTTCAGGTGATGGTATACGGGTTGATCCTAGTAAAATTTCAGCCATTGTTGATTGGAAACCACTGAAAACTGTAATTGAAGTTAGGAGTTTCTTGGGGCTAGCTGGGTATTATCGGCGGTTTGTAAATGGATTTTCTATAATTGCTTCTCCTATGACTAGACTATTCCGAAAGGATGTTAAATTTGAGTGGACGGAAGAATGTCAATAGAGTTTCGAAGAATTGAAAAAGTTATTAACTGAAGCACCAGTGTTGATACAACCCGAATCAGGTAAAGAATTTGTGGTGTATAGTGATGCTTCTCTAAATGGTTTGGGGTGTGTACTCATGCAACAAGGAAAAGTGGTGGCTTATGCTTCGAGACAATTAAAACCTCATGAGAGGAATTATCCTACTCATGATTTGGAATTGGCTGCAGTGGTGTTTGCTTTGAAGATTTGGCGACATTATTTGTATGGTGAAAAGTGCCGAGTATATACCGATCACAAAAGTCTTAAATACTTGATGTCACAAAAAGACTTGAATTTAAGACATGCTCAGATGTTGCGTATTGGAATTTCAAGATAGTTGGGAAAGGTACTTACCATTGGTAGAATTTACTTATAATAATAGTTATCAGACGAGTTTGAAGATGGCACCTTATGAAGCATTATATGGTCGTAAATTTCGAACGCTATTGTATTGGACTGAACTCAAGGAAAATCAGATTTATGGAGTTGATTTAATAAAAAAAACCGAAGAAAAAGGTGAAAGTGATTCGAGATTGTTTGAAAGCTGCTTCAGATAGACAGAAATCTTATGCGGATTTGAAACGAAAAGAAATGGAGTTTCAAGTTGGTGATAAGGTATTTTTGAAAGTGTCTCCATGGAAGAAAGTCCTTAGATTTGGATGAAAGGGCAAGTTAAGTCCGCGTTTTATTGGACCGTATGAAATAATTGAAAAAGTTGGACCGATAGCATATCGGCTAGCGCTACCACCTGAATTAGAGAAGATTCATGATGTGTTTCACGATCTATGTTACGTCGAGATCGTTCGGATCCTTCACATATAATTTCACCGACAGAAGTTGAACTACGACCGGATATGACTTATGAAGAAGAACCGATTAAGATTTTAGCTCGAGAAGTCAAACAACTAAGAAATAAAAGTGTTGCACTTGTGAAAGTGTTGTGGCAAAAGCATGGGGTAGAAGAGACTACATGGGAACCTGAAGAAACTATGAGAAACCAATATCCACACCTGTTTACCGGTAAGATTTTCGAGGACGAAAATCCTTAAAAGGGGGGGAGAGTTATAATATCCTGAATTAGGGCTTAATCGAAATAGTGGTTTCGTGACCACAAATTCGAGATAGAAATAATTATTTTATAATTATTTTGATGATTATGATATGATTGCATGATTGTGTGAAATTTTCGTGATGAAATTCTATGCCTAAAGTGCTTAAATTGAAAGTAGGGACTAAATCGAATAAGTTGCAAAACTTGCATTCTAGAAGTTTTTAGTATGAAATTGTTTTGAAATATTAATTAGGAGGCCTTAAATAGCAATTTGACCAATTTTAAGTTCATGGACAAAATTAGGACATGGAAGGAATTTTTGGAAAGTTTAGTAGTAAGGTATTTTGGTCATTTAGTTATTAAAATGAATTAAAAACAAAATTAAAATCCAATTTTTGTCCATCTTCTTCATTAGGCTGAAATTTCAAGGGTTCTCCATAGTTAGGGTTTGTTTCAAGCTTCCAAGCTCCATAGTAAGTGATTCCAAGCCCCGTTTTTAATGTTCTTTACGTTTTTGGAATCATGGTAGCTCGATTAAGCTTATGTTAGCAATAATTCAGCCTAGGGTTTATATTTGGAAAAATACCCACAGGTGAAATTTGTGTATTTTGATGTTTTATGATAGAATATGGGGTTTTAAATTATGTTAGACAACTTGTGCTACTCGGTTTTGAGTGAAAACGAGTAAAAGGGCTTAATCGGCAAAAATACTTAATAGTCACAAGTATATGTTAGAGTAAGAATTTGATGTTGCCATAGAAGGGAAAAATGATCAGCATGTTATAAAACATAAGAATAAGGAATAAAGTTTAATTCCGAGCCTAGGGAAAAAGTGTAATTATGCAAAAGTTTAGGGCAAAAGTGTAATTTTTCCAAAGTTCGTATTAAATGTTGTTTTGATGAATGTATGTATTAAATAAGATTAATTTGGCATTATAGATTAAGAGAAACGAGATTCAAGTCGCGATCGAGGAAAAGAAAAGATTGTGGACTAAATTGCAAAATCTTTATATTTTGGTACCAAGGTAAGTTCATGTGTAAATAATGTAGCATAATTGTTATTTTTAAGTTATTGATGTTAATTATATGATATGCTGATTTTATTATGAAATATATGCTTTGTGGTTATTTTGAATAAAATGCAAATTATGTGTATTAATTGTTAAATATAAAGTACTACCGAGTATTGGTTTTGGTATTTTACTAAGATGGCAAGGATATGTGTTCGAGGAAAATCCCGTTTGAACCTTAGGAATAGATTAGGATACAAGTGACATGTCACTAGGATGGTTGAGCATCCGAACTCGTTGAGTTGAGTCCGAGTTCACTTATGGATGCGAATGTCCGAACTCGTTGAGTTGAGTCCAAGTTCGTGAAATGTAACTAGGCATCTGAACTCGTTGAGTTGAGTCCGAGTTCACTTATGGACGCGAACGCCCAAGCTCGTTGAGTTGAGTCCGAGTTCACTTAGGGGCGGGTTACATGATTTCTTGATTACATATGAGGCACTTATGTGCAAATTATCCGTGTATCCGAGTTGTATTCCGATGTGTTCAACGGGTGAAATTTCTAGTGAAATGGAAGAACACTTAAGATGCAAGTGACGTTTTGGTAAGTGTTGTGAAATGGACACTTTGGACAGGTATGTTCTTAACCCTCGGGTTGAAAATAGATACAACAACGATAAGGTGGTAAGATGATGAATGATGTTTAGAAATGTGATATATGTTTTGGTGATACCATGCTAAAGTTGTTTGGTATATTTGTATTGTTATGTTACTTGTTATTTACATATGAACTTACTAAGCATTTATGCTTACTCCCTCCTCTTTATTTACTGTAGTTTTGAACAAGCCAGCTCGGGAATTGGGACGGTCAAGGTTCGTTCACACTATCTAAAGGACTTTCATCTGGGTAAATGGCTTGTAAAACTTAAGTATGGCATGTATAGCAATATACCTATTTTGTGTAAATAATTTTATGATATGGCCATGTTTGGTTGAGAAAATGTTTGATATTGATAAGTCATGGTGATGGCTAATTTAGATCATGTTTGATATTATGGAAGTTTAATAGGTTATCTAGTTCATAAAAATTCATGGAAAGATGAAACTTGCCTTAAAACAGAATATTGCTGCAGCAATGACATGAATTTGAAAAATCACTAAAAATAGTATAAATGGAACTAAATGATGAGTAAGTTATGAAATTGAATCTTAATGAGTCTATTTTCATGTGGATTGAACAAAACAGGCATATAAATTATATTTTATGAGATATTTGAAACCTTGTGAAATAGGGCCAGAGTGATTTCTGGATCCCCTTTTCTGACTTTAAAATTTCATAATAAATTGTAAAAAATTAATTATAAGTGTTTCTTTATATGTACAGATTCTTTATTGAGTCTAGTTTTAATAGAAACAAACCTCATAGTCATTGAAATTCTGTATAGAGAGATATCTGATTCATAATACACAGAGGTCAGAGAAGTTGAACCCTAAAACAGGGGAGACTTTAACTAATAAACTGTACTAATTGGTCCAACCAAAAATTCTAAAAAACAATTAGTAAATATATATATGAGTCTAGATTTAGGAAAAATTTACGGATCTTTATTTCGAATTTAGTAACTCGAGATATGATTTTTCTTGTAACTGTGACGCGGGTAGCTAGAAAGCTGTGAATGTAGAAACAAATGATTTGAAGTTCTTAATTTGATAAATTATGTTCGGTAACCCCTCAAGCTCAAATCCGTCGACGGTTTCGGGCGTGGGGGCGTTACATTCATCATATGGATAAAGGCTTCCCTAGCCTCATCTCCTCCTCCCTGAGTCACGGTCATGGGTTTACTCTCAACTGGCGCTGCCCCTTGAACGGGAGCCGGCGCATTACTTTCTACATCATCAGCTTTAGCTTGATTGGGATCCATTACCAAAGGATTAGTTTGATAGTGTGAATTGAGCTCCAACGTCCTTCAATCCCTAAGCTAGCATGGCGATACTCCGGTACTCAAAATGTGGCTACTATTATTTAGTCCACAACCTTGTTCTTTCCTCGATTTAGGTCCGGACTCCATTTTTCTTGATAATCAAGCTTGAAAGTTGAAGAAAAACCCTAGCTATGGCTCTTCAAATTTTCGACACACATTTGAAGAAGATGAACACAATTTTGACTTATTTTTCCCTTTTTATTCTTTTATTAACCAAATGACAAAAATGCCCTTAAGGCCTTTCTTTCAAATTTTTCCTATTTATGCCCATTTTTGTTCATAATTATAGAAATTGGGCACATTACTATTTAA